>NW_028227261.1:110300000-110852500 GCF_978045245.1 Mus caroli | reverse complement strand
TAAAGGACATCTGTCCAGTCAATAATATTACTACAACTAAAGTAATGGCATGTGTTGATACGTGTTGTCTCCTGAGCTTTATAAGAAGGCAGAGCCCTGCGAGTAATGCTACATCTCCTGTGCTTGGAGACTTGGGCTATTACTGTTACAGCTCAGTAATCCTGGCTGTTCTTCTGATTCTTTCTCACCCACCATCTTTAATTATATTTTCCTACTATATGTTTGTATATATGTTTGTGTATATATATCTATCATGTGCCACAAAGGCCAGAAGACTGGATGGAACACATTGGATCCTCTGGAGTTAGAGTTGCAGGCAGTTGTGAGCTGCCTGATGTGGGTGCTGAGAACCAAACCCAGGTCCTCTGGGAAAGCAATTGACACTCTACACCACGGAGCCTTCTCTCCAGCTCCTGTTTTTATCTCTTAGTTGGTGTCTGGCTTCTATCAGTGTCTTGTTAGTTTGGTTTATCTGACCTTGACTATCTTTTCTGCATTTGTGAGTTTCTGGAATCCCCAACACGGAGTCCCCACCCTCGTCTCCAGAGCTGTAGCCTGGAGAGGACCCCTGTGTTTCCCCGTGGCCATGCCTAGCTGCATGTTGGTTGATCTGAGACGTGGCTGGAGATAGAGAAGCTTACCCGAGTGCTGGAGCTTCCTCGAAATTCACCTTTCCAGCTTTAGAAGGGCGGGGCCTTGGGTCACACACTGCATCAGAACTGGGAAGAGAAAATGTAAGAAGCGAGGCCTTTGACACTGTTCAGAGCGTTTCAGACACATGCACAGGCGAATCCATTCTGCTTCCCAGAGCCAGCAGCTGCACCCCAGACGGTCACAACTCTGCTTTCAAGGAGCTTCTGCACAGGAGAGCGAAAGAGCCCTGTGAGCTGGCTGCTGGGGCCGCCTGGCACTGCTTATACACACTCATTTCAAGCACGGTACATGCCTGTAAACAGCACGTCTCAGGAGCAGAAAGACTACAAGTTCAAAGGCAGCTTGGTCTGCATAGAGGGTTCCAGGCCAGGCAAGGCTGGTAAGACCCTATCTCATAAAAGCTTACCGAAAAACTAACTAACTAACTAAATTTCTTTAAAAAAAAAAAAAACTGATTTCAATGCGGTACATACATACAGTAGAATTTTATTCAGCCATAAAGAAATATGAAAATCTCAGGAAAATAGACGAGTGGGAAACATTATTTTAAGCTTGGTAGCCTGGGTGTAGAAAGACGAATGCTGTCTGTACTTTCTCCTGTTTGAACACCAGCCTTGATGGTGACATACCCATGTCCAGCTGAGCTGGAACCTGGGGGAAAGCCAGGAAATCAGAAAGGGGCCCATGCGACTGGGGGTGGGGCCTGGAGATAATGATAGAACGCAGTGGGGAGGGCAGTGTAAGGCACAGCTCAGAAGGGGAGGGCAGGGGATGGGTGGAAGACAGAGAGCAAACAACTGAAAGGAACTGTGAACTCAACAACCCAAATGGAAATCTATTACTTCATCAGCTAGTTTTAAAGCCAAATAAGAAATTAGAATAAAACTGAAAAGCTTAAAAAAGAAAAGAAAAGAAAACCCACCCGATTGCAGGAGGCGTGGTGGCACAGACCTGTAATCCTAGTACTCAGGGGATGGAGAGGGCAGCAGATCATGAGTTCAAGGCCAGGCCAGGCTACAGAATGAAGCCTGGTTTCAACAAACTAATACTTGCCAAGCAGTGGTGATGCAGGCCTGTAATCCCAGCACTTGGGAAGCAGAGACAGGTGGATTTCTGTTAGTCTGAGGCCAACCTGGTCTATGTAGTGGGTTCCAGGACAGCCAGGGCTATGCAGAGACCCAGTCTCAAAAACAAAAACAAACAAACAAACAAAAAAACCCAAAACCCAAAACAAACAAAAAACAACACCAAAAACAAACAAACAAAAATCACAGTGGGGGTGGGGGGAAGCAAACAAGCAAACAAGCATAGCCCATCCAGATCAAACAAGCAGGAAACCCCTGGCTTCCTGTGTTTGTCTCCTACTTCCTTTACAGGTAGCCTTTGGTAATTTGTTTCTATTGTGTTGGCTTGTTTCAGCCTTAAAAATAGAAGTTCCAGCCAGGCCTTGGTGGCACACACCTTTAATCCCAGCACTTGGGAGGCAGAGGCCAGCCTGGTCTACAGAATGAGTTCCAGGACAGCCAGGGTTATACAGAGAAACCATGTCTCGAAAAACCAAAAAAAAAAAAAAAAATAGAAGTTCCGAGCCAAGTATGGTGTGCACACCTGTAACCTCACCACGCAGGAGGCTGAGAGCGGATCGTGAATTTTAAGACAGACTGACATACGTACATAGTGAGTGTGTCTTTAAAAAGCACACAAACAACCAGATGTTGGTGTGCATGCCTTTAGTCCCAGCACTCTGGAGACAGAAGCAAGTAGATCTCTGAGTTTGAAGCTAGCCTGGTCTACAGAGTCCCAACCAGGTCTACAGGACATCCAGGGCTACACAGAGAAACCCTGTCTTGAAAACAAAACAAAATAAAACACAGCAGCAACAACAAAAAAACAAACAAAACATAAAACAAAACAAAACAAAAGACACTGATAGACATTCATCTTAGGAATGTCACCAACCTGATTCAGCCCCTCTCAAAGCAGTTCAGAGATCAGGAGAGGTTCGAGGCCCTGAGGATTTTGTGGGGGTTTGTTTGTTTGTTTGTTTGTTTTTCTAGTTGGTCTCTGTCTAGGCACTGAAGCCTCCTCCATGGGGACATGGGGGTCTTCTCCCCACTGAGTAGATTTGCCACTTTGCTCAAATGTTTAGAATGGTGGGTGGGTAAGGTGTCCAGGAAGTCTAGAATGGTGAATTTCTTCTAGGACATGAGATCTGCCCTGTTCTAACTTCTTTCTTTCCTCCACTGGTACTCAGTCAGTCTCCTGGGCTCATACAAGCATACCTAGCTGTTCCTGTGCAAGCTGCAGCCCTCAGAGTTGAGAAAACCGCTTTCTTGTCCACTGAGTTCTATCTCAACCCACTCTGTGAACCTTTGCTCATGATCTCCCTTTAGCCAGAGGCAAGCTGACCCAGAGGTAACCCAGCACTTACCCAGTGTGGGGTCTAATCCAAGACCTGCCCGTTGCTTCCAGGAGCAGACTAGTGGAATGGCAAGGTGGCCAGTTTACCAAGGTCAGGACATGTGACTGGCTCTGGGTCACTGCTCATCTGGGTGCTGCCTAGCCATAACCAAGTGGGCCAGGCAAGGCTCACCTCTCAGTGGGGTCCCAACGCCAGCAGGATGTGCAGTCTCACCATGGCAGAAACCTGTCTCCCTTCCTGGATCTCTAAATGACTCTAAAGGTAAAGAACTCCAGGATACAATCTTAGCTTTACACTCTCATTCCTGAGCTTAGGGCTCAGAGATCTGAAAAGGGGGGGACTGAGGATCTCTGGGATCCCCAGCCCAGAGGAACTGAGCCTGGGCCAGCCCAGGAGCCACACCCAGCCACTAGACCCAGCAGCTCTCCTCTGTTTCACACTGCTCTCCAGGGCTCCAGACTCTCCAGAGCTTAGGACAAGGTTGCTGTGGGGCTAGGTTCTATCCCACAAGCAATTTAAAGTTTGGTGAGAGGCTTACAGATGCGACTCTACCCTATAGGCCCAATTAAACACCATGTGGAAATCCACGCAGAGCTTCCTCTTGCCATACAAAGTTCAGCTCAAAAGTTCTCTGGTGCTGGGTTCTCAGAATTCTCCTGGGATTTGATCACAAGGATTGAGTCAAGGTGGCTGCTACCTCAGAGAATCTACAGGTAAGAAAAACTAAGCCTCAGGCATCTTGATCCAGATTCCACCAGGTACCCAGACATCTCCTCACTCCATCCACTGACCTGCTGACTTTCCCCACCGTCAACAATCTCCAGGATCCCCACCAGCCTTTCCATCACCACAGATAATCTCACAGATAAACTGCTGAGGGCTGATCTGGTGCTGCTATGTATTCAAATGCTAAATACTGGTCCCCCAAAATCTGGTTGCAGTCCCTTGAGCACATTCTCATGTACACCAAATAATGTTGTATAAACTTGGTTCACCAATCTTCTCTGACTGGGTAAACTAAAGTGGCTACAGCTAATTACTGGGGAGGATAGAGGTAGGGAGGGTTTCAGTTTCCACGCTGGGGGTCAGTTGTGGATAGAAGGTAGGGGCCGGGAGATAAAGAGAATGGGAGGAGAAAGAAGACAGGACAAGAGGTCTCCATTAGATGGGATGGACCAGGAGCACATGGCTAAGAGAAATGTGTATTGAGGAGAGATTGATAGAGCAAAACCAGCCAAGCGAGACTCAAGCACCAAGTGATTGGAGAGCACAGCTGGGAAACTGCCAATCTATTGCAGAAAAATAGATTAAGGATAATCACCCAGTAATTATGCTAAACTGACCAGAATAGAACAAATTCAGTCTTGATTATTAAGAGGCTGGCTGGGTTATATTAAGAGCCAATAGAGTTAATTAATAGATTTCACAGCAACAATAAGCACATTTAGGAGGATGAGAGACACGGGGACCAGAAACAGGTTACTGCCTTCAGGGAAGGACCAACAGTGGAACTATCAGTAGACTGAGATATGACTGAGCAGGCCAGAAATCTGCCCAGGAGGCTGGACACTGGACCGTGTGGACTTAGTCCAGGATGAAGGCTAATAGAAATAGAAGCTAGAGTAGCCTTGGGTAACACTTAGATATGAGAAAAGGCAAGATTTAGAGAGCTGTCTGGGTAGCAGGAACAGGGGAGAAATGAGTCAGAGAAGGCTGAAATACCCCTACTAGGTTCAGGACATGTTCCCATCTTGGCCTACTGAGTATTTTAAACTGAGGGTGGCATTTACGGTTTGGCTCTGAAGTCTCCAGAAAACATTGCTGCTAGCTTGGACCCAGTGTGGTGCTATTGAGAGATGGGAGAAACCTGAAGAGGCAGAAGTCTACTGTGAGGTGTGCTGCTCACAGGCATGTACTTGCAGGAGACAGCAGAGTCCTTTCTCCTTCCCTCCTCATCCACCGTGGGGTGGATGTCTGTCCTCCCCCACATCCTCCCCACCATGGCATGCTGGCTCACCACAGGCCCAGAAACCAAATAACCATGGATTGAAATCTATGAGCTGAAATATGTTTTATCAGGATCCAGGGATCTAGCTCAGCTGACAGAGAGCCTAACGTGCCGGAGGCCCCCACTTCATGCTCCAGCACCACACACTATGTGTGATGGCTCATGTCTGCAGTGTCAGCACTCAGAACGGAGACAGGAGGATTAGAAGCTCAAAGTCATGCTTGGTCACAAAGCAAGTTCAAGATTGGACTTGGCTTCACGAGACCCCCAACTCAAAATAGCATTTTCTTTATAGATTAATCTTCTCGGGCATATTGTTCTGTAGAGGAATTTTAATACAGCAACATGGCTGCTCTGCAAAGGGATCACATCCAGAGGCCAAGGTCTACGTGATCTGTCTGGAATACAGGCACACCCTTAGTGCACACCTTTAAGGTAAAATTAGTTTGTAGAAGGAAACAACCATATTTGAAAGTGACATCTAATTGAGGGGCAGACAAAGTGATGAATCAGAGAAAGATTTGACAGAATGAGTCAGAGATAGGATATGCCCAACACCCATGAGAACAGCACAGGAAAGGGAAACTACTCAAGAGCTGCAGAGGGAGGGAGGGAGGGAGGGAGGGAGGGAGGGAGGGAGGGAGGGGGGGTGGATTGAGAGTCAGTACAGTGAAGTGCAGTGCAGTGGAGTTGAGTTCATGCAGTTCCGTGCAGGGCAGCAGAGACAGTTGGAGCTAGAGAATAAGGAGCCAGAAGATTAGAACAAATTGTCAGAGTTAGTGTGATGCCAAACAGAACAATTCAGTGAGAAGCTGAGAGAAACCAAATTGAATCAGTCAGCTTGGAGAGGAGTTTGAGCCAGAACAACTGACTTGAACCAACCAGCCCGAGTTCAGAAAGAACTAGAAAGGGTAAGCTTACCAGCAGTGAGCCTCCAAGATAACAATTATATCAGGCAAATACAAATTACATTTACATCATTTGGTTAATAAAAGTTGATTAACACAGAAGAATGTGCAGAAAGGCGTCTCTGACCTTCTCTTACTCTTCCTGCTATGGCACATGCCTACCATCCTTCAACACAAGGGGATGAGGCAGGAGGATTACACTTCAAAGCTAGCATGGGCTACATAATGAGACACTGTCTGAGAGAAAGAATTAAAGGCAGAGGTGAGGACCAAAAAGATGGCAGTGTGCGAAAAGGTGACAATTTCAGTTCCAGAGACCTACACGGTAGAAGGAGAGAACCTGCTTCTGCAAGTTATTCCTAAGGAATAACTTTTCTGTGAGCCATGTGTGCATACACACAGATAAATAAATAAATAAATAAATAAATAAATAAATAAATAAATCTTAGTAAAAATGCTTTTAAAGCCATAGGTATGTGTCTTAATTTCTAGGATTTCTATTGCTTCAATGAAACACCATGACTGAAAAGCAAGTTGGGGAGGAAGTCATGACAGGAACTCAACACAGGAACCTGGAAGCAGGAGCTGATGATGCAGAGGCCATGGAGGGGTGCTGCTTGCTTGCTTGCTCACCATTGCTTGCTCAGCCTGCTTTCTTATAGAACCCAGGACCACCCGCCCAGGAATGGCACCACCCACAGCAGGCTGGTCCCTCCTCCATCAATCACTAATTTAAAAAATGCCCTATATGGGCCCTGAGCAGACCCTGGGTGCAAACTCCACAGCCAGCCCCACAACACCCAGAGGTATCTCCACTCCCAGGCTCTCTAACATGCCCAGGATCAGAGGATCCCAGGATCCCAGGGACTTGGTCACACCAGGATCTCAAGGTCTCAAAGGCAGCTTGACTCCCAGAAGCTCAGACACACCCAGGATCTCAGGGTCACAGGATCCTAGAATCACAGAATCAAAGGATCACAGAGATAGCTGAACTCTGAGGAGTTCTGACACAACCAGGATCACAGGAAGCACAGGCTCCAGTCAGACATAGCCAAGGCAGGTAGCACTAGAGATAACCAGATGGCAGGAGGCAAGTGTAAGAACATAAGCAACAGAAATCAAGGTTACTTGGCATCATCAGAACCCAGTTCTCCCACCATAGCAAGTCCTAGATATCCCAACACACCAGACAAGCAAGATTCAGATCTAAAATCACTTCTCATGACTATGATAGAGGACGTTAAGAATGACATAAATAACTCCCCTAAAGAAATACAGGAGAACACAGTTAAATAGCTAGAATACCTTAAAGAGGAAACACAAAAATCCCTTAAAAAATTATAGGAAAACACAATCAAACAGGCAAAGGGAAGGAACAAAACCACCCAGGATCTAAAAATGGAACTAGAAACAATAAAGAAATCACAAAGGGAAACAACCCTGGAGTTAAAAAACCTAGGAAAGAGATCAGGAGTCATAAATGCAAGCATCACCATCAGAATACAAGAGATAGAAGAGAGAATCTCAGGGGCAGAAGATACCATAGAAAACATTGAATAACAGTCAAAGAAAATGCAAAAATCAGGTGACTCTGCCCTTTCCAGTATTAACAGGAAGCACTCCAGCTCCCTCTGGTCCAGCAAGGTGCTTATCTCAGCTGCTTTCCTTTGCTGGCCTGGGCTGCAGTAACGTTTCTGAAATCACTCAGAAAGCACTGGCCTGCTCAGTTGGCAAAGACCGCCTGGTCCCATGACTCCAGCATCACCCTAGTTCACAGAGAAGGAAGCTAGGAGTACAAAGGTTAGTAAAAACTAAAGTATGATAAAAATGACTGCTCAATTAAAGTCACTTTTTAGGTGAAAAAAAAAAGGAAATGCAAAAAGCAAAAAGCTCTTAACCCCAAATATCCAGGAAATCCAGGACACAATGAGAAGACCAAATCTAAGGATAATAGGTATAGAAGAGAGCGAAGATTCCCAACTCAAAGGGCCAGTAAATATCTTCACAAAATTATAGAAGAAAATTTCCCTAACCTAAAGAAAGAGATGCCCATGAACATACAAGAAGCCTACAGAACTCCAAATAGATTGGACCAGAAAATAAATTCCTCCAGTCACATAATCAAAACACAAAATGCACTAAACAAAGAAAGAATTTTAAAAGCAGTAAGGGAAAAAGGTCAAGTAACATATAAAGGCAGACCTATCAGAATTACACCAGACTTCTCACTAGAGACTATGAAAGACAGAAGATCCTGGGAAAATGTCATACAGACCCTAAGAGAACACAAATGCCAGCCAAGGCTACTATACCCAGCAAAACTGTCAGTCACCATAGACAGAGAAACCAAGATATTCCATGACAAAACCAAATTTACACAATATCTTTCCACAAATCCAGCCCTACAAAGGATAATAGATGGAGAACACCAACAGAAGGAGTGAAACTACACCCTAGAAGAAGCAAGAAAGTAATCTTTCAACAAACCCACACAAACATAATTCCACCTCTTAACAAGAAAATTAACAGGAAGTAACAATCACTTTTCCTTAGTATCTCTTAATATGAAAATTAATACCAACACATCCCAATCAATTGAAATTCAAAAATATGAGGAATTAGAAATTTGTTGGCTGCCATCCTGTGGTCTCTCTAATTTGTTAATGGGAGAAATGGGTCCAATATTGTACAATCCATATACACTTTCTGCTTGTTTGTACATGACAGTGTCTTGCTGTGTGCCACATAATGGTCTTGAAATCATGTTTCTATCTCAGCCTCTCTATTCATAGGATTGTTTATTTGATGTTTTTACACTATACTATGGTTTTCAGAATAGCTTACATATTTCAAAATTATTTATACAGCCAAAAGAAATGTAGACAATTAATTTGGGAGGTGGCTTGTAAGAGAACAGCAAGAGTGAGACTGAAGACTTTGCTTGATATTTATAATTATTGTATCAATTTTGAAGAAGAGGACTTTATAAGTTACTCTTATTCTGAGATGAATGCTTTTCAAAATCATCACAGCCAATGAGCCAGAACCTTACTCTCACCTAACGTCTGTGCCACCCTCCAAGCAGAACCATTGTTCACTGAAACAGTTAATGAATGACTTCATGAACAGACCATCTTAATACACACACCATTTCTTAAATGAATGTAACCTGTTCCCTGCGGGCTGAGAATGACGACAATCACTCAAATCAAATAGCTTTGACCGTAGCAGGAATTCTATATCCAAAAATTGTGCCTACAATTCATTCCTTGGCACAACAGAACTGTCAACTCTTAGCTTATCTACTATGGAGGTAAAATCCTTTGGTGATGTGAGGGACATTCAAGTACAGCCTTATTACAATGAACTCCAATGTCCAAAAACTGTTCTTATTTTGTGTTTGTACCACAGTAAAAGCCAAGATTTTAAGCTCTACCTAAAACAAAACAAACAAACAAAAAGACTTTATTTATGTTCATTAAAAAACTAATAGTGATATATTGTTTTAAAATATCACACAGTTAATATATTTGGAGTTATTTAAAATTTATATTGAGAAAAATGTATGTATTTTCAGTATTGCTGTAGGCAAACATCTACATAAGACTGTTCAATTGATTGATATTTTATATCAAAAAACTTTTATAATATTCTATTTTATTGTTACAATATTTTATAAATTTTAAAGAATATGATAAAAACAAAAGGTATTGCAGGCTTGGGGGGTCTCTGGAAGGAGCTGGGGTACAAAAGGGAAAGAAGAATGTGATGTAAGTCTATTTCCTCAAAATATGTTTTTAATGTTAACAAATTCAGATAAATTGAAATTATGTATCTTTTCTCATCATAATGCAATAAAACTTAAATCAAAGGAAAAAATAAAAATAAAAATACCCTATATGCTGGATCTTATGGAGATAATTTTCTCAGTTGAGGTTTCCTCCTTTCATATGACTCTAGCTTGTGTGTCAAGTTGACATAAGACCAGACAGCACAGAGTGCCAAGAGAAATCTAAATAAATAAGTCTGACTGTTTTCCTAATTACTATACTAGTTCATTCTTTCTATCCCAGGATATAATTCTCAATGACTTTCCATTTTCTATCAAACTTACTGAAATGAACATTCAGATTTAGCTTTTCTTTCTCTTACGATAAGCTCCTGAGGGGCTGGCGAGGTGAGATGGCTCAGTGGTTAGTAACATGTGCTGCTCTTCCAGAGGACTCAAGTTCAGTTCCTATCACCTACATAGGATGGTTCACAGCCACCTCTAACTCCAGCTCCAGGGGACTGAATACTTCCTTTTCTGCCGTCTGATGGCACCTGCTCCCATGGGCATGAGCATATACATGAACACTTATTAATAAAAAATAAAAGCTGTTTACGGTTTGTTTACTTATTTCATGTGTATGGGTATTTTGTGTACATATTTGTCCATGTCACATGCAATCCTGGTGCCCACCGTGGCCAGAAGGGGATTCCAGTGATTTTAAACCACTGAGCCATTCCTCCAGCACATAAAGGCTTTAAAAAACAAAACAACAAAACAAAACAAAACAAAACAAAACAAAAAACTTCTACACCATGAAGAGTTGAATAAAGTGATGTGCTTTTCTTTCATCAATCTGTCTTTCCATTAGAGCTCTAGCCAACGAATAGAAGGGGCTGCTTTCTCTCCCCCACAAGCCAGACTCTGAGTCTTAAGGGCTCGCCTCAGCGCAGGTGAGGAGGAGGGGTGCCTGTCTGGATGGCAGGGTGCAGCAGCCGCATGGTTGACTTTGATACTTAAGTGCATCTTTTCTGTACTTCTGTTGTATCCAGCTGCACTGGTGTCTACAAATAAATAAATCACTGGTGACAATGTCTGTGTTTGGAGAGTTTTCGGTAGATTGGATTTGTTATGCTTTGATATCAGTGAGGCATTCATGCCAGTAAGAGGTACCATTAAAATGGCTTTTCACGTTTTGTGCTGTCTATTGCTCCCAACAA
Source organism: Mus caroli (assembly GCF_978045245.1). Lineage (NCBI taxonomy): Eukaryota > Metazoa > Chordata > Mammalia > Rodentia > Muridae > Mus > Mus caroli. The sequence goes on along the minus strand of NW_028227261.1, from coordinate 110,841,519 downwards.
ATCTCCAAAGTGAGCGTGAGGGTTGTGGCAATGTGGTAAACACACAGACACAAATAAACGATACCACTGGGCCCAAGATGGAGGTTGTGGGAACACCCCTACAATTACAGCTGGCTAAGAAAAAGCATGGGGGACCAGACTTCTGACTAGCATCTGAGGTGGGGAGACACAGCTCACTTAAATTGTAGCATCCCCATTTGATGTTTGGAAGGCTGGAGAGTTACTTGTTGAGGACACAAGCAAGCAAGAGCGTGTGTGTGTGTGTGTGTGTGTGTGTGTGTGTGTGTGAGAGAGAGAGAGAGAGAGAGAGAGAGAGAGAGAGAGAGAGAGTCAGAGACAGAGACAGAGACAGAGACAGAGACAGACAGAGAGAGACAGAGAGACAGAGAGAGACAGAGAGAGAGAGGGAGAGGGAGAGGGAGAAGAAAGAGTTCTGGAAACAACTAGAATAGTAGTGGATAGGAACTTGGATTGTGAGCAGGGAGGGACCCTCCTACATGAGCATTTGTGATATCTAGTATCTTTTCTTTTGCCCTCTGGATTCCTATAGCCTCCATTTTATCACACTTGCTTTCATGAAAGGCTGTAGGACAATTCTGAGGTTCCCTCACTGTGTCAGTCAGAGCCTGAGCAGTTGCCGTCAGCCTTTCTGTAGCAGAGCATTCTGACTGATGGTGCCAGGAGCTCTTTTACACTCACTCTCACCTCCCAGTCTTGATTCTCAGCTTCTCACTTGGACTGATAGCCTCTGCTCTCCTCCTTGTACCCAAGTCTCAGCTATCATAATCCCAGCTTCCAGTCTCTGCCTCCTGCATTACCATGCTTCTGTCTTTCTCCCTCTCTTCCTTAGCTCAAAGGCTATGCCTTGTGTTTGAGGTTCAAGACCCCTAAGAGACAGGTTTAGGGGGTCTTTGCCACTGGACAGCCTGTTTGCTCCCTGCCCCTGGGTCAGGTAGGTCCCTGTGGCTGAAGCTCTTCCTGGCACAGGGCATGGAAACTACACGAGGAGCCTCTCAGTAGCAGATGTGGAAGACCAAATAAGCTAGGCTGCCTAGGATGAAAGAGCAGGTCAAGCCAGGATGGTTTGAGAGCCCAGCATTCAGACATCCAGACCCACGTCGGGTCCTCACTCCTGTACGCAGCATGTGTCTACATGTGTGGTCTCTCTGCTGAGGGGGCTTTTTCTCCTCACCTCATCTGGAGGCAGCCTCCTTCTCCGTCTTCCCTCCTCAGTGCACTGGTTTCCTGACCTTACAACATCTTGCTCTAGTCGTTGTTTGGTTCTTTCCCTTATGTGAGAGCTTGTACTGCTTCTCCTGATTGCAGGCAGAATCTGTAAATCTTTTGAACTGCATTGAAACCTTTCCAGGAGCCTTGGGAAGGTATGTGACTCCAAGGGGTATCATGTCCACATTGTGGTCAGGAAAATGCAACAAATGCGACTATCTCTTTGGGAAACGCTAAGGGTCTGGGGCTCACATCACTTATCCTTGGCAAATCACATTTGCATACACTCAAGCACATATGTAGAATGAGAGATGAAAGAAAATAAGACTTGAGACCTGTGATTCATGTAATTTATGTCAAATAGCCCAAAGAGTTGTTTGTGAGCTTTGAAACCTGGGGCTGAGAACATAGCAGAACAGGCCAGGACATGCCCGGGCAGGCCCGTCGTTAAGACATTCCTGAGGCTGCTTGGCCATAAAGATAAAGAGAATGACATGTCCGGATTGGCCCGGCGACTCCCTATCTCCTGCCCTTCTGACCTAAGTTAAATGTTATCTGCATGTACAGTCTGCTGATGTTTAAATGAACCAATCTTGTGAAATCGCGCCAATTCCTCCCTCAGCCCCAGCCCCTTTTCTATAAAAAAAAAAAAAAAAACCCTAGCTTCCAAGCCTCGTGGTTGAATCCACTGTCTCCTGTGTAAGATACGTTTTGACCCGGAGCTCTGCCATTAAACTACCTCGTGTTTTTACATCAAGGTGTTCTGTTCTGTTCGTGATTCTTGGATGCACTCCGGGAATTGAGTGGGGGTTTCCCCACTAAATTCTTTCAGAAAACGCAACAAATGTGACTATCTCTCTGGGAAACGCTAAGGGTCTGGGGCTCACATCACTTATCCTTGGAAAATCACATTTACATACACTCAAGCACACATGTGGAATGAGAGATGCCCAACACGCTAAAATTTGTCTTGACAAATCAAAACCCAAGTGTCTCCTGGCTGCTCCAGCTACAGGGCTTCCCTCCAGCATGGAGTGAAGGCAAAAGATGTGCATCTCTGCTGAGTAGATTAGTGTTGCAGGCTCTAGACTAGGAGGGGTGGCTCTGCCTCCTCCCAAATTGAATAGTAGCTAGGCATCTAGACCCGGCTGGCCTTGAACTCAGAGATCCACCTGCTTCTGCCTCCAGAGTCCCAGGGTTAAAGGCATGCGCCATTGTCTTAGGGTTTGTATTGCTATGAAAAGAGACACCATAACCACAATTCTTATAAAGAAAAACATTTGTGGTGGTTTGAATATGCCTGGCTCAGGGAGTAGCAACTATTGGGAGGTGTGGCCTTGTTGGAGAAGGTGTGGCCTTGTTGGGGGAGAATGTCACTGCGGAGGCAGGACTTTGAGGTAATATATATGCTTATGCTCTGCCCAGTGTAAGACATGATAGCCTTCTCCTGCCTGCCTGCCTTTGGATCAAGAGAGATCTTTCAGCTCCTTCTCCACCACTGGATGGATGCTGCCATGTTTCCCACCATGATGACCCTGGACTGAGCCTCTGAAACTGTAAGCCAGCCCCAATTAAAAGCTGTCTTTTATGAGTTTCTTGGCTGTAGTGTTTGTTCACAGCAATAAAACCCTAACTAGGACAACATTTAATTGGGGCTGCCTTACAGCTTCAGAGGTCCAGTTCATTATCCTCATGGCAGGAAACATGACTGGCTGCAGGAACACATGGGGCTGGAGAGTTCTACATCTGATAGACAGGCAGCAAGAGGAGACTGTGCGCCACACGAGGCTTAGCTTCATCATAGGAGACCTCAGAGCCAGCCTCACCTCCTCCAACAAGGCCACGCCTCCTAATAGTGCTACTTTCTGTGGGCCAAGCATTCAAACACAAGAGTATACGGGGCCAAACCTATTCGAAGCACCACAGCCACCCAGCTCAGTTTTTCCTTTCTTCTCCCTTCTCTCCTCTTCCTCCTTCCACTCCTCCTCTCTCCTGCCCATTTTCCAGTGCTGAGAATGGATTCCCAGTGAGGCAGGTGCCCTACCCCTGAGCCATCCGGTGTGTGCCTGTTTCCATGACACTAGAGGGTGCACTCCGGAAGGCCAAGCCCTGCCTCAGTGAGCCAGGCCTGGAATTCCAACCCTTGTGAGGTGGAGGCAGGAGGATCTGGAGCTTAAGGCCAGCCAGGAGCCTGAGCTAACATGAAACTTTGTCTCAAAATTTAATTAATTGATGGATTAAAAAGTAAAAGAAAAGAACAAGCCCATTCTCTAGACCCTGTCCTGGGTCACACACTGTGAGTGAGTCCCAAGAGGTCAAGGGAGACATGCACAGATGAGAGGAAGCCAGACGCAGTCATTTTATTGGATGACCAGTGAGGACTGAGGGAGAGCATAGCCGGTTGCTTCACAGTGCTCAACAAGATAAAATGTAAAGACTATACATTTTTCACTAAGATCTCCCCTCCAAACCACTGAAGCACAGACTAGGTAGCAGTGGTGGGGCTTATTGGCCACAGCACTGAAGAAAAGTAGCTGGGGAGGGGGCCTGAAGAGTCATGTAATCATTAAACAGTTGTGAACACCGCTGATCCAATTATGTTGTTCTGAGAAAGAGAGAAGAAAGGAAAGGATGAAAAAAATCTCAGTCAGTAAACTTCCATATAATTGGATCTTAGGGACGCTATCCCAGAAGGACGCAAAGTTTCTAAGCTGAGGACAACATACTTTCTGAGCTTTAAATGACTTCGGGGACTACATAGGTCCCAAAGAACTAAGTGGAATTTAAATTGACTTCTAAAGGCAATGTCCCAGCCTTTGCAGGTTGCACCCTGAGTACAGGGGGCAGGTGCTGGGGAGAGGTCCAGCCTGACCCTTTGGGAGTCACACATTCTGAGCTCTCACCCCAGTTCTGCAGGCCCACTGCCTCTGTTTCTGACACAAGCACTCTCCACTCTTTGAGAAATCAGTTATTTTTGGTAAACATGTTCCCAAGCAAGGTAAGTGGAACTTTGATCAAAGCAATGGCAGACTTGTACAAGCAGAGCCAACACTTCAGATCAGCCTGTCTACAACAGCAGGGCCTGCGGCAGGGTGGCGGTGTTCTAGACTCACACAGACCCATGGAGCTGCAGTAGTCCTTAGGCTCAGATCTGAGGAAAGAGTTGGCCAGAATCGCAGCAAGCAGTTCCTGAAACCATGTGCGTATTCTCAGTGGTAGAGCCCACATTCTGAAGGTACCCATGAGCTGGATTTCTGAACTTGGTGCTGGTGACATCAAAGGAAATGTCTCCTTTACAAAACACAGATTTCTGGGGGGAGCCATGAGGGCTGGACAAAGGAGGATGGAAAACCCAGCTGGCTACTGCCCTGCCCTGCCCAGTCCATATATCACACAGGCAGTGTGCTCTGTGTCCCAAGCTGTCTTTGGGACTATTCTCACTATCAGCCTTGTATTTGACTCCTGAATGGTATATTACCTCTAAGGGATACTTTCTGTCTTTAAAACCTCAGAGGAAACAGATAGATTCTTGCTTATCTTCATGTTGACACCCAGCCATTCATGGATGTTTGGAGGGATGCTGTATGGAAGAGAGACTGATTGTCCTGGGGGTGGGGTTTCAGATGACAGGGCCAGCTAGAGGCTACAAGAAGCACAGTTCAGTTCACTAGGACTCTGACAGGCAAGCCTGGGCTCCAGGCTTCTCAGGAATGTAGGAAGGGGAAACCACTGTCAGCAAGGAGACAGGTTGTTAAGTGTATCTAAGGCCTATTGTGATCACTGTGGTAACACAATATTTTACATTGATAGTAATGACATTGTTGTTCAGGTAATTATTCATTTTCACAACTAGTTCCTTACTGAAAATTTCAGCCCTCTAGGGTCAAGTACTGTGCCTTTTTCATTGCAATGTCCCCTAAACCTAGAATTACATCTAGCTCATAGGCGATGTCCTGTAAGAGTCTGTTGACCCAGATTGAGTTACTGTGGTCCTAACTTGGTGACAGTTACTGAGTCTACACACAACAGAACAGTGTGCCAGCCTGGCATAAGCACCGAGGAGACCCTGGATGACCATCTGGGAAGTTCCTGTCATTTCAGTGACTGTGGCCATGAGTCCCTATGCTTGAGGCTGCAAACAAATGTTCATTATTGCTTTGAGGGCTCTCGTGGTATTGTTTGGTTTTGTTTTATCCTGGTCCAGAGCAAATCCTAGGGTTGAGAGGAACTTAAAATTCTGAGGTGTTCATCAAGCTTCCCCAGAGTGACCAGAGCAGGCCTGGGCTCCCAGTGGAGAGAAGTGTCAACGAGCTGGTCACTGTGGCATCAGTAAGATCTGCACTGACTCCCAGAGCAATGCCAGTGTCCTAGAGCTGTTGCCCAGACTGCCATTGTCTCCAGGAAAGCACTGTTGTATTTTCCGAGTGGTTTCTGTTGGTTTTCATTTGTGTTGTCTACTTTTAGACTTTATTCTCTCCCTCTCTTTCTTTTTCTCCCTCTGTCTCTGTCTGTCTCTCTCTCCTGCGCATCTGTGTTATACATGTATGTTCAAATGTGTATGTGAACGTGTGTACGTGTGTGTGTGTGTGTGTAGGACAACCGTGAACACTGGGTGTCTTCCTCAATCACTCATTTATTTACTGAGTCAGGTTCTCCCAGTGAACCTGGGACATGATGATTTGACTAGCCTAGCTGGTCAGTGTGCCACAGGGATCCCCTGTCTTTGCCTCTCAGGCCCTGGGAAGGTGTGCAGGCTATTATGAACATCTGGTTTTCTATCAAAGTTCTGGGTATCTGAACTTTGATTCTCATGGTAGCGCAGCAAGAACCCCATCCACTGGGCAATCCCCCTAACGCCCCCTCTCTCACACACACTTTGCTCTTTTAAAATGTGTGGCAGCATTTGAAAAGCTATTCACAGGAACAATTTCAGACTGGAGTGATGCTACCTTCCTTCGGAGGGGTCTGTATCTGCTTCTGCTGTGGATTTGAAAGCACTAAAGTCCTAGGATCACTGACTGAAAGAAAGCACTCACTAATGCCTGTATCCTCCCGATTTACCTCAGTGCTGTGGTGCTGCCTGGGGTTCCATTGCAAAGGGGAGGGGTTTGCTTTGGATGGGTGCCCTGCACACTGGTCCTTGTGCTTCAAGTCCTGTTCTTTCTCTCCCCAAAGCTGCCAGTGGAGTACCAAGGTCTCTTGGCAACCTCCACAGGCGGCAAAAATCTCAAGAGCTGGGCTAACTCTTTTGGACCCTTGTTTTTCCCAGAATCTTATCCAAATAACTTCTTCTTTCTCTCCAGTGCTTTATAGAGATGTTTTATACACTTGCCATTTTTCTGAATTGTCCTCTGCAGGAGGGATAGTTCAGCTTAACTTGTTACTACGTTAGAAAGTTAAATACTCCCCTACTGTGTATTTCCTAGAAGTGAACAATTTCATAGAGACCCCAAGACTGTCAAAGGTGCCCCCGGCTGCTTGGCAGGACAAGGCTTTGGCTTGGCTGCCCAGGAGCTTTGGGAAGAAGACAATGTTGATGCTGATTGCTGAGTTCCTGCAGGTTTCAAGCCGAATGTACCATGGACAGATCCAATGAGACCGCCCCCCTGTCCGGCTTCATTCTCCTGGGCCTCTCCGCCCACCCAAAGCTGGAGAAAACCTTCTTCGTGCTCATCCTGCTGATGTACCTGGTGATCCTGCTGGGCAATGGGGTCCTCATCCTGGTGAGCATCCTCGACTCCCACCTACACACACCCATGTACTTCTTCCTGGGGAACCTCTCCTTCCTGGACATCTGCTACACCACCTCCTCTGTCCCCCTCATTCTGGACAGCTTCCTGACCCCCAGGAAGACCATCTCCTTCTCAGGCTGTGCCGTGCAGATGTTTCTGTCCTTTGCCATGGGAGCCACAGAGTGTGTGCTCCTGAGTATGATGGCGTTTGATCGTTATGTGGCCATCTGCAACCCCCTTAGATACCCTGTGGTCATGAACAAGGCTGCCTATGTGCCCATGGCTGCCGGTTCCTGGGCCGGTGGTATCACTAATTCTGTAGTGCAGACATCTTTGGCAATGCGGCTGCCCTTTTGTGGGGACAATGTCATCAATCACTTCACCTGTGAGATCCTGGCAGTCCTGAAACTGGCCTGTGCTGACATCTCCATCAATGTCATCAGCATGGTTGTGGCCAACATGATCTTCTTGGCAGTCCCAGTCCTCTTCATCTTTGTCTCCTATGTCTTCATCCTTGTGACAATCCTGAGGATCCCCTCTGCTGAGGGGAGGAAGAAGGCCTTCTCCACCTGCTCTGCCCACCTCACCGTGGTACTTGTCTTCTATGGGACCATCCTCTTCATGTACGGGAAGCCCAAGTCCAAGGACCCACTGGGGGCAGACAAGCAGGACCTTGCAGACAAGCTCATCTCCCTCTTCTATGGAGTGGTGACCCCCATGCTGAACCCCATCATCTACAGCTTGAGAAACAAGGATGTGAGGGCCGCTGTGAGGAACCTGGTGGGCCAGAAACACCTAACTGAGTGACTGTTACAGTGCAGAACTTCCAACTTCTTCGTTGTGTTTGTGAGGGAAGAGGGATGCAATGAAGAGGGGCCACTTCCCCGGGGTCCAGGTAATGAACTCAGAACTAAGACTATAAACAAACTATCAACGTTCCTTAGGCATCAGTGCTTCTAGTTAACAGGCTGGAAGGACAAGCCTTTACACCTTTGGAGAGAATGGCTGTTTGTCAGCTTTGTGTTCAACCTTGGTGGCGTTGTAGAACTACTCTTTCATGACCAGAGGCTGACACAGATCTCTGGAAAGATGCTGACATGCATAACTAGGAGACAGATGCAGAGCCTGGTTCTTGCTGTTCACCGTTTGCCCTGCATGGACCTGCTGATGGCAGCATGTGCTCTAGTATTAGCCAATGCTTGTGTTTGACAAGAACAATGCAAAAAGGACCAGCAAGGGTAGAGGCGCACGCCGGACAATGTGAGCTTAGGCCTCACAAGGTAAAAGAAAACCAACTCCCAAGAGCTGTCCTCTGACCTCCTTGGGCATGTTGTGACTTGTGTGTACATGCACACACACACACACACACAGACAACAGACAGAGTTAAATAATTTTGTAAAAGAGAAGCTTAGAAACTATTCATTCCATCACAGTAGCCAATGCCTCCATTCTGGGAATGCTTCTTAAGTCTTAGCCCCAGAAAAAGAAGGCTATTCCTCTGAATGGTGGGACTTGTCTGTGAGGGAACATGGAGAACTGTGTGCTTTCTCTCTCCCAATCCCAGCTCCCATCATTTCAGTGGCATGGGCTAGCATGTCTCAGGCTAGCAGCTCTTATTGCTTTCTTCCCACATAACCTACAACACTCACAGCTGTAACATCTCCAGCAATCCCCAAGGTCAGCCCTGATGAAAAGGATTTTTTAAAGTGTATATACATAATAGCTATATATACTACATGGGTATGAAGTAGGAAAAAGCAAATGGCTATACTAATCTTTGGGTCTATGGCCATCAGTCTCCCCTACCTCCGAGGGCTGCAGCATGGGGTGGTAGGCTGTGGTCTGCAGGTTCGGACACTTGCACTGCCAGCAGCAGCCTCAACATCATTCAAGACTGGATGCCATGGCAACCAAGAGAACTTTATATGGAAAAAGCATAGTGGCAGGTGAAAGCCTGACATCCCAGCAGAGATGACCCCTGTTGCTGAAGAACTGACCAGTGTCCCCAAAGCCCTCTGGGGGCTGTCATAAAGGGGGAACTTGGAGTTGGGGACCACAGTGAAGAGGTCAGAGGACTCTGAGAGGGCAGTGCACGATCCATCAAGAGGTCTAGTTTGGCAAGGTCTGAGTAAATCTCCCTAATTTGTGGAGATCCCAGGAAAGACAGACTGTTCCTGACTGAGATTCCTATCTGCCTGGTCCGATAGAGCCTTCTCACAGGTAATTCCATTAAAGGAAAGAAATGAATGGATTTTTTTTTGTACAATTGAGTATTTTTTATCTTGAAGCAGATTCTCACCACATAGCCCTGGATGTCCTAGAACTCATGATATAAAGCAGGCTGGCCTTGAACTCATAGAGATCCACTTGGCCCTGAGCTGGGGACCACCACACCCAACCTGGTCTTGTAATTGTTCTATTTTCTTCTCAGCTTCCCTTTGCCACATCCCCCCCCCGTTTTGTTCTTACTTTGTGAGGGGGTGGGGTGTCTCAAATGTTTCAATCCTTTGGGGGATCATTTATTATGGGATTCATGGAAACAAGCAAACAGCCACAGATAAGAAACAAGGACATGAATGGGGAGAAAGTGAAGGAACGAGAATAACCAGAAAGAGGAGAGGTAGGGGGTGGGGAGGGAGCCTGATGGAGAAGGGAGATGCCTGAGGGACTGGGGAGGGGAACCCAAGAGAGCAAAGTATAATGGCACACCTATAGGACTGAGGAGACCATGATGAAAGCCATCATTCGTATGGTAACCTAAAAACTCTATTTGAAAAGCGGGGTGTGGCGGAACACACCTACAAGCCCAGGACTCAGGAGGAAGAAGCAGGAGGATCAGGAATTGAAGGCCACTGCCGGCTACATAGCAAGTTAGTGACCTTGTCTCAAAGAACCAAAAGGAACTACACCCATAAAGGAGCAAGGAAAAGCAGAGAGGACGGCTTGTGCCTGTGAGCCAAGTACTGGAAAGACAGAGGCTAGAGGATGGCCATAAATGTGAGGCTAACCTGGACTACATAGTCAGTGTTTGGCTATCCTGGGCTACAGTGTGAGATCCTGTCTCTCAAAATAGAAAAAAGAAAGAGAAGAAAAGGAGGAGAGGGGATCTAAAAACATGAGCTCAGCGAACCTCTTTATAAAGCTCTCAGCCTTAAGTATTTCATTATAGAAATAGAGACACTTGGTGTGGATCCAGGGCTGGGGAAATGGGACTATGCAAAGGCCATCTTCCAACAGTCCCTAAGGCATCCATGACCTGATGCCTGTACAATTCTTCACCCCGTGGATTTATCACGTGTAGTCTATGTCATATCCAGGAGGCAGCAATTATATCTAAGCACAAACTTCTTTTTCATTTTTACAAGTTATTGTTATTATTGGGTGTGCACGCACATGCCATGACAAACCTGAAAAGGTCTGAGAACATCTTCGTGGAATTGGTTCTCTCCTTGCATTTTAAAGTGGATTCTGTAGATCCAACTCACAGCTCCAGGGTTAGGCTTTCGTGGCAAGCACCTTCACCCACTGAGACCATTTGCTGTCCCTGAGCATACATGCCTATCAACAAACCCCCAGGCCTATGCCATGGACATCTGAAATGTATGTCAGACCCCAGGAGTCTGCTGTGCCCAATCCAGACCGTAGCAGGGGTTCTGGTCAGTTCATGAGACACTAAAATAGATGAGGGTTTTGTGTGGACTTTCCAGGGAGAGACAGGAAAGAGAAAGATAAGCTGTATGGAAATTGTCGTTGTCTTTGGACAGGGAATCTACCAGAGCTTCCTTCCTGATCTGGATCTCACTGCATAGTCCAAGCAGGCACCATCCTCCTGCCTCAGTTTCCCAAGTGTTGAGATTCCAGGAGTGAGCCACATTAAAGCTCAGGGAAAAAAATTTTTTTGAGTTAGGGTTCCCCTAAATAGCCCTGGCTTTCTTAGAACTCTCTGTGTAGACCAGGCTGGCCTTGGACTTACAGAGATCCATCTGTTTCTGCCTCCCAAGGCATGTGCCACTGTGCCCAGCATGCACGGGGTAATCTGTAAGATGAGGACCCTGCTTTTACTGTTCTTTGAACTAGCAGAGCCCTAACCAGCCCACCACGGAAAGGTGGGCCAGAGCCTCTACCAAGGCAAGGAAAGTGATCATAATTCAGAAGAGAGGTTGAGGGAAGTGGGAAGCCTGGGGCTCTTTGCTGGTGAATCTGCAGTTTTTTGCTCTGTCTCATTCCCACCTCTTTTGCAAGCTCCAGAGAATCTGACTTGCTGTGTTAAGACAAAGTCTTGAAAATAGCTCCTTTCTCCTGGCTTAACTGAGTTGTAGAAATTGTATTTGTTAAGTGTGTTATAGTAAAGAATGGAGTTCACCTCTGGGTGGAGACATGCACTCGCCTCCTCCCTTAAGAGGAAATCCAGCCAGGAGTGTGTTCTAGGAAGGCAGGTTCACCTCTGTAGTGGACTTTCTTCTCCTAAGTTCACACCACCTCCTAGTGCAGACCCTAGGAGCACGACTGGCTGGGTCTGCCTGCCCTGAGTCCTGACTCAAGCGAGAATATTCCTCTTTTCTTCTCTTCTGACCTTTTCTTTTGGACACTGGTGGGAGCCTAAATATGCCTTTAACCCTCTGGTGCTTTGACCTTTTTTACTCCTGTTTGTTTACTTGTTTGTTTGTTTTGTTTCCCTTGGAGAACTACTCAGAAGAAATATCACTCCACTGTGAGTTCCATATCTCTCTCTCTCTCTCTCTCTCTCTCTCTCTCTCTCTCTCTCTCTGTTTATTTTTCAAGACTTGCTCTGTGGACCAGGCTGGCTGTCTTAGTTAGGGTTTTACTACTGTGAACAGATACCATGACCAAGGCAAGTCTTATAAAGACATTTAATTGGTGCTGGCTTACAGAGTCAGAGGTTCAGTCCGTTATCATCAAGGCAGGAACATGGCAGCATCCAGGCAAGCATGGTGCAGAAGGAGCTGAGAGTTCTACATCTTCATCTGAAGTCTTCTAGTGGAAGACTGACTTCCAGGCAGCTAGGATGAGGGTCTTAAAGCCCCATCCACAGTGACACACCTACTCCAACATGGCCACACCTCTCAATAGTGCCACTCCCTGGGTCAAGCATATACAAACCACCACACTGGCCTTGTACTCAGAGATCCCTGCCTCTGCCTCCCAAGGGGAACTGTCAGCATTCTACAAGAATGGAAACTCTGCTACCATCTCAGGTGTTGGGCCTTATTCGGCCAGATTCTGAGGCCTTGTGAGGAAACCTGAGCCTCTGCTCGAGTTTAGAGACCTACCTTGCTCACTTCCATACTGGAGTGACTCAGCAAGACCTGCTTAAGCCTGCCTTTGCCAAGCTACCAATGGTGTAGAATAACTTTATTGGCCCTGTCAGTCATCCCACACTGTCACCCTTCCCCACCCCTTACATCATCTCACCTCACCAAAAATCCCCACCTCCTTCCTCAACCCTGTATAAACAAAAGACTGATACAATATAACTAGTTCCTGCTTTGACAAGACTCCCGGTCTGGTGTGTTTGTTTTGGGCCATCAACACTCCATCCTGCGCAGCCCCTGGAGAGCCCGCAGAGAGCCAGACACTCGGGCACATCAGGCTCCTAGAATGCAGCTGCTGGAAATCACAGGCGTACCTTTTTTGGGTATTTAAGACTTAGGTCTGGAGATTTGCGCACAGACGTGTGTGCTCAGGGACCAGCAAGATGACTTTCTCTCCATCATACGGCACCTGAGCACACAGCTAACTTCCATGCAGGCCCGAGACTTACAGCTCGTCTGCCCTCTGTGTTCATCCACTTTGTCCCAAATGACAGGGCTTCAGTGCTCTGCTGGGTGTGTATACATATTCACACCACCTTTTCTTTAACACGTCACCATAGCGAATAAAGCAGGAAGTGCTGATTTTGTGTTCCTTGGCAATCTCCTCAGCCTCGCTGCACTGTGTGGTCCTTCTCTTTCTAGTCTAAGGAACTGTAGTAAGGTTTGCACGTTGATGATGCTAATTAGCATCCCTGCTAATGGCTAACAATGGGATGAGAAATGTAACTGTCGCTTCCTTCCCCAAAACGTTCTTAAGTTCTTGAAGTCTGAGCATATATTGTTCAGACTCCAACATCCTCTATTGAGATCTATAAAACCCAAATGTGCTTTTAATCAGGACACCAGAAAGAGAGAGAGAGAAGAGACACAGAGACAGACACACACAGAGTGTGTTTAGTGATTGTTTTTAGAGCTGAAAGAGGAAAACAAAGCCAACTGAGGGGAAGTTGCAGTCAGGGAGACTCAGCCCATGCTGGCCGCAGGCTCAGGGGCTATCAGGGAGCTCGCCGTATCCCTTAGCAACCAGAGCCAGCCCTGTGTGCTCCTGGTTAAGGATGATGCTCGCTTCCCTGAGAGGCTCAGTCCAGGCCCTGAGTAGGACTGGTTCCAAATGGAGTGGGTTGGGAGCTGAAAGGCGGGCAGGCTGCCTGCCCCTGTGCAGACACTTTCAGCCAGGCCTGCAGCCAGACGCCTGCCCTCCAGGTCTGGCTAAAGGCATTTGTTACTGCTGAGCACTTGGCTGAGTCTCCTCTCTTCAGTTTCTTTGTAAGAATGTGTGTCCACTCCTCCTACTACATGATGCATGGGGAGACTATGGAGAATAACCACGTGAGAAGAATTGGCGAGGGCCACCTGCCACTCTTTGATTAGGGTTTCCTCTTCACTTCTCTCCCCCAGAAGTTCAAGGGCAAGTTCACACCATGGCTGGCGGCTTCAGCTACGGCTTGACTGCTGCAAACCTGCCATCTGGTGGACATTCTGAGAGTTGCTGGTCGTGAATCCTGCAAGTTTTTAGCAGCACCTCAAATGCCGAGGACCTCGAGTTGGTCTCAGTGAAGCGAAAGTGGGTGAGATTCTACATCTCTCGTAAGTGTCCAGTCTGTTCCCATCATGCTCTTCCCGCAGCGCTCTGGGTGGAGAGGCAGGAATGACACCCCTAGGTGGATAGTGGACGTTCCTTACCAAGTGTCGAGCCCCAAAGCCTTGGAATATCTAGATGCAGACTTTACTGTGTTCGCGGCCTCCTGGGGTCCCTTTCTTACATTTTGGAAAGATGTTCTGTATTTATTAAGTGCCCAGGTGGCTGTCATTTCTCTGCACTCACCACAACTACACGGGGAGTTGATGTCAACACTGCCAGATAATAATGCTCTGACCAGACTGGTTTATGTTTCTCAAATCACGATTTCCAGTAGCTCCCCTGCTTAGTCATGAGGGTGAGGAAATTCTGCCTCAAACAAAGCCTTTGTTTTTCTCTTAGGTGTATTAAGACACTAACATTACACCACAGACTTTCTGGAAGGGAAAGGGGGTTTTATTGTTAATGTTGTTTGTATTTGTTTTGTTTTGTTTGTGGATTTTTCAAGACAGGGTCTCATATGGACCTAGGCTGCCTTCAAACTTGCTATGTAGCTGAGGCTGACCTTGAACTACTGAGCTTCCCAACGCCACTTCCCAAATGTTAGTCCACGAGTCAGTCCTGAGTTGTTAGCTTGTTCCACTTTGCATTGTATGGACCACAAAAGCCCTAATATAATATAGCCTTGTGATTTTCCCCTACTCCTGCTTCTGATTCCTGACCCAGCCTCAGTGCTCCCTTGCTCCTCCCCAATGGCAGTGTGTAGTGTGGTGTTCCCCTCTTGGAAAATTAAGTCATAAAATTATCTTTCAGTAGCATTGACCTCCGAGTGTCACCACCCAGCCACTTCCATAAATTAAAATACTCCAGGTGCACTTTGAGACATGAGTGCTCACTCAGTAGAAATGACCATGCAAGTCCTTCCACGTACTCATGAACAAAGAAAGGCCCAGAGAGTCTTAGTCACAACAGGCAGAGCTGAAAATAACCAAATAACCTGTAGGTATGTCTGAAGAGGATGGGCATGGCTGTGCACTCTGTAAGGCTAGCATCTGGGTGGCTGAGCTGCGATGGGAGGATCATGAGTTGAAAACCAGCCTGGACTAGTGTTAGATTCCTTCTCAAAACACTAGTTGGGGTAAGATAGCTCAGTGGGTAAGGCGCTTGCTGCTGAGCTTGACAACCTGAGTTCAATCCCTGGAACCAACATGATCGAGAAGGAAAACCTACAAGTTTTTGTGGCCATCATGCTTTTGTATGAATTTCCCATGACACACACACATACATATATATGTATATACTCACACATACACCACATTCATATATATATACACATATGCACACATACACAAATATATGCACATGCACACACAAACATACACACATGCACACACTAATTTTTGTAAGTTGAATGTTCATGCAGTGCAACGCCACCTAGCAAAACAACCGAAAAATTATCAAAACAACCGACAAAACTATCAAAACAGGTTGTAAAGTAAGATTCTCTCAAAAATAGTGTACTAAGAGAAAGAAGCCCAGGGTATGACCGGAATCCTGGAGTAGTCAACACTAAGAGGCGGCAGCCAAAAGCACAACGGTTGTTGTCTGAAGCCACGGCCGACTCACTATGTGAGCACAGGACTCCTTGTGGAGGAGCAGGGGCTCTTCTGATCTTGGTTTTTCTAATTTCTTAAGGCCCATAGATTTGCATCTTAAAACAGTCTGTTTACTTTTACTTTAAAAAAAAAAAATGTGGCCGGGCAGTAGTGGTGCAAGCCTTTAATCCCAGCACTTGGGAAGCAGAGGCAGATGGATTTCTGAGTTCAAGGCCAGCCTGGTCTACAGAGTGAGATCCATGACAGCCCAGGCTATACAGAGAAACCCTGTCTTGAAAACAAACAAGCAAACAAAAACCAAAGCAAACGTGTCTAGAGGCTGTAGAAGCCTCCGTGGTTAACTGCACCTGTTGCTCGAAGGTCAGGGTTCGATACCCAGTGTCTACCACAAGACTCTGTAACTCCAGTTCCAGGGGATTCGGTGCCCTCTGCTGGCCTCTGCAGATGCCAGGCATGTGTATGGTTCACATACCTATATGAAAGCAAAACATTCGCACGTGAAATCAATAAATCTAAAAATAAATTTTTTAAAGATAAAACATGCATGGGTGTTTTGCTTGCATGTATGTCTGCGCGCCACATGTGTGCCCTACTGTCCTCAGAGACCAGAAGATTCAGGGGTCAGATCCCCTGGAAACGGAGTTACAGACAGTTGTGAGCCACCATGTAGATGCTGAGAACTGAACCTAGATCCTCTGAAAGAGCAGCAGGGCTCCTAATCTCTGAGCACCTCATCAGCTCCAGAATTTTTTTCCTGCAAATTATACATCAAAAAATTGATTTTCAAATAAAATAAACAACTCACTTATTAATTCTAATTTCTTTTTTGTTGTTGTTGTTTTTTGTTTTGTTTTGTTTTTGTTTTTCGAGACAGGGTTTCTCTGTATAGCCCTGGCTGTCCTGGAGCTCACTTTGTAGACCAGGCTGGCCTCGAACTCAGAAATCTGCCTGCCTCTGCCTCCTGAGTGCTGGGATTAAAGGCGTGCGCCACCACGCCCGGCTTAATTCTAATTTCTTATCTAATTGGTATTGTGTGTGTGTGTGTGTCGGGGGTGGAGGGTGTCCTCATGATCACAAGCTATACTCAAATTCATTATTTAGCCAGGGATGTCCCTTGAAAGTCTGAGCTACCTGCTGCCTCCTCCTAAATGTTGAGATTGCAGGGTTGTACCACTGGGCCCTGTCTATGCAGTGCTAGGGATTAAGACCCGGACTTCATGCATGCTAGGGGCAGCCCTCCACCAACCCAGCTGCATCTCAGCCCTTATACAATCTTCCTCTTAGTTAATCCCATTAAAGCTATTCTGACTGCCCTAATTCTTATCTCAAGTACTTCTAAAATGCAGCCAAAGGCAAATAGATACAAAACACAGCCAAGAACAAAATAAGACATAAATACAGCAGTAAAAGAAGCACATGGCCACCGTTGCAGAAAACACACCCTCCTTGGATGCTATCTTGGTTAGGGTTTCTGTTGCTGGGATGAAGCACCATGGCCGAAAGCAAGTGGGAGGGGAAAAGGCTTATTTGGTTTGTGCTTCCATACACCTGCTGGTCATTGAGGGAAGTCAGGACAGGAATTCAAGCAGGGCAGGAACCTGGAGGCAGGAGCTGGTTCCTAGGCCACAGAGGAGTGCTGCTTATCAGCTTGCTCAGCCTGTTTTCTTACTTTAGGGGCTAGAGAGATAACACCCAGGACCACCAGCCTCCAAGTGGCACCCCCGACAATAGACTGGGCTCTCCAGCATCAATCACATATAAGAAAATGCCCTACAGGTTTGCCTACAGCCCAGTCTTAAGGAAGTGTTTCCCCAGATGAGGCTCCTTCCTCTCAGATGACGCTAGCTTTTGTCAAGTTGACATAAAAAGCAACTGGCACAAAGAGGAACGCCTCTTAACCACTGAGATATCTCTCCGGACCCCCAGAGAAGTTCCTAACCATTCAGATTCTAGGCTCTATCCGTCAAAACTTTTAATTCCATGATTTGTGGAAGGAAAGAGAAGTCTGGCCTGATAAACATTTCCCTGGTGTTTGTTTATTCATGTGTTTGTTTCTGTGGTGCTGGGAACAGAGCCAGGATCTCACAAGCACACGAGGCAGGCATTCTACTGTCTAGCAACATCCCAGTCCTGGGTGTTTGGTGCTTTTCATTCTCTCCTGGGACTACTGAACTGCACAAGTTAAGCAGTGAGGAGTGGGGAATACACGTCTTTAGAAGGTTAACTGTGTGAGATTCTTTCCACCAGCTTGAACTTATTTACAAAGTAGCAATTACTGGACTGATTAAAAACAATTTGTGTTTAAACATTTTATAAAATCACGGCTGGATTTGGAGGCTCCAGCCCGCCTGTAATTCCAGTACCAAGGATGTGGAGGCAGGAGGGGTCAGGAGTTCAAGGTCATCCTTAGCTTCATACTGAGTTGAAGTCTGAGCTATGAAAGATACTGTCAGGAAAAAAAAAAGAAAGCAGAACAAGAAAAAAGATTTTTTTTTTTGTAAAATCAGTGCTATTGAACCCAGAAATGAATTCGAAATGTAATGATTTAACATACATATGACAGATAAAAGTTAATAGCATAAAGATGAATCACTTCTTAATATAGTAGAACTGCTGTTCTATCGACATTCAATTGGATGGTTTGCCTTTGAACCGTTTGTCATACCATATGATGCCATAAAACTCAAATGGATTACAGCTGAACATAAACACATCATGATTACAAAAAGCTCAAAAAGAGCAGAATGGCATATTTGTGCCAGCTGTGATAGAGTGGTGCACTCTCACACAGAGAGATCTCAGAGGTAAAACAAGTAGGCAAATAGATCATCAAATAACAAGAGAGACATTTTTACTGAAGGGAGGTTTGTAAGGTCCCATTTGTGTCTGACTGTTAAAATATTACTTCATTTACTTACTCACATATTTATTGGACAGGGTCACTACGTAGCTGGCCTAGGGCATGTCTGTCAACCATCTGTCCCTCCACTCACAGACATCCCCCTGCCTCTGACTCTAGTGCCTCACATTTACTTCCTTATAAATACACCTATACACAGAGACAGATACTCTCCAAAGGACAAGCAATCCTGTTGTCGAGTTGATTCACTTTCATAGAGACCCTGGGATAAATCCTTTCCTGTCGTCTCTGGGCATTCATTTTATCTTGCTGTGCCTTTGATTGGGAAAGCCAAGCCTAAGCACATCACTCATGTACAAATTACTCAAGGCAGCACAGCCAAGCACTGCTCTCAGTTATGTGCTGGGAAGGCTTGGCCCATCTGCTCTGTGCAGATATTCCCTCCTGGTGTCAGGACAACTGCAAAACAACAAAGGAGCCATAACTCCTTGTGTTATGGGTGGCCCCAGGGTAAACCCTGTCTTAGGGTTCCGATGCTCCAATGAAATACCACGACCAAAGGCAAGTTGGGGTGGAAAGGCTTTATTTGACTTATACTTTCATGTCACAGTTCATCATCAAAGGAGTCAGGACAGGAACCCAAGCAGGGCAGGAACCTGGAGGCAGGAGCTGATGTAAGGACCATGGAAGGGTGCTGCTTATTGGCTTGCTCTTCATGGCTTGCTCACCCTGCTTTCTTATAGTACCCAGAATCACCAGCCCCAAAGAGCACCACCATAATAATCTGGCCCCTCCACCATCAATCACTAATTAAGAAAATACCCTACCTGCTTGCCTGCAACCAGATCTTATGGGACCATTTTCTTAGCTGGTGTTCCCTTCCCTCAGGTGACTCTAGTTTATGTCAAATTGACATAGAAACCAGCCCACACAAACCCTAAGCTTTAATCACTACTCCTCTGGCCTTACATCTGTAATAAAGAGTCTTGGCAGTTATCAAATATTAGTGTATGTTTGATAATTTTTGTTTAACTGACTTTCTGACTGATAGGAAACTTTTAGAGAACTTTTGTGTTTTCAGTAAAACTGGGCAGAAAGGATAGGTATTCCTGGTACATATGATGCTCCCACCACCTAATCCAGGATGATACATCGATTACAGCTGATAGAGTACACTGGCACATCTTAACAGAGTCCACAGCTCCCAAAGGGGCTTGCTCTTGGCACCATAGGTTCTGAGGGCTTCCACAATGGTATACTAAAGTCTCGAACACTCTTGGATACATTACAGAACAGTCCCACCATTGTAAACTTCCTCTATGCTGGGCTTATCCCTTCTTTCCTCCACCTGGAGACTACTGACCTTTTGAGTATCTCTAAAGTTTACCTTCTATAGAATGTCAGATAATCGGAGCAGTGCAATGTGCGACCCTTTCTAGCTGGCGTCTTATATTAGCACTGTGCATTGCTATTTCCTTTAGAAAGGCTTGGTAGCTCACTCCTTTTCAAAGGGTGCTGTATTAATATTCAACACCGGAGGTCAGCCAGAGTTTGTAAACATGCTTACCTATCAAATGGCATCTTGTTATGGTCCCAAGCTTTGCAATTACGAATAAACTTGCACGCAGGGACTTGTGTGCACATACGTTTTTATAAATCAGTCTTTGTGATTGTTTTGTGAAATAAGATCTCACTCTAGTCCAGGCTGGCCTAGAACTTACTTTGTAGTCCAGGGTAACCTCAAACTCCTGGTATCCCTCCTGCCTCAACTTTCCATATATTGGCATTATGGGAATGAATCAGTCTTGGGACAAAACTGTCTCGGTGCATTTTTGTTTTGTTTTGATCTGTTCTGTTCTTGTCACGCCGTCTTAATTAAATAGTTGTGTGAGGTTGCAAAATAATAAGCTATTGAAAACAAAGCATGGCCCTTTGCACACTCTTCCTGTGTGTGTGTGTATGTGTGAATCAACCAAAACAAAGTCAAACTACAGGAACACACTGAAAGCTCAACCCATGTGGCTGTTTTTGTCATCTGTAATTCCAAATGTCAAGTTTTCCCATTCACCCAAAACTTACCGCCTTGGAATTCTCCTTTGTTCTCTTGGAACTAAGAGACTGTTGTACTTTTGAACTTCTAAATTTTGTTTTTATTTTACATGTATGGGTATTTTGCCTGCATGTCTATCTGTGCACCACGTGTATGCCTGGTGCCCGAGGAGGCCAGAAAAAGGTGTCAGATCCCCTGGAACTGGAGTTACAGACAGTTATGATTCACCATGTGGTTGCTGTGAATCAAACCCTGGTCTCCTGAAACAGTGGCCAGTGCTCTAACTGCCAATCTATCACCCAATCCCCAGGTCTGAAATGATAGCATAACTCCAGCCTCACAGGGTGGCACATGCCTGGACTCTCAGTACTCAGGAAGCGAAGGCTGAAGGATTGAATTCCAGCCCAGCTTGGGCTTTCCCAGTGAAATCCTATCTCAAACCCTCACCTCTATCTGTATTCTATTGCTCATAAATAAAATAATTTTTATTTTTTCATTTACTAGAGATAGAATGTAGGGTTGCATGCTAGGAGAATTCTCTACTACTGAGCTACATCCTCAGTCTCAAAATAAATATGGTTTTTTTTTTTTTACTTTTAAAGATTTTATGTTTTTATGGTAAATATTTTAAAAGGCTAGGTGTTGTAGTAAAAATTAAAGGACTTTGGTTTCTTTTAAAACACAGAAATATTGTAAGACTATGTTTTAATTTTAATCCCAGGTGTAGGGGTGTGAGGCTGCTTCAGACTGTCCGCAGCAGGTGACTATGATTTGCCTCATGCTCTAGCAAAGGCATGATTTTACCAGCTGCAGATAGTTTCTGCGATTGTGTGACATTTGGAAATCTGGGGAATTTTGAGAGGGTATATAAAGTCTAGAACCTGGAGAGGTGTGGTGGGTTGTTTGTTGTTGTTGATTGTTGTTGGTCATGGTTTGTCATGCACCAAGAGGAAACAAGAAAAAATTAGATATCCTGACATGGAGATCAAGCTTGCCCCAAGAAACTCTATGCCCCTAATCAGCAAGAATAGTCTAACAATAATGTTGCCCCTTTCCAACTCCAAACTTTATTCAGGGATCTCTTTCCTTTTCTCTCTATCCTTTTTCTCTCTGTTATCTAGTCTTAGGCAATCGAAAGGCTGGAAGAAAAGGTGTGGAACAGGGTGGAAAAAGAAGAGACCTCAAAGACCAGCTACAGGGTGTGGTGGTGCACACCTTTAATCCCAACACTCAGGAGGCAGAAGCAGGCGGATTTCTGTGAGTTTGAGGTCAGTTTGGTCTACATAATGAATTCCAGGACAGCCAGGACCATGTAGTGAGACTCCGTCTCAAAATAAAAACAAAAACAAAGCAAACAGTAACAACAACAAAACACTTTTAATTACGTGTATGTACATGTGGAGAAATGTGGAGACGAGAGCTGTGAGCGGCAGGTCCCAGAAGGTGCCAGAAGAGGGCATTGTATTCATCATGAAGAGATTAGGAAATACAATCAATTATCAAGATTAAAAGCAGTCACTGAAAATCACTGCCAGGATTACCCAGATGTTGGAACTGACTGGAGCTGAAGTTACAGGTAATTGTGAGAAGCCTGTGTATGAGTGCCAGGTTTAAACTTGGGTCCTCTCCAAGAGCAGTATATGCTCATGACCACTGAGCCCTTTCCCCAGTCCCTGAAATAATTTAAGTTTAAATGTTATAAAAATGAATAAGCAAAAGGAACAGAGAACAGGGTCAATCCAAGGCACACAGGCTCGTGACTTTATGGAGCTCCTTGGAGGTAGGCAGAACAGCGTCCAGACAACTCAGGTTGAGGGCATCTCAGGTTGGAGAGTACAACGATGAATTTTGTAACATGTTGGTGTTGGATGCCTTGGGGGAAAGACTTTTCTTGTCCGAGAGTTCACTAGAAGTGCCAACAGGCCCCGTCACGCTGGTTCTGCTTCAAAGCAACAGGCAGGTCTTCTAAGGTTCTCCAAGGCCACATTCCCAGTTATTAAACTAACAGTAAGCATGATGCACAACTGGAAAATATCATCTCTGGCTGGGAAGCTGCTTCCTAGCAACAAGTTCTAGTCAGTACGCTCTGATCTTTAATGGATAAACAACGGCCCCTGCACATCCCGTTCCCACTGATTGATTAAAACTCGACCTTAGTTCAGGGAAATCTTAATTTAGTCAAGGCCATTTGCAAGAGTCTTGCCCAGTTTTGAAAGAAATTTATAGATCCGAAGCCAGAAGTTGGGCCTGAGAGAAGGGAGGACACCTGGTCCTCAGCTGTTGTTTTTAGCCCCTGTTGACACCTATATTCCCATCTGGCTTCCAGTTGTACAGGCCAGGAGCACAACAGCTTTAGGCTGCCCCTCCTTCTGAACTGGAGGTCTTTCCAGGACCTCAGCCTGCTAGACTTTTAGGTTGCCTTTTGTGAAGGGCATAGAAAACACCCCTTTTCTCTGGGGAGTAAGACAAGACATACACTAGAGGCTGCATCTATTCAATGCCCTCACATGCTTGTGTGGAGAGAAGTGTCATAAGCTCTGTTTCTTCCTTGGATTCCACATGGGAAATAAGGCCTGCGACCCACAAGTGCTTCCCACACAAGCAACCCCTTTTTCTCCTCTGAACTTCTCCTCCCACACTAGAGGAGTCGCATCATCGGACTCTGATGAGGATGTGAAGGGCGGTTTCTGACTGATCACAGAATTCTTCTGTGCCGGGTCCATTGGTATGCACACAAATCCCCCCAGTCTGTAACAGTAGAACCTGCACCCTGAAGAATTAACGTTAATCTAAGAAGTCCTAAGCTGGAAGGGAGGAGAGCTGGAGAGACAGCTACTCCAAGGGAAGATTTCTCACTTGAAATGGCTTTTATAATTGCCTCGCAGCTAAATCTAAATCTATGTATGCACGTTCCCTGGCTTTCATTCCAGCTCTTCTTTTTAAAAGAAAGAAGTGTGTGTGTGTGTGTGTGTGTGTGTGTGTGTGTGTGTGTGTACGTGTGTGTACACAAAGGTTAGAGAGGGCATGAGGTGTTCTTCAAATGGTGGAGAAGAGCCAAGACCTTTCCCGTCCTCTAGTTCTGACCAAAACTGTAAATAAATCCATTTCCTTTCACCGAAAAGGGGAGAGAGAATTGAGTGAAGAACCCAGCCCGGAGCTGCATGGAGGAATTAAGCAAAGGCAAAGAGTAGGATGTGGCTGGAGTGTGTGGCTGCATCCAAGGGCAGTGAGAAATGAGGTGGTCGGAGAGGCTATGGAGGCAAAACCAGAGAGATACTATAATAATGTGATCCTTGTTTCCGGAGTGGGATGGGAGCCTTTAGAAAGTTCTACAGCATAATAAACTGAGCTGCTTAAAAGGGTCGCTATAATGACTTTATTGAAAAGACTGTAGGGACTAATGGGTGAAAGAGGTCAGTTAGGAAGCTACTTCAACAGGCAAGGCAAGGCAGAATGATGGCAACTGGGGTGGCTGAGTGGCCTCTGCTGTTTTTGGAGAAGTGTCAGCTACCCTCTGTGTGATTATTGTCTTTGTATAAGTCATTTTATCCTTATCCATCAGTCTGATGATGATGTCTAGGGTGAAATTTCTTTGAACGTTCCCTTCTTAGGGTAGACTCGGCTTTCTGGGTCCTTTCCACCCATTTGGGAATTGTCAGGTACTGGTCTCTATATCATTTTCTGCCCTCTGATTCTCTTCTCCCTCTCAGAACCCAGCTATGCACACATCAGACTGTGCACATCAATCACACACTGTACCCACTTCCTTCCTACTCATCTTCTCTCCGTCCCCTGTTCTTGGGACCTAATAATTTGTATTGATCTGGCTTCAAGTTATACTATCATTGCCAATGTGCAGAATTATACTTTATTTATAGGTTTTGGGCTCCCATTTGGTTCTATTTCTACAGTTTCCAGTTTTCCTGTTGCAGTGACAAGCCACGTCCTAGGAGTGGGAACTAGGCTTTTATGGAGCCTGTCCTAGGTCTCATGTAAAGTAAAAAATGAATTAGTCATGAAGAGATTAGAAAATACAATCAATTATCAAGATTAAAAGCAGTCAGTAGAAATCCATGCCAAGATTACCCAGATGTTGGAATTAGTAGACTAGGACTTTAAAGCACTTGTCATACATACATTTAATCATATAAAAGAAAAATGTGGTGACATTGCTGAAACAGATGTGTGATCTCAGGAAATCCTCAAGTAACAACCATATGCCAGGAAAACCAGAGCAATAGTGCTTATTACACACACACACACACACAATTAGCACTCCAAACACAAAATTCATGTGTATGTCATACAATCAAAAGTTATCTGCCATATGAAGAAAAGGGGAAATATTACTCATAACTGGAAAAATCAATACAAATAGATGTAGAGATGACAGAGTTATCAAACAAGGACATTAAATAGCCATTATAAAAAATAACAAATGTTATTTATATATAACATATAAACATATAAAATATAAAGAATAAAAAATAGGGATATATTATATATGTAAATATATATATAAAGAATATTAATAGAGAAAGCATACATATTATGAGGAGGGGTATAGAGACATGCAAAGACACAAAGGGAACATCGATACTTAAAAAGTTTAAGGCAGTGGGGCAGCACTTTGGAAGCTAAGACAGGATTTCAAGTTTGATGCCAGCCTGAGCTACATAGGGAGACTCTATCTCAAAAGGAAATAAAAAGGAGGGCTTGAGTCATAGGAAAGTACACCACAAAACCATCAACCGAAAGATTTGTGGAGGGGCCTGGGGGCATAGCTCAGAGGCACAGCACTTGCTTATCACTGAGGGAACCGGGTGAGGCCCCTGGTTCAGAGGTTTAGCTGAAGTGGCTACAGGTGTGAAAGTCTAAGGCAGACTGGAGAAGCAGACACAGGAGAGACGATGCTCTGCTAAGGCGAGCACATGAAAGGACACGTGGTGAAGGATTCATTGCTAACAGCACGCATGCATTGGTCCACCTTACATTGCATAGCTGAGCTGCGTTTGCTGGGATGGCATAGAAATGCACCAAAAAATTTCTGGTGCTGTGCTGCAGCTTCTTGCTGCTTCCAAGGCCCATGCTGAGGCAAGGCCACATGGAGGACACAGGATGTTTGGAGGGTATAAATAAGACTCCACAGAGTGACAGAGACAGAGCTTGGCTTGCTGGTACAGCTAGCTGTGCAATGCTTGTGGGGCTCCCTGAGAGAGGCACAGCTGAGAACTTCTCCTGGTGTTCCTGTTGGTCCCTCCTGCTGACTCGAGCAGAGGCTGAGGCCCAACTGTCCCTGCTAGGTCTTGTCACTGCAGTTGCTGACCCAGCTCTACCAAACTGGACTGCTGGTGTATCTGTGAAGTGTTTGTGAGTGGATCAAGCTGTTGCTGCCTGCTAACCTGTGAACTCAACTGCCAATTCCCAGACAACACAGACGGGAGTTGCTCCAAAGAAGGACAGGTCCACTTCCTCTGTATCCTTTCTTTTCCACTACCTCTAGTGGGTGATGGGTTACAAGGAAGACTAAAGCATTTAAGAGTCATCATTAAGAATAGGATTTGAAAAAATAAAAGCTTCAGAACAACCAATAGTTGGGATTAAGTCTATCTAAAAGCACCATATTGATCTCTAAGCATCAATCGTTTTAAGTGACACGTAATCATACCAGCATTGTAGGGCAGAAATATAGTGTGAGCTCCAAGGTGAACCATACACTTTTCCTGACACTTTAAATAAAGTTAAAAGGAAGAGTGGTAGATAAACGCTATACATTTGTCACAGCACATTCCCAATAGTGACTCCTACCGACGTGTCAGCGCGGGCACGCCCATTGTCACAAAGGTGCCAGGTGGTGGACATTTGGTTGTAGGAGAAGCTGTGCTTATGAGGGGCACTTCATGTTTTAGTACCTTCCATTCAGCTGGGCTATGAGCCTAAAACTGTTCCAGAAAGTAAAACCTTAGTTGATAAGGGAAGAGGGTGGGGCAGAAACGATGTAATACAGTCCTCAATGGTGTTTTGTTTTGTTTTGTTGACAGGGTTTCTCTGTATAGCCTTGACTGTCCTGGAACTCACTTTGTAGACCAGGCTGGCCTTGAACTCAGAAATCCACCTGCCTCTGCCTCCCAAGTGCTTGGATTAAAGGCACGCACCACCATGCCCGGCTTGTCCTCAGCGTTTTTAAAAAAGAAAGTCTGTTGTTTTGAAGAAGCACAAAGTAGTTGGGGCAGAGTGGAAATACGTTCAGCCAGTTAGACCCATGGCCCGAGTTCAGATATCTCAATTATTCACTGGGTCAAGCACTGTCTGAGACATTCTAAATACAATATGAGACTGGGTTCCTGTAACTTCAGCGCTTGATCAGGAAATCAGGGCCAGCCTTGGCTTCATTGTAAGATCAAGGTCAGCCTGAGCTGTATGAGATCCTGTCTTCAAAATAAGTAAATAAACACAATACGTTCATTAATCTTATCAAGAAGGCCAGCATGAGGGTTGGGGGAGGGGCTCAGAAGTAAAAATGTCCTCACCCACAGACACAGGGCTAGTTGGGAGTAGTGTACAATCTGGACTCGAGGAGGGCGTCAAGACTTTGTTCTTTTCATTACAGTCATAGCTACCATCTGTCGCAGGAGAAAGCTGCTTTTAGTGACCCGAATAGAGGAATCTGGAAATAAGCAATCGGCTTCACTTCTGAACAGCAAGTCTCTAAACTGGATGAGCTATCTGTTCAAGGGCCAGGTAGCCAGGAAAAAAGGGGGGGGGGGGGCGTTTCTCCACAATGAATTCGCTTTGATTCCTAGGTCCTCTGGAACATTCTCCGAAGTAGCTGCTCAAAGATCCATCTCCAAATCCTCTCGAACCAATTCTGAATTTCAAGGCTCTCCAAGTCTACTCATACAAGCTGCCCTGACCCTTTCTCTGAGTGGAATAGGTATAAACAGGGAAGCCAGCCTGTGAGTCCGTGCCCTCAGCAGAGCCCTTTGGCTTTGAGGGGAGGCCAGGTAACACCTCTTCTTTAGGTCGAGGCAGCCTTTGGACAGGATATTAAGAGTGTTCTGGAGGACTCAACTAGGGGTGCACGCCCTACAGTTCAGCTTTGGCTTGGCCTTTGCATATCAGACGGACCTGCAGAATGATCTCGGCAGGCCAGTTGCCCCTGAGCTGCGGGCTCCCCATCCCCCCATGTGCCCCGTCACGGGACAGAGGCATTCCAAAGGGGTCTCCAGCCTCTGACTTCCCGTTTGAAGACCGCAGCCCGGGAGCCTGAGTCCGAAGGCGACACACAGCTGGCCCATAACAAAGAGCCAGGGTCCAGGGCGCGCTGCCGCCCCCCGGGAGGTTTTAAAAACTCTGAGCGGCCGAGGCGGGGCTTCAGCGAGCCGCAGCCAATCACCAGAGATCCAAGGCGCCGGGGGCGGGGCCTGGTGCCAGGAGCTGCTGCGGCCAGGCTGGGTCCGAGCATCCCGCGGCTTCGGACCCACCCGGCCGGGACATGGCGAGCGTCCGGGCCTCCCCGCGCAGCGCGCTGCTACTTCTGCTGGCCGCGGCGGGGGTCGCGGAGGTGACGGGGGGCCTGGCCCCGGGAAGCGCGGGTGAGTAGCCGCGGGAGCCACGGTCGGGGCGGTCCCGAGCGAGTGCCTCAGCGCTCCAAGATGGCGCGGAGCCGGGGGCGGGGTGCGCGTGCCCCCAGACCCGCGGGCGGCGGTCAGGAACGCCGGGCTGGAGCCGGACCCGGAGACCGCTCCCCGCCCTCGCCTTCTTCTCCCTGAAGATCTTGCGAACCCTGGGGTGGTGACTGGGGTTCGAGGCCTTGCTCTGTCACCTCCCAGACAGGGGCCCCTTGCCCTGCCGGACCCTGGCCAGGGTCCCTGTCAGAAAACAGGGAGGTGCCTGGGCTCCGGTTAGCCCCGCTGGGCGGAAGGGATACGTAGGTGCAGCTCCCCTGCTGCTGCCCAGTCAGTTGTTGTCACTTGTTAATTTGACTGACTTGGCCTGAGTGGCGCTGAACTTTGATAGGGTCCACAAGGCTGCCTGGCGGGTGCACAGTGGGTCTGAGACCGGGCTGGGGGATGGGGTAAGGTGGGGTGAGGGGCGACTACACATCGATAAATCACCCCGTGGCGGCCTGGCTTCGGGAGAGAGGTGTGTTCTAGTACTGGCTCTCTTAAAGCTGTTGCACCAGAGATGGATGGAAAGCTTGACCGCTTAGGATTGCCCTTCCTGCGCTTGCTCAGCGTTCGGATGTGACACGAACTCGTGCTTCCCGGGACACCTCAGGCTGATAGGTGGCGGAAGACAGGAGCGCTAAGCAGTTTGAATTCAGGCAGACAGGTTCAGAGGAGAGATGCGGGCGGGGCTTCATGTGCACAGAGAAGGGTTGACATTCACCTAGAAGATGAGAAAAACTGAGTGTCTACCTATACTAGCCATCGAAAGATGACTGGAATTTTTATAACAAAAGTAACGGAGGAGTGTGTTGCTTACAGGGAGAGGCACTCGTGGGGGGGAAAACATACCCCGTCTCAAGGAAGTTTTCAAGAAAGCCTGAAAAGTTAAAATTAAGGAGTTTTGGTTGATGCTTTTTTTTTTTTTTTTTAAGGAAGGCATTTGAAGAAGATTGTGACAGGAACCTGGGATTAGTTAATTAATTGAATTCTAAATTTAACTATAAACTAATAAGGAAACCAATAGAAAAGGAACGAAAGAATACCGTGAATTCTTGACTAATCCAGCTTATCTCTCTGTGTTCTAGTTAGTCCAAAGATGTCTAAAGAATACTAGTTACCCCCTTCTTATCCCACTGTTGTAGAGTAGGGCTTTTAGGAAAACTTCGGTAAGTTACTTAGCCTTAATCTTTTTTTTACTTTAATATTCACATTCTTATATATATGGTACCATCTAGATCTATGGTTCTCAACATGTGGGACGCCACCCCTTTTGGGAGGTCCAACGATCCTTTCACAGGTGTCACCTAAGACCATCAAAGACCCAGAGATGATTATGATTCATAACAGTAGCAAAATTAAAGTCATGAAGTAGCAAAGAAAATATTTATGGTTGGGGGGGTGTCACCACCACATGAGGAACTTTGTTAAATGGTCAGAGCTTTAGGAAGGTTGGGTACCTCTGTTCAAGATTTTACTAAGAGGATTAACTGAGGTGTCCATGTATAGCATGTAGAATAGCAGACATCAAAATGCTAGCTCTTAAATGTATTTGGACAAGCCAGGTGTAGTGACACCTGTAATTCTTGGAAGGCTAAGGCAGAGATATTGCCACAAGACACAGGCCAGCCTGGGTCACAGAGTGATACCCTGTCTCAATAATAAAAAAAAAAAAAAACCACAAAAAATGAGAAGCAGAAAAGGAAAGACAATAAAAAAATAAAACAATGTTGGCCAGGCAGTGGTGGTGCACGCCTTTAATCCCAGCACTTAGGAGGCAGAAGCAGGAGAATTTCTGTGAATTCAAGGTCAGCATAGGCTACAGACAGGAGGACATCCAGGGCTACACAAAGAAACCCTGTCTTGAAAAAGATAGATAGATAGATAGATACCCTGTCTTGAAAAAGATAGATGTATGTATGTATGTGTGTGTATGTTTGTATGTATGTGGGTGAATAAAGCACACTACAGTTGTAGCCCATCTAATTAATTCACAATAAAAGGTCCATGGAGTCGTTTCACAAAGACATTCATTTGCTGAAAAACTAGAAAATTACTCCCGGGTGAGAGTTTCTTTTTGGTTTATAGAAATGTTATGTAGCCAAATATGCTGAAAATAACTGAATTAATATACCTTAAAAGGGTGAACTTCACAAGATGTGATTTATATCTTAGTAAAACAGCTGTGGAAAGAACAAAAGGCTTACTATTTAACGTTCTCTATAGCACTTTGGAACACACTGGGCTGGTTATTTCCAGTAGCCCTTCCATCTCTTAGACATCTCTGGCTTCATATGGTTTGCACTGTTCGATAAAAGGAGAAATTCCTAGTTTGATTGTAAATTGAGCCTCACTCCTTGTGCTAAGTTCTGGGAAGCATATAGTGCCGGCTTCCCATGTAAAGGGCATTGGATAATGTACTGGACAAAAGCTTCCACTGTGGGTCTGTAGAGGGTCTGAAGCAGAAACTGAAAGCACAATTATTAAATTGTGTTTCAGTGAAGGCCTGGTTTGTAGTCCTGTTCAGGCGCTCTCATTTCTCCTCTCATTACCCCATCCAAGACAGTGTCCTCTGGTACAAAGCTTTCCAGGTCACTGACCCCTCCTGCAGTCTCTGCCCTGGTGCTGCTGTTCTTGGGGTGGAGGTAGAAGAGTGTTGCAGCTTGCTCAGTGATTATCTCATTGGAGGATGGGATAAGAGCTTGTGTTGCAGGTCCAGGGTCTGTGTCTTAGGGCAGGCATGTTAGTGGCTCTGTTTTTATTTAAGATGTTTTGTAATAATACAAAAGAAAGAAAGACTTGTAACATTAAGGGCCAAGTTTCAAGGAGTTGACATTTGAGGGATTATGTAATAGCCTAGACTCCAGAAAAAGAATGTAATGAATTTTAAGTTAGAAAAAGGAAACGCCTATCTGGAGGAAAGTAATAAAAAGCAGATTTTCCTCCTGCTGACTATCTTGGCCCCTGATATAGAAAGAGTCAGCGCTGGTGACAGCCAGATTGGACAGCTTATCCTGGCATACAATACAGGAGTTCCTCTCTAGCATCCATAGACTTAAGCAGTCTTTCATTAATCCTACTTTTCATTGTTTGACACTCCTAGAAGAAAGTGAGAAGATGTCAAGGAGAAAGGCTTTGTTATTATAAACTGACTGTTAAAAAGGCAAGACATATTGGCCTGAGGCTTGTTTACTTAGGAAACTGCCTGGTTATGGATGTCATAAGTTCTAGGTAATAAATGGATAGAATGATTTCTGGGTATCATCTGGTGTGAAGACACTTAACAACATGGTAACAGAACTGTGTGAGGGACAGAGTGTGTCTTATGTATTGCTGACAGGAACAGCCTTTTAGAGAAGTGACACTCGGAGTGAAGATGGAAGCCATATGAAAGGTGAGGGTGTGGCTCAGTGGTACAGCATCTAGAATGCACAAGGCCAGAGTTCATTTCCCAGCACTGGAAAGGGGAGTGGAGCAGAGTCAGCAGAAAAAAAAGCTACATCTTCATATATGTTTAAGACAGATATTAGGAGTGACTAACAGCCCCTAGTATTCGTTAAGCTGCTAATAGTGCCAGAAACTACAGCCCAAGTTATAATGTGGTGTGCAAAAAAAAAAAAAAAAAAAAAAAAAAATACACATGTTGTCTACTTTTGTGGGGCTTAATATTGCCTGGGATCCAAGCATAGTGGCACATGCTGGTAATACCAGCACTAAGGAGGTGAAGAGGCAAGATGATTTCAAGTTTGAGACCAGCCTGGGCCACCTAATGAAGCTCTGTCTTAAAACAAAACACATACCACCAAGAATTGGCAAATGTCTCCCTTGATAATAATTAGTTTAATTAGTACATATCTATTTCTGTTCCAAGTCTAGAGAACATATTTGAGGAAAAACTGATTTCAGTGGAGATAGCATGAACATTGCCAAGAGTCAGACAAGAGTACATGCCTGTAATTCCAACACTTAGTAGGCAGGGATTGGAGATTGCAAGTTTGCTCTCCTGGGCAAATAGCGCATTCCAGGCCATCCTGGTTTTTGTGGGAGGAACCTGTCTCAAAAGCAAGGAGGTGGGGGTGGCACATAACAGACAACCAGAGGGAGTTCAGTAAAGTGCCTGTCCTGCACAAGAAGCGCCTGAGTTCAGATGGCTAACACTCACATAGAAAGTCGTGTAGCAGCGTGTGTCTGTGATTCCAGCGCTGGGTCCTGGGTATATGTATGAAGAAAGAGGATCCCTGGGACTCACTGATAAAGGCCAGACTCAGTGAGAAACCACCTCAAAAAAAAAGAAAAAAGAAAGAAGAAGGAGAAGGCAGAGAAGAGGAGGAGGAAGAGGAGAAAGACTGAGGAAAACCCCAGGCATCAATCTCTTACCTCTATCAACATGTGCACCCATATGTGCATGTTAATATATAAATATTTTTTTTTTTTAAAAAGCCAGATGTGATGGTATAACCTGAATACTAGCACTTGGAAGATAAAGGCAATAAGATCAGGAGTTTAAAAGTCATCTTTTCTATATAGTGAGTTGGAGATTAGCATAAGGTATATGTGATGATGTGTCAACAGAATTCATATATATATGTGTGTATATATATATATGCATATGCATATACATACATATACATGCATATATATATATATAATATTGAGAGAGACATTCTAACCAAGAAATACTTCATTGGGAACTAAATTTCATATCATTAGATCTCATGTTTATAATGGGAGCCCTGGAGAATGGATTATTCAAGAATACTGACAACTGGTGTCTAGAAGAATCTTCATAAGAGTCACCCTCAGCTTTTTTCATAATAATGAATATCTGGGTTAAAGTGCTTTGGGTGCCAAGGACCAGAAACAAGATGGCTGCCTGAGATCAGGGGTCAGTTATATGGCCTCGAAGTATAAGTTGCATGCTTCAAGGGTGGGACACTTCAGCACACTCTTTACCCTCCAGAGGGCTAAGGAAAGTGGGAAATTGCTAAGAAGCCAGACTGCATTGGAAAGTCCTTGTCTGCCTCGCTGCTGCTCACTCTGCATTTCTTAATGCTTCATCTTTGTTTCTGTGCTTTCTGTACTCTCATCAGGGTTCTGAGTTCAAAGTCTCTTGACCCGGTGAGCTATCACTAGTGGCTTCTTACCTTTTGTGTACTTGATTGACTCCAGTTTGCATATTTTCTGTTAGTCGAGCTGTTTTCTGAATTAAGAGTGTATCACCATAATGCACTGGGATGAAGAGACAGAAAATAGCCTGTATTTCCTTTTTTGTTAAAGGGGCACTATATGGGGCTGGAGGGATGATGGCTCGGTGGTTAAGGTCATTTGCTACTCTTACAGAGGGTCTGAATTCTGTTCTCAGTACCCACATCATGTGGCTCAAAATCTGTTACTCTGGCTCCAGGAGATCTGACACCCACTTTTGGCCTCTGCAGGTACCCACCTGTATATAGCATACAAAGACATGCACACACATAAATAAGAAATAAAAAAAGCTTTGAAAAAACACATAATTAACAAAAAGACTGGAGAGATGGTTCAGTGGCTAAGAGCACTGGCTGCTCTTCAGAAGCCCAGAGTTCCATTACTAGCACCCATGTCGCTGCTCACAACCACCCACTTAACTCCAGTCCCAGGGGATCTGGCACTCCCTTCTTACTTCCATGGTCACTGCATGAGCAAGGTCCACAGACATAATGCTAACCAAACACCCATACACGTCAGATATATAAAATGTATAACAGGCTATATTACTTTTTAATCAGTGAATAGTTCTTTAACTGAACAACATACCAGAAACTTACAGTCAGTCTCTGGTACCAAAAGAACTCACATGAATGAACTAACCAGAGAAGAGTCAAGGGTGAAAGGTTCCATTCTGCCACTTTGAAGTAGCCAGATTAGAGAAGAAAGACTTACTTTGGGTCCAGGGGGTAAATGTACATTTTCCTCACAAAATAATTAGGGTTTGAGGAAGAAAAAACTAGGAAAATATTTGGAAATTTTAGAGGTCAACCAGTAGGAAATAGGTGGCTGATTAAGAGTGTCATTACCTTGTCTCTAAAAATGGGGAGGAAAAATTAACATAGAAGTTATATTGATGTCAAAACCAAATGAGATCATTGCAGTGTTAACAAGCAGTAGGGACAATCTGTAATGTAGGAAGGAACAGAATGTGTACCTGTTTACACGTGTGTACAGACAGATGCAGCAGTGTGACGATAGTATTGAATATGTGCTGCATATATGCTTAAGCATTTATGTTTTGCTTTCCCATGGCTGATAAAGTGTGTATGTGTATATGTATATATGTGTGTGTATAGATAGATAGATATAGATATATATGTATATATAAATGCATATACTTGCATATCTTTATGTCTTTGTTTTTGAGAAACTAGAAGAGATTTTTTTTCAGTATCAATATTCATGTTTTTATTCATTTTTCTTTTTTTTTAATTAGGTATTTTCTTCACTTACATTTCAAATGCTATCCCAAAAGTCCCCCAGTCCCCCCCCCCGACTCCCCTACCCACCCACTCCCACTTCTTGGCCCTGGCACTCCCGTGTACTGAGGCATATAAAGTTTGCAAGACCAAGGGGCCTCTCTTCTCAATAATGGCCAACTAGGCCATCTTCTGCTACATATGCAGCTAGAGACACGAGCTCCAGGGTACTGGTTAGTTCATATTGTTGTTCCTCCTATAGGGTTGCAGTTCCCTTTAGCTCCTTGGGTACTTTCTCTAGCTCCTCCATTGGGAGCCCTGTGTTCCATCCAATAGCTGACTGTGAGCATCCACTTCTGTGTTTGCCAGGCACTGGCATAGCCTCACAAGAGACAGCTATATCAGGGTCATTTCATAGAAGAGATTTTTTGAAACTGTCTCACATTGTAGCCCAGACTTGCCTCTAATTCACAGTGACCCTTATCCCTGAGCATCCTGGGTGCTAAGATTACAGGGCTGCTTATATGGTTTTTTATAAGTTAAAGTTACAGTTGTAGTGATTATCACTTCCCAAGTTGTCTTAAAATCAAACTTTATTGAAAAAGATTTCACATACTAAAAATAAGATACTATTTTTAAAATTGGTCTTTTTGTTTATAATTTCAGTATTAGCTCAGATTTTGGTTTTCTTCCCCTCAGTAGAGTAGGATAGATATGAATATATTTATTTACATATATATATATTCTGTTTTAACAGTTCTTTGAGGTGTATTTATTAGAGAACCTATTTTCTTCAGCAAAGAAAACAGGAATGGTTTTGCAATGACAAAATTGAATTTTAGCTTTTGGGAGGCTTCTGTGGCAAAATCCCTTTCAATTTCCAAAAGCCTGTAATTCTAGGGGTATTTATTTTTAGATTATGGTGTGTGTGTGCTTCCTTAAATGCTAGCTGGCCTTAGCAACTGCATTTTCCTAGTGGAGCTAGAGCATGCCTGCTCACTCACCTCTTTGGCTTGCATGTGGTCTCCTCCAGCAGCAGCAGGGCCTGGGTGTTTCAGGTTATTGGATAATTCTGCTTGAATATTCCCAGGCTATACCAATTCCTTCCTAAAACCAGCAAGTGTGGCTCTTAGCAATTCCCTGTTGGTTTTCATTAACTTTATAATCAGAGTCTTGGACTGAGGTTTGAAGATGACATCTGTATCCCTTCAGAGAGGGCTAGGCTGGTGCTCGTTATTCTCGTGTCAATGTCAGGTTTTACCTTCACCTCTTCCCTCCTTGTCCAGGTCCATTTTATGGCAATGGGCAGGGTTTTAAAGTACAACAAAGTAGGGGAACAAACAGGCAAACCAGAGACAGAGTGTAAAACAAAACGTTTCTGGAACAACTTAGCCGGTAGAAAGCACCAGACGGAGCATGTTTCTTTGTAGTGGTTGATGGTTTTGTTTTGTTTTTGCCGTCTCCCATCCCCATGTCCCAGTTATAGCTAAATGATGACCCAATTAATCCACCTTAATTATTCTAAAAAAGATAAAGGCCTTAAGTACTTTAATTGCATTCAGATTTTTCATATTCTTAGTGAAGGCATATGAATTGCATATGTG
Organism: Mus caroli; assembly: GCF_978045245.1. NCBI lineage: Eukaryota > Metazoa > Chordata > Mammalia > Rodentia > Muridae > Mus > Mus caroli. The sequence goes on along the minus strand of NW_028227261.1, from coordinate 110,805,404 downwards.
TATATTTATTTCTTGAAAAGGATGTAGGGCTAAATATTAATTTTAAGTTTTTATTGTTTAAAAGTAAGAAAAATATGCACTGATATAGTACTGCTCACTGTTTAAAATCAGCAGGGGCCGTGTGATGGGGCAGTGAGTGGCCCTGGGCCTGTTAGTGGAGAGTGGCAGTCCTCCCAGGGGCGGAAATGTACGATTAGAGAGGAATGCTTGGCTGAGAGGGGAAGGGGTTATTACTGGAGGACTTCAGGCTGCCCTCTTTCATCCTATTTTGTCAGAAGTACCAAAAAAAGCTTTTGGAAAAGCTAGAAGGAAAGATGCCAGAATGTCAGCAGAGGTTGTGGTGGGACAGTTGGGGTAGAAATCATTTTCCTTTTCATCTTTATTTTCCAAATTTTGTGGTTTCTTTCTTTTTTGTGTATAATTTTTTTTTAATTTTAGCTTTGTGCCAAAACAAAAACACAACTGTCACCGCAAAAGGATAAGCAGTCGTTTATTCTGAAGCCAAATAGAAGTGGCCATAGCCCAGGAACACAGAGTTAGCTTACCCAAGTCCCATGTTTCAGCATTGTAACAAAGGAAATCCTAAATCAAGGCCCTTCCAGATACGTTGGTGGAAACATTAGTGCATGGTTGAGCGAAGTGGAGTGAGTAACTTCTGCTGGCCTCAGATGCTGTCTGCTAGTGTTCTTAGCCTTCTGAGTGGGGGAAACTAGGATTTTGTTAAGTTAATACATTCCAGAGAGTCACAGTGTATTTAGGGGGCTAAAGATAGCCCAAGATAAATTGTAATTAGGCTCTGGACCTGCAGTAGTCCAACCTGTACTGTCATTGAAGTGAAACTGTTATTCAGTCTTGGAGAAGGGTCAGTTGAAGATGCAGTTTCTTTCTAGAAACTTCTCATTTGGAAGCCACTTTACAATAAATTTGACCCTCACTATTAAATATAAAATGGAGGAGGGGTCTTCTGTATTTATAGTTTAATATAACCTCCAGTTGCTATGAGAGTTTTAATTAGAGTACATTTCGTGACTCTGTTTTAAATAGACCTTTGCTTCAAGGAACTTTTTTTTTTCTTTTTTTAATTCCTAGGCCCAAATCAGACTCCTGTCTGCCTGGTTGTTTTCTTTTTGTTAAGTCTGTGTTTATTGGTACCATATGTTACTCTGAGTTATCTCTCCTCCAAATCTGCTGGATTTTCTGCCCTCTTATGACCTTTGTGTTAGAGGTCAGAAGAAAGTGCCAGCTTCTACAGCACACCAGGTCACACCGAGTGCCTTTGGAGGTGGGGGTGTGTGTGCGCGTCTCATAAGAAAAGTGTGTATATATATGTATGTATATTGTGTGGGGGTGTAAGAAAAGTGTTTTGTATGTATGTAGATACACACACTTTCCATTTTTGATTTAGAAAACCTTTGTGCCCTCAAACTCCCCACATAATCCAGACTGACTTTCAACTCGTTCCTGCTCCCTCTGCACCAGCCTCCAGATTGCTGGGATTGCAGCTTTGCACTGTACCACCAGGCTGAGTAGAATCTCTCCGCCAGACACTGAGCTCACAGAGCTAGTCTCCAGTGCTGCACTTAATGGCCTTTGAAGTGCCATCTTTTATTCACTTGTTTATTCATTCTTTTCTCCTCCAATACTAACCTGGAGTTCAGCTCTCCAGCACCCATGTGAATGGGTTTACCAATTCCAGTTTCAATTGGTAGAGGCAGGAGCTCCTCAGAGCAAGCTGGCAAGCAGGACTAATCATATCAAAAAACCTTGGGGCTTGATCAAAAGACCCTGCCTCAATAAATAAAAAGGAAGAGCAGTTGTAGATGACTCTGACATCAGCCCTAGGTTCCACATGCATTACACCATGTCCACATGCATCCACACATACATGCTCTTGCAAGCATTTACACACACACACACACATTTAAAAAAAAAAAAACTGTATAAACTTATGTTTAAAACCCATGTTTATATTTGCCTTCTTTCTCAGTTCTTAAAGGGACCAATTCAGACGGTGGCAGTTTCAGTTCAAGCCCACACAATGACACATCTCAATCCTATTGTACCCTGTCTGTTTCACATAGAAGGTAGATGCCGTCGCCTCCCTCTTCATTTAGCACTGTCTTTAAATCCTTTCCTTGGCTAGGCTGTTATCCTGCTGCAGCAAGCATGTAGAAACTGCCTTTCATAAAAGGCACTGAGCTCTTCACCCTCAAGGTAACTTAAAAGCAAGATAGAGCCTGGCATCTCATCCTGCATTTTGTGCCTATCTCTTTCACTGTGGCTCAGACTTTGGCTTGACCATCTGTCACATTAATCACTTATAGAGTAGCTGTCTCCTTGATCTGTCTCACTCCCTTCAAGGCTGAAGTCACAGAGATAAGCCCTTGTCCTAAACCTGTAGGAGCAGCCAAACTTTGCAGGACAAACGACTTTTCCTCCGCCTCCTGGAGCAGAAGTAATAATCACACATAACTAGATTGGTCCTCTTGAGCTTATGAGAGCTATAGCAAGTTCTTCGGACCCTCCTTGTAAAGAGAATGCTGAGACAAAGGTCAGCCTGCCCACACCCTAACCAGGACTGCTTAATTATGTGAACCTCGTGCCTACTGCTTCAGTTCCTCTTCTGTTTGAAATAAAAGTTCCAATCAATACCCTAAAGACAAACCTGAGTCACTGGGCCTTTTTTTTTTTGCTTCCCTTTCGAGCACGTGTATTCGGTCTCTGCCTTGTACTATTACTCGTCTCTTTCAGGGCTGTGTTAAGACAGGTGGCCAAGCTGTCCAGTTGGTGGGCCAAACAAAGCCTGAGCATTTCCTCCCTAAAACTCTAGGTATGCTACCACGGGACTGTGATTTACCAGATGCTAAAGAACACACCTCTGTGTTCACTACTGTGCCCCTATCTCTAGACACAGTACCCCCTTCTGGAGCCCATGTCCCCGAGCACAGTACCCCTTCTGAAGCCCATGTCCCCACCTCATTTTACCATGTTCTTTCTGCTTGACCTCCAGTTGGGTATGCTACAGTCCAGTTCTGCCATAACCAGAGTGTGCACAGACCCTGCCAGCTAAAGTGCACGGCCCTACCAAGACCGCTTTCTATACACACTAACCTTACTCCAGGGTCTTTGAGTACGGTGGCGCCTTCTTGGCTCATGGTAGAACTGGGAATTGAGAACACGGGATAGTCAGTCACCAAAGTCCCCCAAGCTGGTAGCTTTTGAGTATGTTGTCTCAAGCCCAAGAGTATGTTGTTTCATGCCCAAGAATAAGAATATTGACAAGGATTAACCAGAGCAAACAGATTTATTAAAGAACCATAAGGAAGAACTCCTGGGAGTGGGAAGGGCCCTGCTGGAGGGGTGCTGGCATGCTGCCCTGCCTGGTGATCCTTCATGGGTTCTGTGGTGGGGATTGGGTGGAAACTGATTTCCACTGGAATTGATCACTATAGATGACATGGGGACAACACCATTAAGGAGTCCACAGGCCCAACCAGAGTTAGTTACTCTGGGGAAGGAGTCAGGTGTTGTGTGCTCTTGATCCACCATGAGCCCTCCCTTGCTGCCTAAAAGAAACTAGTTCCTTGTCTTGCCAGGTTAATATACTTTTTAAAGAGACTTTGGGGTTTTTTTGTTTTTGTATTTTTTAATGAGTGTATGCCATGTGTGTAGGTACTATTGAAGCTAGAAGAGGGTATTGGGTCACCTGGAGCTAGAGTTGTAGGCAGTTTTGAACCTGTATGATATAGGTGCTAAGAATTGAACTCCCATCCTCTGGAGGAGTAGCAAACACTCTTAACCACTGAGCCATCTGTCCTGCCTCAACTCACATACTTTTGATCTGGGTACAGATCTAACATTCCCATGACCAGGTTCAGTAGCTCACTAGAACAACTCAGAGCTCAGGGCAGTGGTATATGTCAAATTACTCTAAGAGTATAAGCTTTGTGTACAACTGCTGTCTTACATAGAGGATGTGAGCCCAATAAAGACTCTCAGGGCCAAGTCTGGGAGGAAGTACAGAGCTTTCTGTCTCTTCTCATAGAATATGTGCATGCATGCATGCATGAGTACATGTGTGCTCGCATGTGTGCAGTTTTGTTTTTGAAACATGGCCTCACTGTGTAACCCTGACTGGCCAGGAGCTCACTATGTACACCCGGCTGGCCTTGTATTCGGAGATCTATATGCTTCTGTTGGGATGTAAGGTATATCCCACCAGACCCAGCAGAATCAATGTACATTTCCATATGTAAAATCTCCCCAGCACATCAGTGTAGGCATCGGCCAGGGAAGCGCCAGAGTTCTTATTTGGTTTCATTGTCTAGGATTAACTGAATTTTTAGTCAAACGGTTGAATCAGCCCCTATTCCCCTCCTCACCACCAAAGATTGAGAGGTCAAGTTAATAAATGACTCAGTCCTCAACTCCCTGCTTATAGTGCTCACCTTTCAGGCCTGGCTCATCCCCATTCTGAAGCCATCCTGTTGGATTACTTCATATCATAGCAAAGGCACTCTTGTTGTTGAGGAAATTCCAAGGATCTGGAGTCTTCCCTCTCATGAGGTAGAACAAAGCCACCCAGATTCTTCATTGTACAACCTAACTCTGGAAAGAGGATGTGTGTACCTTCTTGAATTGGAAAGAGGATGTGTGTACCTTCTTGAACTCAGCTTTGCCGTCACTGGCCCACACTGATAACAGTATTTTTTAAATTCCTAAATACTGTGATCAGTGTGAATTCCACATGAGCTTCCAGCACGTGTCACCTTCTTGAAGCATTTTACTTACTTGATTCCTGGTTGCTGTTCTAGCAGGCAGAACATGCTCTTGCTCCAAAGGGAATAAGAAATATCTTATTCCGAGCTAAAGATGAGTGACCATGGCCCAGCAACATGGGTTCCAGTTCCCCTAGATAACATGATCCACTCTGGAAACACTTCTGTAGTCAGACAACAGAAGAGAGTAATAAATCAGAAGTCTCTGTAGTTACTAGATATGTGGATGGGGACACTGGGCAGGTGGGTTGTAGCAAAATGGGAAGATCTCTACACTGTTTCAGATACTATTTTATTAAGGTCATAATTTGGGGCTTAGTGGAAGCTGGTTAATGCTTTGCTGGGTTGATACATTCCAGAGATTTTATCTGATAGTCAAAAGGAAACCATGTCTCGTACAGAGGTGGGTGATAATGACTCTTAAAGGGACTAAAGATAGCCCACGATAATTGGGTTTACCACAGTCAGGAAGTCCTAATCAGCCTGTAGAATATTCAACTAACGTGGCTTTCTCAGGGAGCTTGTTCCCTGTTCTTTCTCTTCCTTTTCTTCCTATATGTTGGCTACTCTTCTTCACATTACTCATGCAAGCAAGCAAGCAAATGAGTAAGTAAAAGGGAATTACACGAGATGTTCCAAAGGTGGCTTTTTAAATCTTTTCTCCTGAGACAGAGTCTCATGTAGCCCAGGCTGGCCCTGAACTTCTAGTCTTCCTGCTTTCTCATCCCAAATGCTAGATTACAAACAAGGGCTACAACATCTAACCAGCAGGTGGCTCTCTGAGCAAATTGGTTTTCATCCTTCTGCCTTCTGTGTATAGGCACCTGCCATTCCTTATCTTGTATGTCACGTACTGGTTGACCTCTCCTGCTCTATTGCAGCCATGTTTCGGTCCTTTATGTATCTCAGGTGTGGCTGTCATTAGGGTCTGGTGCTACACTTGCTTTTCAGTAGAAACTCCCTTCAGTAGATGGCATCACATCTCTTATACCCTTTATACTCAGGACTTGCACAGTTGGATCTTTAGGCTAGGCTCTTCGCTGTATTCCAAGTTTTGGCTTTGGTTACCAGAGTTTCCATCTGAAAGTCCTATAGAAACCTCAAATTCAACAAGTCCTAAACAAAATCCACCACTTTAAAAACAAGTTAGTTTTGTGTTATAGTTAATAAAATATTATCCATAGAGTAATCTTAAGACTGAAAAATATATATAACAAGCTAAGTAGAAAATGTAGTGCATAGAAAGTATACATTAAATAGTAACTTCTATATTATAACACTTTTTATTATAGGACTGTCTTTCCTATTAGTTTCTCTAGGATAAGGAACAAATCTAGCACCCATGTTGTAGTAGATGTTCATGGAAGATCCAGTTAAAATGAACAATGACAGCCAGATGTGATAGCACATGGCTTAGGAACAGCCTAATACCAGCACTTTGGAGGCTGAGGCTGGAGGATGAGGGATGTGGAGGCCAGCTTGTATTAAATATCAGGAGGACCTGTCTCAAAAACAGAAAACAAAAAACAAACAAAAAAAGAAGACTCTACAGAGCAGTGGATCCTGTTGTATAATCCTGACAGTTTAACAGTGAGACATCATGTTTCCTCTTCTCTCTAGGTGCTGTATGCTGTAATCATTCAAAAGATAACCAAATGTGCCGTGATGTGTGTGAGCAGGTAAGCTTGGTAATATTAGTGAATACAATAGCATAAGTATTACATTTGCCTTTGCAAAAGTCTGTTGTATAACAGCGTTCACACAGTTTATACCACAAATAATGTGTTAACTGACATGAAGCACTGAAAAGGGACATAGTATCATAGCCCAGAAAATGTGGAAACAATCAGGCCACCCCATAGTGAGGGCTATTGAAACAATAGCTTGTATTAAGACATTTCAGCTCTATTAAAAATACCACTATTATAATGCAAAAAAGGCTAAGAAATGATTCCAGATAAAATTAACTGATGTGACTTGGCAGCCAAATGCAATCAATGATCCTGGAGTGAAAAAGAAGTTTCGCAACAAAAATGAGTGAGGCAGATTGGTGAAGCTTGATTATAGCCTGAACATGAGCTGATAATATTCTATCAGTGGTGTGATCCTAGCATGGTCACTGTATTGTGGTCAGGTGTGACAGAGTCCTTATTCTAAAGAGCTAAAATTTAATTTGGGGTGCTTTTTCGCGTTTGGATTTTGTTTGATTGATTGTTTTACTGACAGTGCCTCGTGTATCCCAGATATTGCAGTTGTACACCACCACATCTAATTTATGCAAGGCTGAGACTAGAACCCAAGGTTTTGAGCATGCGTGCAGCACTCAAACAACTGGGCTACAGCCCAAGCTCGTGCTAGGACATAGGAACAGAGAATCTCACTGTCTCTAATGAATCCTAAAACAATCAAGACACTAATAATAACAAATATGTGCATACGCAGAGAAAGTTAAAGGGAATATGACGTGTTAATAATTGGCAGACATGTTAGACACTGTGGATTCATTGTTTTACTTATTTACTGTCTTAAATTTTTTTTGTAGTTTGAGTTTTTCTGGTTGAATATGTAAGTTCTATTGCAGCAAGATGTCTTGGTAAAGTCCTAGCTTCCTTTTTTCACCTTAGGGCTTAACCTTACATAATTCTAGCCTTAGAGCTTGCGAAGTAATGTTCTCAGTCACCAGTCACATTTTTTTAGTAACAATCTGGAAGTGATGTCATCTTCATATTATAAATAAAGAAATTGAAATATAAGAAAAGTTATAAAGCTTACCAAAGTTCCCTCACCAGTGGTTGGAAGAACAGCTACTGTGTGCTCAGTTGGTGATTATGGAAGCCATACTTAACCACCTACGCAGCCCTGACATAAGGCCAAACCTGCGTTCACTTCCTCAGTCAATGGCCTCCCCACTGGTCTAACCTGTCAGTGCTTGGACTTTTTCATTTATTCTGTGTTTGCCTTTCTTATTTTTGAAAAATATAGAGGAAAAACAAGGAGATGATTTTGAAAATCTTTTTTATTTTTATATTTACCTTATGTTTGAGTTTTGCACATATGTATGTCTATGTGCCACTTGCAGGCCTAGCTCCTTCAGAGGCAGAAGCGGGGTGGGATTATTGGAGCAGGAGTTGCAGGTGATTGTGAGCTGCTGTGTGGGCGCCGAGAACTGAACCCAGGTTCAGCCGGAGCTTTTAACCACAGAGCCATCTCTGCAGGCCCCCAGAGATGAGAGTATAGCGATCTCTGAGCTCTCTCCAAGTGCACTGCTGAGATTGGTCACCTACTACTTGTCTTCCCTTACTGTCCACCCTTGGCCGGCTTTGTTTTTATTCCTGCTCTTCCTTTTATCCTTTTATAGTGGAAAACCTTAAGTAAATACAAAGATAGGAAAGAATAGTCTTTCCCATACCGAGCTTTAACATTATTAATCATGGCCACTTATGCTTCACTTATCGTAAGTCTGTGTCCTCCTAGTCTTCTTCTCTACCCTATTAAAGAACATTTATATTAGAGCAGACCAACTGTCATATTAAATATTTGTTACATTTTTTCTCAACCTATAATTTACAAGGACTTCAGACAAAAGAATACTGGACAGAGGGTATACTCAGCTGTAGATATGGCTGAAGTATCTTGCACAAACAGTAATGATGATAACAACAATTACATTGTTATCACTTGCTTTAAAAGACAGTGTTGGGGGTGGGGTGGTGACTCAGTGAGTAAGTACTTACTGCTCTTGCTTTTGGTTTAACTTTAAAATTATGTGTTTGTGTGTATGGGCACATGCTTGTGAGTGTATGGGCACATGCTTGTGAGTGTATGGGCACATGCTTGTGAGCACAGGTGCCTGTGGAGTTTGGGAACAGGCATCAGATGCCCCTGGAGCTTACGTTAAGGGACGTTGTGAGCCACCTAATGGGGATGCTGGGAACCAAACTCAGGTACTCCGGAAAGCATCAAGGGCTCTTAACCACAGGTTTCACACTGTAGCTCAGGCTGCCCATGAATTCCACAATCATCCTACCTCAGCCTCCTTAGTGTTGGGATTACAGAGATAAGCCACCATACTTGGCTGATCTATAACTTTCTAGGAATTGCTTTGATGAATAAATTCAGCCATTTATCCTATTGAGTTTCCCATAGTTTAAACTTCGTTGTTCAAATTTCTCTGGTATCACTTAATGTCTTGTCTGTACTTCTTAGTAATCAGTAGTTTGATTTAGAGCAGAACCATTTAGGAGTTGTTTAATACCTTATATTAGTCAGCGTTCTCCGAGGAACAGACTGAGAGGATGAACACAGAGAGAGACACACAGGGGTTGGGGTGCATTGTGGGGGGGTGTGGGGGGGTGTGGTCAGTGTGGCCTGGTACAAGTGCTGGAATTACAGGTATGTGCCCCCATACTTGACTATTTTTGTTTAATTTCACTTGATATACATTTAAGTTTAATAGATTTGATTTACATTTGCTTTTTGAGACAAGCCAGATACTTGATCAGACTAGAAGGATTTTTGGTTGTTTTGTTTGGCGTGTCTTCCCCATGAGTGGTAATAGATCTAGCTGTCCCTTTCTATGATATTTAATAGTCATTGCTGATAATTGTCTAAATGCACTAATTCACTCGATACTGCAAAATGGTGATTTTCTAGTTCCTATTAGTTTTTAATTACATTTGCAAGTTATAGAGAAAAGTGGGTCCTGAATACACTTAACTGGAGATAAATCTTTTTCATTGTTCTTACCAATCATGCATTTTATGGTCTCAACTTTGCAGGAAACCATGAAGGTCTCTCTGTAACATAATGCTTTATATCTTACTGAGATAGCAAACTGTAATTGTACTGATGACATTCCTGTGGGGCCTGGGTCATTTAGTCATGTACCCTGAAGTGAACCTCGTCAGCTCTTCAGCATTGCATTCAGAGATGGTGTTGGCTGTAAGCTTATGCCAGAGCTTAACTGATTTCACCTCACTAGCAGCAAGGATAAAACAAACAGAGTTTCTTTTGAAATTACCACCAGTTGATTAAAAACAACTAGGACATTAGAATAGGTATTTTCTTCCTTTCTCCTTCCTCTCTCCACCTTTCATTCCCACCCCAGTAGGCTGTAGTTTGTTTTCCTTATAATGTTATAAGAAATGTTCCCTCGGGGCTGGCAAGATGGCTCACTAGGTAAGAGCACAGACTGCTCTTCCGAAGGCCCTGTTGTCAAATCCCAGCAACCACATGGTGGTTCACAACCACCATGAGATCTGATGCCCTCTTCTGGCACATCTGAACACAGCTACAGTGTATTTATGTATAAATAAATCTTTGGGCCGAGTAAGTGAGTGGGGCAAACAGGAGCAAGTAGGGTTGACGGGAGTGAGCAGAGGTCCTAAAAATTCAATTCCCAACAACCACGTGAAGGCTCACAACCATCTGTTCAGCTACAGTGTACCCATATACACAAAATAAATAAATCAAAGAAAGAGAGAGAGAGAAAGAGAGAGAGAGAGAGAGGAAGAGAGAGAGAGAGGGAGAGAGAGAGAGAGAGGGAGAGAGAGAAAGAGAGAGAGAGAGAGAAAGTCGTGTTCCCTCAGAAGCTGCCTGAATGCTGGCATTTTGGAGACTGAGGCAGGAGGATGCTGAATTCATACCCGCCTGGGCTGTATAGTGAGACAGAGTATGTAAAGCAAATTGTAGCTTGATTTAGAGGCCTCCAGAGGTTCCTCTTATAAAAGAAAAGCATCTAGGAAACTGGCACATCTAGAGGATGCTACTTTTACCCCTCTTCCTTTAAAACAAAATGTAGCAAAAGATTTTTGGCCTCTTTTCTTTTTGTCAAATAGATTTTCTCCTCAAAAAGTGAATCCCGACTGAAACATCTGTTGCAGAGAGCCCCAGATTACTGCCCTGAGACAATGGTGAGTCTTCCGAGCTGTGGAAGCTTCGTGCACACAAAGGCTTCCGATGAGTGACTTTTAGATTTATCAAACTTAAGTGTGGTCGGAATATGTGATCAAAATAAAAATTTAAACCTCACTTTTAAAAAATCTTTTTACAAATTGGTAAATAAGTTAGTGTCTTTCACCTGTTATCTTCTATTCCAGGGCCTAGTTATACCAATAGTCTTAAATATAATGTATTCCAGCCTTTAAATATCACTGTAGTATTTCATCTAGAATTTAGAATTTTATCACTGATTTAACTAATTTTATGAAAACTATAATAAACTAAATCTTGCATTTATTTGGATTTGGAAAGTTAAATTTGAGATAAGGGAAAATATGTGGCTGAATTCTTTCTAACGCTCCATTTCTGGCACACTTATCGATACACTGCTTGAAGTCCGAATCAGGAAGTCTGCCGTGTCTCCAGAGTTTGGGCGGGTTTCATTGTTTAGAATGTGTGTGGGCCAGGCCCAGAGAGCCCGGGTGTGGTTGTACGTGAGAGAACTTCTTTCTATACGGTGGAAGGAGGACGAGGCCCATGATGGTCAAACAGTTCTGACTTCTTTCCTTAAGCTGCCCAGCAGACACCTTCTGTGCACTTGGAAAAGGTAACGTTAGTAAATAGGCCGAGGAACCTGGCTACTCTCAGCACTTTTAAGTGGGAAATGAGAAAAGAATATGCAGTAGTTCGCATTCTCAGCTTACCCGTTTTTACACTCTGTACGTGTGCATGCATGTACACATGTGTGCACCATAGCTGGTGGTACATTGAGATTAGACTGCAGTGTGTGCAGGAGCTTCCACCATGAGGGCTCGAGGCGTCCAGGAATTTATCATGTAATTTATCATGTGGAAATTATCATGCATAGAAGCTAGTTATTTGCATAAAAGCATTTTGGTCATTACAATTTCAGGTTGAAATTTGGAGTTGCATGAATTCGTCTTTGCCAGGTAAGCAAACTTACTCCATGAATGTAAAATCTGCATCATAGTCCGAAACCTGGTTTGTATATAGGAATTTTAAATGATGTATTTATTATTGCTTTGGATGAGTGTGACTGCATGTGCACATGCGCATGGACAGCTTTGCAGGAGTTCGTGCTCTCCTCCCACCTGTTGAGGTCTGTCTCTCACTTGCTGCTTACTGGCCTGTGAGCTTCAGCCTGCTGTCTTGCCTTAGGTGTGCTGGGATTACGGGGAGCACTACTTGCTTCATCCACCTTTTTAGGGGAGTTCCAGCCATTATCTAACTTGCAGTGTGAGCACATTTACCTTGCTGAACTTTGTCACCAGCCCCTGAGACTCAGGGATTTTTATCTTCTCTTTGCCTTTAATACCCACAATTACAAATGTATAGCTTATTTTCATTCTGTCAGTCCTGTGTAACTCCTCTGTGTGTGTGTGTGTGTGTGTGTGTGTGTGTGTGTGTGTGTGTGTGTGTGATAATAGCAGAGTCTCATTAAGTAATTTTGGCTTGACTGGCCTGGAACTCTCCATGTAGAGTAAACAGTGCTGGGATTAAAGGCACGAACTACCATGCCCACCCCAACTGTAATTCCTACCTCCATTCGGCCATTCTGGAAACTAGTCTTTGGAAGACCACCAGGACCTCTTGGTTCCCAGGCCTTTCACTTCTCTCAGTGTTTGTGCTCTCTGAGTTTCCTATAATTTGTGATCGTATAATCTCATCTTGGCTTTAGACCTTAGACTCTCTCCCCTGCCTCCTTTTCTGTAGCTGTTCTAATATGCAGAACTCTTCCTGCCTTTCTCCAAACTGGACAGGTAAGTTGCTAACCAGTCACCTCTAGGAAAGGACTGTGTTATTTGTGACTGGTAGGCATCACTGCCTAGATCTCTGTGTTTGGGTAACAACTAAAGTACAAAACCAAATTAGCAGAAAGACACTAGTTCCAGTGACATGCCCTTTGCAAGGACTTGTATTTGCCTTTTGTATTCCCAGTTCAAGTATTTGTTACTACACTCTTGGGATAGAATATTATAATAAATTTATGATTAGTGTCTAAGTATAGTATATGTGTGCTTCTCATCTCCTTCAGAAAGAATACCTCAGGAGATTTCTGCTTCCCTTGTAATAAAGCTTAAATTCTGTACCCTGGCATGCATGGTCCTCTGTAATTGAAACTCATCTTCTAGCCCCAGTTAAAGCCAATGCTTAGAAAAAAAGGAATATGCCTTATGTTTCTTGAGCTTGTGAGGAATGGTGTACTCTGAAGCTTGCATTGCAAACACATTGAGCGGTGCACTTCTGTTCAGACCAAAGTATAATTTCCATAAGCGGATACTCCTTATTCGTTTTATCTGTTTTATAATTTCATATTCCATGTAGCATGCAATGGAATAGCTTATAGGCAGTAGGGATTCAAAAATGAAAGAGCTTGTTGAATAACTTTGTTTTCTCAGGTTTAGATGTATGGAGATAGCAGTGTGCTGCATTATGAATAACAGCTCATGTAGCTTATGATTCACACAGATACTGTTCACTATTCTAAGAGTGAGAGTGTCTGAAGCAGGAAGCAAACTAAACCAAAATAGTCCAGAGTCATTTTGTATGTGTGCCTATCAAAGCCAGGATTGGCTCATAGAAACTGTTTCTTCATATTTTCTGTATATCAGTTTTTAAACAAGGTAATGAGTTTTTATGCTATTCTATATACTTAGTATTTTAACACAAAAGATTCACGTGCTTTTTTGCATGTTTGATTAAATTATATTAGAATTTTCATATGTGATGCACAGTATGGAGTAAGGAAAAGCTCTTTCTCCCTGGCTTTCCTTACCTTGCATGTCCTCTCATAGAGATGCTGCTTACCTGAAGATGAAGGATGACAGAGCTTAGGGTGAACAGAAAAGGAGAAAACCAAAGGGCTTGATATTATGTAGTGTGGTACCCTAAGGAAATGGCATCACTGGGAGTAAGGGCCAGGGGTGGTGCATAATGGTTCCGAGGCCCTGCGTCTGAATTGGTTTTCTCATTGACTTGTAATGATATCCATTACTTTATATTATTTGTCTTCACTGATACTTAAGACCAAAACATCTGAACATTTTGTTTTTCAGGGGTATTTAAGAAGTCCGATGGTTGGGTTGGCTTAGGCTGCTGTGAACTGGCTATTGGCTTGGAGTGCCGACAGGCATGCAAGCAGGTAATTCCTGACAGGCAAGCTTTGAAGTGTCATGGAGTACAGTAGGAGTTTTAGCCGTGTGGGTTTTGGACTTGTCTACTTCATAGCTTTGGAGAGGTGACCTAAAAAAAACTGTAAATTCTGCATTAGGCTTGTTATTCCTCAGTTGGGGCCACTGCATGCAAGATCCTCAACCTTTTCCTCTTGATGTTCTTTCTTTTCTTAGATTTATTTACATGTTTATTTTATGTGTGTGTGTGTTTTGCCTTCAAGTATGTTTATGTACCACCTGGTGCCTGTGGAGGCCAGAGGAGGCATCAGATCTCCTGGAACTGGAGTTACAGGTGGTTGTGAGCCACCACATGGGTGCTAGGAATTAACCCTGGGTCCTCTGGCAGAGCACCAGTGTCCTTGCCGCTAGGTCATCTCTCCAGCCCTTTTTGTTTTCTGTCCATCTCTTTACCACATAGAGAAGAATTTTTGAGAGCAAGGCATTTTGTCCTTGCCCAGGACACACTGAGTCATTGTGTAGCTCATTTTGTCTTCATCTTCCCTTGTCTTTATCATCATGGCTTTACTCTGGTGTGTGATCCTTTCCTTTCTCTGCTCTGAAGGCACGTGTCACCCCTCCCTCTGGTAAGCCAGGGCTTCTCTTTGAGTAGATGTGTCTCTGCTCCAGTTCGGAGAGGCCCCTGAGTCTACAATATATGTCTTTCAGTGGCTCCTCACATTAGTAACAGTGGCTTCCTAGGTTTGCTATTCCAAGTGGTGACTATAGACGTAACTGGGAGAGACTGGCTGTTGAAACAGTTGTTTAAACTAACCCAGAACATAGCTGGAAGCTTGTTCTAGAGACTGTTCTCTGGGATGTGTGAGATGCCAATGTCCCCAGCACCTCTGCTGTTGAGTTTTTATTTATGTTTTGTGAAAGGGTCTTTGTGTAGCCCTGGCTGCCTGTGACTTTCTATGTACATCAGACAGGTCCCAATCTACAGCAGTTCTTCTGTCTCTGTCTCATGAGTGCTGGGATTACAGGAGCAATCCACTACACCCAGCCTCCCCTTCACTGCTGTGCACACAAAACTGTACTGCAGTGTGCACTGCAACATTTGGGCAGCACATGACTCAGGGATATGCTACTCTCCTCCAGACCTTAGAGTAAAGTTGAAGTACACGGGTTTAAACTCAAATCCTGGGGCCATAGAGCAGGTCCCAACCCATTCGTCTCCTTGCCCTGACCCCAACCCCGCCTGCCCCATCCTTATCAGCTCATTTGTTATAAATTGCATGAGACTAGGTGACAGAATAGGAGGAAGTGAAACGGGCGAGCTCCCTTGACTCTGGAGCAGGGTCTCTGCACCGAGACTGGTGGCCTGTGGAAGATGACCATTTGCTGCAGGTCTGTTTTCCACAGAAGTGTGTCCTTCCCTGTAAGGAGAACCCCGCTGTTTACCTGAGATCAGTCTTCTGGACGGAGGAGGGTCACTGCCTTCTCTGCACATGTGCTGAGAGCACAGTGGGAGCCGCCTGAGCACCATATTCTCCATCCTCCTGATTTTCTGAGGAAGGGGACGCATTGTAGTCAGTATAAAATGTTGGATGTGAAGGGTTAAAGAAAAAGCAAAATGTAAGCGCCCTGGCAGAACTTCACAAGAAAATTCACTAGAGTGGAATTCGGCTTTTAAAAGGCCTCTGATTTACATTTCCTTCAAAGTCATCTAGTTTCCAAAATAACAAAAGAACCACGTTGTTATGTGAGCTTGAAACCATAAAAGCTGGGCTGAAGCGCCAGCGTATTGAACGAGTCCTGGTGCTGTTTGTCTTAAAACATCACAGAACATTTGTTGTAGTTTAGGAACATCTAAATATTTGAGTATAAGGTTTCCCATGATGAAATAAAGAATATTATACCAACAATTATATATAATAATATATCCTAATTTGTGGGGTTTGTCCTATACAATAGAAACAGCATGCATAGTCAATGAAGATTTTTGGTTGCTTTTAGGCATCTTCGAAGAATGATATTTCCAAAGTTTGCAGGAAAGAATATGAGGTACGTATCTTATTTAACAAATTTGGATAGATTAGTCCAGTATTCTTAGAACTGACAAAATAACTTACATTTTAAAAATTAATTCATTTTTAAACAAATTGTGTTCTAACTTAGCCTTGGTAAAACGTCATTTACCTTCTCTAAAGTGTTTTGACTTTGAGGCGTGTGGAGATTAAGTATTGATTTTAAAGAAATGATTTCATCTCTAGTATTTTCATAGCAAAGCCACTGGTTGATTTTTCAGATTCTGAAATTGTTTTTCATAAGTTCTGTATCCTTCTTAGTCCCTTTCCTATCTCTGAACCCATCTTGATGTCTATTTTTTTTTTTTATAAACTTCCTATGTAAAGAAGAAGTAAACTAACAAAGCCAGGCTGTTAAAATGTGCACTTCACACTTGAACGCCTTGCATTGGGGAAGCCCTGGCCTCCAGGATGGGTCTCCAGCATTGTGCTCCCTCGTATGGAGATAAGAGAGTGGAAATAGAGGAGATAGTTTGCCTTGTGCAAACGTACGAAACTCCTTTGGGTGTCTGTTTTCTAGAACCCCTGTGAAGTGTGACACTTGTATTCCTCTCAGAGTCAAGGTCATGGAGTTGGGAGACTTAAATGCATAACAGTGAGGACGCTATTAACAGTCATTCCCAACTGCTTCTAGATTATACTTCTCATTGATTCGTTTCTTCCTTTTCTCAAAGTATATGATTACATTTCTTCATTAACATTTTTAGACTGGAGAGTTTTATTTCCCCTTTGTCCCTTTGTTCTGTTGGCTGAGTTACATCTGGTCTCTGAAGAGAAGTTTCCCGGTTAACATCAGCCTCCCTCTGTTACTACTGAGAAGAGCCTGCTGTCAAGAAGGAAGGGATCTGTTATTTTTTTTTTCCTTGCTTCTACCTTTGAAATGACCAATGTGGCTTTCTCTTGAACAAAGTGGCTAACTGTGACAATTCCTTCTTTTCTTCCACATGATGTCTGACACTGTCCATCTCCTGTAGCCTGTCCTCCATTACTTTAGTGTGCTTCCTTCTCTTGTTTGGATTTCTGCATTGCCCTAGGAAGTCTGCAGTGTGTGTTGATGAAGGACAAGACAGGAAAGGTAAGAGAGTCAAACACTGTGCTACAACAGAGATAAGAACAGATTGCTTCCCACACTGCTGTCTTTAATTAATTAATTAATTAATTAATTAATTAAACAACCATTTTTCAAAAGTCTATAGGGCCTATGAGTTCATTATTTTTGTATTAAGAGCTCAAGTAACTCAACATAATTCAAAACTCAGTTTGATTTCTCACATATTATTTAGAAATAATGAGAGGCAGGATCACTTTAATTCAGGAAACTGGTTCTGCATTACAGACCCAAAGCAAATGACAACTGAAGTCTAGCCTAGAGATAGGACTGTCTGTGAGCACCTCTAACGTGAATTGGATAGATTTGGTATAATACAGTCTGTTTAGCTTGCTGGTTCTCTGTTCACATCAAAGTCTTACAAACTGGGCATTTAATATCTTTTTTCTTTGCCTTAGGGTGGCCATTCCTTTAGGTGTATGGTTTCAGGTGTTGTATTTACCCTGAAGGACAGATCTTACATGATTTGAGTAGAGATTCAGAGACTGGGAGATTACATTCAGAAGAGCTTATTATCTTTAGTGAAAAACTGGCCCTGAGTCCTTTAAGGGGATTTCCTAGGAAACTTATTTAAATAAGAGGTACCTTGGTCTCTTCACATCAATGGAAGCCCTAAGACACCTAGTGACCTGGCATACTTTTACTATTGTCCTGTGCTTGAAAGGATTATATAGGACCTCATCTTCTGGCACTAGGACACACTTACTACCTTGTTCTGTGTTATAGGTGTAAACAGGTTAAAATGCTAGCTTGATCTGCTGGAAAGAAGCAATGGAATACACAAGCCAAAAACTCAGCAGGGACCGAACACTGAGAAGGCGTAAGCTTTGAGGACATTGAACTTACTGAGCCAGGTTTCATAGCTATATAGTCTCTCATACTTGGAGGTCAAGGAAGAGATTTTTGGTTCCAAAGAAGATGGAAAACCCAATTGTGATCTTTCCTCAAAGAGGCTGCACTTGAAATACGGGGGACAAAACTGTGACCGTCTCCTTTTGTAGAGGAACGCACTGCCTCTCAAACCTAACGTCCCTCTTGAAAACTGGTGATACTAAGTTAAGTCACTCACACAAAGTAGGTGCTTAGAAAATCCCAAGCTGACACTGTATCTAAAATCATTTTAAAATGGTAGTCCATTCTTAGATGCCGAAGACAAATAACACAGATTCTCTCTGGAAGAAGGGAATTTTATTCCAGACTTAAAGCTCCCACAGATAAAATTCTAAGGAAAGTAAGCAACTCACAGGTTAAAAAAAAAAATCACAAAACTGACTAGAGAACAAGGCCATGAGACAAGAGCCAGCAGGAACAGTGGGGAACAGAATAGACCTCAGGTGCCTGCTATAGAGATTCACATGCCGGAACAGTAGTGAACAGCATAGGCCCAGGCGCCTGCGCTATAGAGACTCTCACATGCAGACCGTAAGATATTTAATATGGGTAAGAAACAAGATCCTGAAAATACACAGAGCAAGTATAGTTGGAAAGAATTTCATAAAATAAAAATTTAATTGAAGAAATAAAAACATAGTGGAAGCTGGGGTAGTGTTTCTGTCCTGTGAGTCCAGGAAGACGCAGGAGGATTATGTTCAGGCTCATACTCAAGTGAGTTCAAGTCAGCCCAGGCTGCAAGAGATTGTATCTACAGCCGGGCGTGGTGGCGCACGCCTTTAATCCCAGCACTCGGGAGGCAGAGGCAGGCGGATTTCTGAGTTCGAGGACAGCCTGGTCTGCAGAGTAAGTTCCAGGACAGCCAGGGCTATACAGAGAAACCCTGTCTCGAAAAAACAACACAAAAGAAACAAACAAAAAACAAACAAAGAGATTATATCTACATATTATAGCATCATCGTCATCAACATCATCACTTACATTAAAAAGAATTTTAAAAAAACTTTTTCAAAAATGACCAATAGCTGATTTCTCAGAAGCAACAAAAAAGGCAGAAGACACTATTTACATGGTTCTTAAAGAAAATAGCTGTTAACCTAGAATTTTGTATCAAAAAGGATTTCAGGAAATAATGCATCATTAAGATGGTTGGAGAGGAGAGTGGGTTTAAGTGAGAGAGTAGGGGGCAAGTGAGAACAAAATATAATGATCCGTGTGTGTACACTGCATGTGTGTGACACTGTCTCAGTGAAACCTATTACTTTTATGTAAACTAAAAATGCGCTGGGGCTGGGAGGTCACTCTGCGCATGTTATGAAAACATGAGGACCTAAGTGCATA
The DNA here is from genome assembly GCF_978045245.1 of Mus caroli. Lineage (NCBI taxonomy): Eukaryota > Metazoa > Chordata > Mammalia > Rodentia > Muridae > Mus > Mus caroli. Next base: position 110,786,125 of record NW_028227261.1, on the reverse strand, counting down.
CACAGATAAAACCAGCATAGGGCAGTGTGTCTGTAATCCCAGGACTACAATGGCAAAATGGAAGACAGAGACAGGAGGGTCTGGAACCTGACACCTTAGCAAGCTAGCCTGATGTATGCAGCTGAGGAACAGCAGAGACTGTCTCAGACAATGTGGACGTCAGTACAGAGGTCGTCCTTACATCTGTGTGCACTCTTCTGCCTTACGTGCACATCATATACACACAAAGACTAGGGATTTCTTAGAGATTTTGTCTGTCGTTTGAGACAAGGCTAAGGCCTATGTAGTTCTGGCTGGTTTAGAATTCAGTATGTAGACTAGGTTGGCCTCAACTCACAGAGGTCGGCCTGCCTCTGCCTCCAAGTGCTATGATTAAAGGTGTGCACCACCAGGCCCTGTAGGAAGCTCTCACATAGGGAATTTCATCTAAAAATGAGATCTGACTGACTCTGCTTTTCTCATTTGATCACTACCTCCCCCCCAAAAGAGTACCTCCTTCAGCATTAAGTGCTTCTGGGTTGACAAGGTGACTCAGTGGAGGTAGGTACTTGCTGCTAAGCCTCACTACCCGAGTGCCACCCACAGTGTCATTCCTCAAATGTTGGATGGAGAAAAACCTACTTCTGTAAGTTGACCTCTCACTCATGCTAAGGTTTACACTCATCCACACACATGCATATATGCACACAAAGACACACAAATAAATAATGTAAAAAAATTTAGATAATGCATCTTTGAGAATTACATATATTTGAGTGAGATCACCAAGCTTTGGTCTAGGAGCTACGAAAACCAACCTTTACTGATTCCCACAGACCCACATTCATGCTATGGGCAGTCTCAGCTCTAGGTTCTCCTGAATTTCCCACAAGCATGGTTCTTGAGACACCCAGAAGTGTGGGCTAGGTCGTGATGAGACTCATGGACGCACAGTGCTAGAACCCAAGTCATATTCAGAGCACTCAAAGCCTGCAATGGCATTGGCACCAGCAGCCAGAGCAGAGGCTGTAAGCTTAATGCAACCAGGGCTGTGTGTGCTGACAAACCTGATTAAACTCAGCTAACCGAGAAACTGTTCTCTGTGAGATAGGAGACATAACCTATAGTGGTCTTTCGAGCCATCTTTGTCAACAATTTATCTGTGAACCTTTTCTTTTGGATACCAGTTTGGTAATTTTTGGAATTTCTGATTATTGTTATTTTTTCCTTGACTGTCAAGAGTAGACATTGATAAATTCTGTGAGGGATGTGAAGGTAGCAAAATGTCCAGAGACCTGGTGATGGTGATAAAATCATGAATTTAAGTTTGAGTTCAGGATTTGTAAATTCGTGTGCTACCTTAAAGTCAGACTTCCCCGGCACTGTCTTGGTGTGGCCTTCCCATTTGCTGCTCAAGCCACTGAAGTGAGCGCTGCAGCTGCCCGCAGACCTCCATGCTCCTGTCTGCCTCTTCCTCTCCCCACTGCTGCTCTGGGCTTTCCAGACAGGCCACACACAGAACTGTCCTTCCCTGTGTCTTACTTCCTTTCCTCAGTGTAGTTCTTTGACGGTTTTCTTTAAAGAAGGCGACAAACAGTAAAGAAAATCCAGGGTGAGATCTCATCTCTCAGATTGGCCTTTTTTTTAAAGGTTTAAGAAGCTGGAGAGAGTAGGCTCAGTGGTTCAGACCACTTGCTGCTTTTACAAAGGATTCAGTTCCTAGCACCCACATGGCTGCCCACGACCATCTGTAACTCCAACACCCTCTGTTGACCACTAAGTCATGAGGCATGCATGGGATGGATGCTAATATAACTAGATTGTTCTGCTGATGACCACTGGTTCTGTGAGAATGCTAAGATAAAGGCAGCACAGAGGCCCTAGACCACAGAACCTAAGGCGAGTTCCACCTTACAGCTGTCTGCACCACTGCCAGCACATGGCTATGTGTGACAAGTGCAGGTTCATGTAAAACTGTATTTTTTTATTATTCATGTGGTTCACAGTTGAGAATAGCATGTAATCAGATCTTTCCCATGTCATCTTCTACAGCCATCTATTTCCTGCAGTTCCCAGAAATGTTTTATGTATAGAAAGGAAATGTGTATGGAGTCCTCACCCACTCTTTACCACCTTTAGCACGCACTTCGCTCTGCCCTGGACGCCAGTGTTGAGTGTGTGTTTGTTTATGCCTGCTGGGGTTGTGCCAGGTCCGCAGCGAGTATTCAGTAAATGTATGCTGAAAGATATATTTGCATCAAATTAGCCGTGGTTCTAGATTTACTTTGTGTTAGAAGCATAAAAGAAGGGAGGTGGGGAACAGTCTGAGGGACCGGAAAGAGCAGAACCAGCCATGTCACTGGCAGCTGGGGGCCCCCTAAGCTGTAGTGTAATGTCAGTCTGCTACAGTGGTTCTGGTGTGACAGCTAACAACACAGGCTTTGGACAGCTGTGCTGTCCTCACACAGCTTTTGGCTATTTTAATAAAAGTACACAGGTTGGAGATGTGGCTTAGAAGCCCTTGGCTTGATCCCTAGTGGGTACACACTTGCTCTTACACATACACAAAGTGTAAGAGTCTAAATATAAAGTATGTATCAGTTCACACTGAGGAAGTGCCAAGAGTTGTTGGAGCATAGTAAATAGCAGAGTGTGATGGGAAACTTAAGGAATGGCAACCCTCCACAGAGGTGTATATATCAGATCTGGCCGTTACCTGCAGCTGATGAGCTCCAAAAAGAGCGAAACCTGTTGGGTCCTGCAGTACTGGCTTACGATAGTAAGACTTGCTAGGGTGCACTGCTCTGTCGTTTAGCATTGTCCTAGGAGAGGAGAAACTCCTGTTTGATGTCCTTGTTCTTGGTTCTTTTCTTTTACCATCCATACCTTAGCTGTGTAAAAGTATGCTTACGGTCTTGGTCGTGTCAGACTAGCCGAGATCTTGTCTCGTCTTAAATGGCCTTCCTCTGGGTGGCTTATTTTCTCATGCTTTGTTGTTTGTTTTTGTCGTACCAGGAGTAGAGGCCAGGGTATCATGCTCTATCATGAAGCCACTTCCCTAGCCCAGACCCCATATCTTTAATTACTCCTATTTAATGACAATTCTAGATGAATTCTAATGAATCTTCTCTGCCAACTTTCTTTTTGAGATAAGATTTCACTATGTAGCCCTGGCTGGTCTGAAACTCACTATGTAGACCAGGTTGGCCTTAAACAACAGATTCATTATACGCATGCAACACACACACACCAAAACACACAATCGTCATCTTTCTACACTTCTTGCTGAGTACAGTCTTCCCAGATATAATCAAATAAAATCCAACAGATCCTCTCTTCCAAATCATCTCCCATGGATCACTAACTATTATAACCTAAAGAGTTATCTACTGTCAGGTGTGGCAGTACATACCTCGATCCCAGGACTCAGGAGGCAATGGCAGGGAGATCTCTGTGAGTTTGTGGCTAGCCTGATATACATAGTGAGTTCCAAGACAGCCAGGGCTATGTAGAGAGAGACCCTGTCTTAAAAACCAATAAATAAAGGGAAGGGAAGGGAAGGGAAGGGAAGGGAAGGGAAGGGAAGGGAAGGGAAGGGAAGGGAAGGGAAGGGAAGGGAAGGGAAGGGAAGGGAAGGGAAGGGAGATAGATTTAAAGTATTACCTCCCTTTGGAGGTAATTAAAAATATGTGTGTGTGTGTGTGTGTGTGTGTGTGTGTGTGTGTGTGTGTGTGTGTATCTCCTAAGTATATCTTAGTTAATACTGGCCTGAGTCCCTGGAGCAGAGCTCTGCAGTTGTCTTTGTATCTGCCTTGCATTCATGGAGCTGATGATTCAGTGAGCTGACACCCCAGTGCGTGTATATCAGCTTTCTCAGGGATGAGCCACTGTCTGCCAAAAGCTTGCAGTCTAGTCCAGGGGAAGAAGAATCCATATAAACTTAGAGACAGTGAGCAAACACTGCTGGAAGCCTGCAGGATCCACACTGGGACCTGGAGGGAACCCCTTCCCAGCCTAAGGAGAAAGTAAGGTAAGAGTGAGGATCAGTCAAAGCTGTGGCCTGGAGTGGGATAATAGTGCTTTCTTAGGTAGGTTTTTATTTTTAAAATCATTACCCTGTTGCCCACATTGATCTTAGGATCCTGGCAGCCTCAGTACACTGGTGTGTTCTTGGGTTTCTGGTGTGGTATCCCCTCACCTCAGTACCACTGTAGTTTTTACATGATAAAAACAGATGGGGAGCTGTTCAGCGGAGGTCCCATGGGTGTGGTAATGGTGAGCAGGTCAAAGAAGGCCTCTTAGTAGAGAATGTGAACACTTACTTCCTGTTCTTGCCAGCAGATGGCGATCAGACATTTGAAAAAACTAGCTAAGACACCAGCATAGGTGATTTAAGACATGAAGTAATACAAGCTAATGCTATAATTCAGACACACGCCTTTGGCCTATCAATAATCAACAGTAGCTCAAGCATCGAGAAGAGTTGCTGATAATCAGGCATGGTGACACACCCTGTAATCCCTGCACTTGGAAATTTGAGGCAGGAGGAATTTGAGTTTGAAAACAGCTGACTTCGAAAAGAATGAAGATTACTTACAACAAACATAGGGCTCTTATCAAAGCTGGATATGATCAGGTCTATAAAAATCAACATGGGTGTAGCAGAATAACGACTTTATCACATTGCCAACGTGACAGAACATATTTTTATATCTTACATAGTTTATTTAACTATTTTGCATGGATTGGTGTTTTGCTTGCATGTATGACTGTGTCAGAGCCCCTGGACCTGGAGTTATGGACGACTGTGAGCTGCATGTCAGTTCTGGGAATTGAACTCTAGTCTTCTGAAGAGCAGCCAGTGCTCTTAGCCACTGAGCCATCTCTGCAGCCCCAGACAAAACATATTTTTAAACCGTAGACTGAGTAGAGATGCAGAAGTAATATGTTAAAATTAACGGTGCTTCTGTGTAAAAAAAATCAAGTTTTCATTGAACACAGTCAGGAAAACCTACGTATGAAAGGGCTATCATTGAACACTAATGAAGTGGTACAGTTGCTTGGGGAATGTCTATGCTGTGCAGGTGACATCACAGAAGACGGGCTTGTCCTCCTTTTCCTTCAGCAGCTTGCAACGCATTGTTTGCCCTGTGGGGAAGACTGGCTTCTGTAACTGTTTCTCCCTCCTGTGACCTCAGGCACATAAGGATATTAAATTTGCGGATCTCTGACACCTGAGCCTTTATTTCCTTTAGTGCCTTCCTCTTAAGCCAAGTGACTGAACTGGAAGTGATATGTCTCTTGCTTATAAGGTCAAATGTAAAAATCTAGCTTGGACAAATTAATAAGCGTTAAGGTGGGGTTATAGAGAGCTGGTGTGATTGACGTTGCCATCCGGGTCCTTAGAGACCTGGGACATCTGCCTGTACTCGGCAGCCTTTATGGCCTCTACTCACAGAGGCTAATGCGGGCTCGCTCCACCGCACTTTCAGTAGCAGAGAATGAGCGTGGGTGTCAGGTGTCCCCTAGGCGGCAAGTCACCTCTGATGGAGGCTGTTCCTCTGCAGACTAGTTTTAATATTGATTTGATTTGATTTGATAAATGTTGCTGGGGCTGGTGAACCCCAGTGGAGGGTTGTCTGAGATGGGTAACTGAAATGTCGCAGTAATGCAAAGAACACGCGTGAGGAGACATACAAAACAGTTCACTGTTGCAGACACTGAGAGGCTCTTCATCCCTCTGTTGATACTGGCCTATCAGCTCTGCAGAAACAGCGCACACTGAATGAATCCCTTGTCCCTCCCCATGAGACCTGGGTGGGTGGGTGGGTTGGTTAACTTACTTTGGTTTGAATGAATAACTCCACTGAGGGTTACTCCTATAATGGAATATCATTAGGTAGAGAGAGGCGATGCAATGCAGCTTCACCAACAGTATAGACAGACTTTTCTCTTGGCTGTTTGAACTTTAGCCCAGGGTGGCCTGAAATGCACTATGTAGTTCAGGCTGGCTGCACACCAGTGACAAACCTCCCACCTGACCCTCTGTAGTGATGGGTCACAGGTGGTACCACCATGCTGCAAAGCCTCTGAAGCTGGGTTTCCAAGGCTGGTAACGCTGGTCTTTTTTACTTGTATTTTTTGTTGTTTGATTTTCATTTTTTTTTTTTTTGAGTCAAGTTCTCAAGCTCACTGTGTAGCTCAGGCTAGCTTCAAACTCAACATCCTCCTGCCTCAGTCTCCCAAGTGCAGAGATTACAAACATGTGCCACCATGCCCAACTAAAGATGGTCCTTAAGCCCAGCCCCTTAGCTGGACTTGGCAGTCACAGCACATCTGCTTTCCTTCCATGCTCTCTGTTTGCACATTTACTTTAGTGAGCTGTTCTCCTCCAGTTATGAATGATATTGACTCATAACTGACATGCCCTGGATAGCCTAATGGTTTTGGACAAGAAGGGTTTTGGCTTTGTTGTTATTTTGTTTTGTTTGTTTCTTATGTCTCTTGCCCCTTTCTTGTTTTCTTTCCTGCTTTCCCTTATTTTTCAGACAATGACTTAAACAGGGTATGACATTCTGAACAATAATCTATGGCTTCTAGAAAAATTGGTTCTGATCTCAGACTCTGCTTTTAGCAACTTCTGGGAACTAATACAGGCCTCCTCTGCCTACGGAATGCTTCCCTCTGTAAAATGCCAGGGAGTTTCCCAAGCTCTGGTCACAAGAAGACTAAATGAAAGTTATCTTTGAAATGGTGTGTAAAATGTAGATTTCTGTCATGTGGAATAGGCTGGGAAGTTTGGGAGGTTCCACTGCACAGTCATATTTGAGAACAATTAGAGGTCATTTCTGAGATCACATCAACTCTAAAATGCAGTGATTACAGGAAATAATGTATGTCCGAGTGTTTTTATTATGTTATTTTCTAAAAAATGTTTTATACTCTACAAGAGCACATAGAAGTTAGTGCACGGTCATCCCCTCCACACATGCACCTCACACATCCTACATCCTCACACGTTCCTACATCCTCACAGGCCAGGTTAAGCGCAGAGAGATCCCTACCACGGTGAGGCTTACTCTCAATCAGGAAGTTGTTTCAAAGCATCTTGTGTTTGCAGCCTTGGATTTAGAAAAGAATTTAAAAATATGATATCCTGATTTCCATGTGATTCTAAAACGGAAAAAAATTAGAAATTCTGCTTGCTAATTTGTTTGTTTTTCTTTAATTTACAGAATGCTCTTTTCAGTTGCATTAGCAGAAATGAAAGTAAGTATATTGTCAATGATTGCACAAGCAGTCCAGAGAGCAAGACATTTAACAGACATTTTAACAGTCAGAACTGATTGCCCATACCCTCCCTTAGCATTACACCTGCTAAGCCACCTGAAGAAGCAGGCACACAGGATTCTGCAAGGCCACTGCCTGTTCAAATCATTTATGTGTTCTAGCAATTCCTGTGTCCCGAAAGCATATTTATAAACCAGTGCTATAGATAGATCACTAGAGAAAGATAACACCAATAATGGGGTCACTTCTGAGGAGACATGCATGATGTAGTCCTTGCTAAGGGCTGCCTCTCAGTCCAGTCCACAGATATTTACTGAATACTTGCCTGGTGTGGGTCAGACACTTCTCTGTGGGGGACATGGCCAGAACACAAAGAACTTGAAACTGGAGTAGAATGTGAGGCAGCACACTGATAAAATGCAGCAATTCCGGGGAAGCAGGGATCTCACTGCAAGGTTGCTTAGAGGAGACCTCATGGAGTTCATAGGTTAACTGGGCCTTGAAGGTAAATAAGATATTCGTGGACGGGGCATGAGAGAGAAGCAGACAAAGATGTGTCCAGTGGAGCCTGGAGGAGCAGCATCCCATGTGAAGGGAGCGTTGAGAGCAGTGATTAGAGGTGGGAAAAGACAACTCAGGAACAAGCGGCTGGTTGGATGTGCTTTCCAGTATGGTGTATTGCAGAATAACAGTCTTGCACTTCCACCCTGCCAAACTGGGGCCTAGTTCAGAGTGTGCTGTACAGGCTTTGGCAGGGAATCTTGGGTCCTCCCACACTGGCAAGGGAGCTAAGCCACTGTAAGAAGCACTTCTCCGTGTGGCTGGAGATGTAGCACAGAGGTAGAGTGTGTGCTTAGACATCTAAGGTCCTTGTCATCTCCAGCACCACACACATAGCAGTACTGAAAAGCGGTTGCTCCCCAAAATGAACATATGTTCTGTAGTAGTAGACATAAACTTGGGTATAGGTATAAGTCAAAGCTGGTACACAATAGGTATAGAATGATGTATAGCCCAGGAAACTGAGGTGTGTTCTATAAGGTCAAATCCTGCCCTCCCTTGGTTAATTAACACATGACTCATCAATATTTCTTGAAGTCACCTGAATTCCAAGTTCATTGCTCTTTGGAATTCATGATGCCCTGTTTCTTGCTCCACCGTAGCCACTTCTGATACCACGCAGGAATTCTTAGCTGCCTCTCTATAAACCTCTTCCTGCCATCCGCCTTCTCTAGCCCCTTTGGCACCCCCTACTCGTACACCTTTAGATGCTGGTAGGGTCTCCTGACCGTCTCCTTTATGATTCCCACACCCGGACTTCCAGCTATGCTCCCTCTCCCACAGTAAATGGCATCTGTTGTGTATTTCTTTGTGTGCTTGTTTGCCCAGCCTGGATAGCAAGTGTACAGCAGTACTCCTGGCCACTGGGGTTGTCGCTGTCGTGATTTGAGTCATTTTACTTTCATCTCATGGAGTCTAGGTGGCCATCTTTTGTGATCACTCTGCCTCCATCTGCCAAGTGCTGTGTGATGACAGGCGTGTGCTACACATCTGGCTTTGGTTATTTTACAGATACAAAAGCAGTCACTTACCTTCAAAGGACTTTGCTTTGACTTGAGACAAATTGTATTAGTTATAAAACGAAGACTTCTACAATATAGGAAGGTTCTTACAGATGTGCCTACTGTGTAGAAATTTTGAGATTTCTGTTTCAAAGTACACAGTTATTAAGTTTGTTAAGTCACCTAGCTCTCTCTTAGTTTTTACAGATCCAAATAATAAGTTAAGGCACTGTCCTTATGCTCTCTTTGGTTTGGCCTTGCTTTGTCTATAAATCTGCACAAGTGCAGCATGGAGAGGCCGGTCCTGTTTTCTCAGCATGGGCACCTTGGACACTGGGGAGGCAGCTTTGGTAATGTGACAGTTTTAGGTGCTTTGTTGTACGTTAGCAGTCCTGACGTGCATTAAACACCAGATTGTGCTCCTAAATTGTCATTACAACCTGAAATACTTGCATGCGCTTCTGCACACTTGCAGGGTTGTGGCACCACATAGGCAGGGATGTAGTTGACGAGAGAGTTAAATTGATGAGTTGTGACTGTCATGTGTCAGTGAGCACCTGAATGACCCCGTGTCTTAGTCCTGCTGAGTCACGGGTTTACCATCTATGGCGTGCTTTACACCTCACACTCAGAGCTGTGCCATGGTCACCAAGTTAACATTAACAAAAGCTATTTGCATTTCAGTGTCACCTCTCTCTCCACAGTGGGCTCGGTGTGCTGCAGTTACGCAGGCCATCACACCAACTGCCGAGAATTCTGTCAAGCCATTTTTCGAACAGACTCTTCTCCTGGGCCATCTCAGATCAAAGCAGTGGAAAATTATTGTGCCTCTATCAGTCCACAGTTGATACACTGTGTGAATAACTACACCCAGTCTTATCCAATGAGAAACCCAACTGATAGTAAGTAAAAGGGCTGTGTTCTTCTAAGTCTTTGATAAAACAATTCATTTACAAACTGATTCATTCATGTAGGTGTCTGTGGTCAAGTTCATTTGAGAAACCTCCAGATTTCTTTGATGTACACCATATTATACCTTTTGACCAGGAAATTCCATGTTGTCATTTATACAAGAATACTTACAAATGTATATATATATGAAAAAAACATAGAAATGACCCAAAAAATGCATCAGTAGTATATTGGCTAAGTAATATTTCTATGTAGTAACCACACTTTACAGCTAACAAAGGGGAGTACATTTATGCAGAAGGTCAAGATGTATTAAGAAAACAAGTTACTGAAAGCATAGTCTGGGTTCTACTTAGCTGTTCTACACTATATATTTCTGTAATGCTGGAGCTTTTATTAATTAGAAGTTCTTACTTTCATAAAAAAATTATAAAAATAAGAGAGTAATATTTTTGAAAAACCAAGGCTGCCTAGCGAAGCTGTCCTCGCAGGACCGTCAGAGCACCTGCTTTGTATAGCCTCGGGTCCATTCTGCTCACCGAGAGGCAGGCAGAGTCTAAAGAACTGCCTGGTGGACCAGGCTGACAGGAGACTGACTTGTGAGGCAGAGAGATGCTTGTGTTTGTACTGGAATATTCTAAGGCTTCTTTTATTCTCTTGAAAGTGGTGTGCATTGTATGATCATAATTGAAATCAGGATCTGAGGCTTTTGACGTCCTGTGATGTGGTGAAAATCAGACACGTGGCCTTCATTTATTTTAAAGCTGATCTGTGTTTCCTGACATTTAGGCGACACTGAAGTGTTGCTGGGGGTGAGGGGATAGAAGCTCTGAGAAAACTAAGGCAGAAAGAGGTTTTAAGGGTAGAGCAATAAACTCCAATGTCTGTCCTAACACAGGAACCTAGAAAAGAAGGCTTCAAATTGAGTTTGCTTCTGCAAATGCAGACACCTGAGAAAGCTACTTGAGAGACCCTTTCGCAGTCTAGAGCCTGGCTGAAAGTTTTCTTTTGGTTTCTAGTTCTTTGTAGAAAATTAAAGGCCAGGTGAGTGGGGACATTCACAGGCAAATCACGGCTCATTAGCATGTTTGAGACCCTGGTTCAATCCCTAGCATCAAAAAAGAAAAGAAAATTAAAGGCGGAAATAAACTAAAATATTGTCAGAGTTCATATTATCTAAATTACAGTGTATATTAATTAGCTTGTACAGACTTTAAAAAGTCTGTGGTGTCTTAGGGTATGATTAAATGGAATGATTTTAATGCCATGGAAATGAGTCATCAATCTTATATAAAGAGTCCCCACTAGACACAAGCAGGAATTAAGCCCACTTTGATTTGCAGTATTTTTTCTAAGAGCATAATAAAATGTTTCCTGTGAGGCCTTCTTAGGTGTGGAATGACTTTCATTTTATAAGGACAGTTCTAGAAGACTCCTGACTGTGAACTGTGGTGGGTTCTGGGAAGAGAAGCGCTGCAGAACGGTGGAGAGAGTAGGCCCTGTTTACTGCAGAGACTTGTTGCTTTCTCCCTCACTGCCGTGTTCTTCTCTTCCGAGCAATGTTATAAACCCAGCTAATAAAGGGCTTATGTCCTGAATGTAGGTTTATATTGCTGTGACAGAGCTGAAGACCATGCTTGCCAAAACGCCTGCAAGAGAATTCTAATGTCTAAGAAAACAGAAATGGAGATTGTTGATGGTCTCATTGAGGGTTGTAAGACCCAGCCCTTGCCTCAAGATCCTCTTTGGCAGTGTTTTCTCGAAAGCTCACAGTCGGTTCACCCTGGAGTCACTGTGCACCCTCCTCCCTCAACTGGCCTCGATGGGGCCAAATTGCACTGTTGCTCTAAAGCAAACACTTCAACCTGTAGGTTAGTATCGCATTTTCCTTTATCAAGATCAATAGAAACAGGATTTTAATTGGTGCCTTTTAACAAATGTCTAATTCTTGTGTTGTGTAGGCTTAGCCTTTGGGAGATAAATCTGACCTGGGGAGTATAGCTCAGTGGTAGATGCTTAGCATGCACAGATTCAATTCTCAGTGCAAACGATAATACAAGATAGAAAATCTCTCACATTTTAAAAAAATTTAAAAGAAGATTATTTATTTTATGCGTATGACAACTGTTGGCAACTGTAAGTTGTCATGCACATGCTAAGGACGAAACCTGGGTCCTGCAAGAATGGTGACACTCTTCCCCACTAAGCCATCTCACCAGCCCAGAGTCTTTAACTATTTTGTTCAGCAAGTATTTATGGAAGACTGTTTAAGTACAATACAATTTTGTTAGGGCCAGCAAGGTCACTACTTAGCAGGTAAAGACGCCTGCCACCAGGCCTGATAAATTAATTAAATGATCTAAGTGCAATTCTTGGGATCCACATGGTAGAGGAGAGAACAGACTCCCTCAAGCTGTCCTCTTACTGCCACACAGTTGTGAATGCACATGCACACACACATAAATCAATACAATTTAATTTTTAAAATTATATGAATATTTTCCTTGCATGTATACATGTGTGCCACATATATGCCTGGTGCCCACAGAGGTCAGAAGAGGTCATAGAATCCCATGGAACTTGAGTTCAGTCCTTTAAATTTTTGTTTTATATGTTGAGTGGGGGTACAAAAGATTAACTATTAAAATGGCAATGTATATTTAAAGATGATGTGATATCATTAAGCTTACAGCATGTTGGGTCTGGAGAGATGGCTCAGTGGTTAAGAGTACTACTGTTCTACAGAAACCCTGAGCTTGGTTCCCAGCAACCACATTGAATGGCTCAAAATTACCTATAACTCCAACTATGGGGATCTAATCCTCTCCTCTGGCATCTTCAGGCCCTTCACTCACAAGGATGTCCATAGTCCTCTGGCTCCATTGGCTTGATCTGAGGAGAAGCAGAATATTCCAATGGAGGGAGTGTGGTGGTCAGAGCTGCCACCCAGTCACCCACTTCCTCCAGTCAAATCTTCCAGCTAAACTCAACCTCCCAAAGTTTCTGCCAAAATAGGTTTGCCAGCCTAGGACCAATCCTTCCACACATGAGTCTTTGAGGAATTATTTATTTCCCATCCAAATCATAGCAGCATCAATTGGGTATTGTACCCAGAGATAAAAAATAATGCAAATGTGAACAGAGCAGACAATGTAGAGATGAAGGTAAGTGGAGGTACCTGAGATCATGATGAATAGTCACGTTCTGTTGCTGTGATGAGACACCATGACCAGGGCAACTTACAGAAGAATTTACTTATTTGAGACTTAGAGTTTTAGAGGGTTAGAGTCCATGACCATCATGTAGGGAGTGTGGTAGCAGGCAGGCATGGTGCTAGAGCAGTAGATGAGAGCTCATATCTTGAAGCAGACTTGGGGGTGGGGTGGCACAAGTCCCTTGAAACCTCAAAGCCCCTCTCCCCAACAACATACTTTCTCCAACAAGGCCGCACTTTCTAATCCTTCCTGAATAGTCTCACCAACTGAGGACCACGCATTTAAACACATGAGCCCATGGGGCCATTCCCGTTCAGACAACAACAAAGATGTAACAGAAATGTGCCTGAGTAGAGGTATTTTGCACAAAAAGGAGCCAAACATTACTAGGATATCCTGAAGGGAAAATAAAAATATTTTATTTTATTCTCATAAAATTGGATGGACCATTACAAAAAGAAATTATACCTATGGTAATCCGTCAAACTTTACCAAAGATACAAACAAATCTAAGCAAAGTCAATTGAAAGGCCTAGTTGTGAGTAACCTGGCCTTATAGTTACAGAGCTGGGTTCTGTATACAAGTTAATAAAGGTATTGATGAGAGGGCTGCTGAGCATGTTTCAGCACGCACAGAAGCGAGTTTCTGTCTGTACAGAGTGGCCGGAGCCTGGGCTGGTTCTTGTTGCTGTTTGTTTTGTTTTTTGAGACAACTCCTCTCTAAGTAGCCCTGGCTGTCCTGAAACTCACTATTTAGACCAGGTTGGCCTTAAACTCGCTGACTCCACCTGCCTCTGCCTTCCAAGTGCTAGGATTAAAGGTGCCAGCCTGATAAACACACCCAGCTTGGTTTTGATTTGAAGAATGTTATTGATGTTTTTTAGTATTTTTTTAGGAGGGAGTCTGCTGTGGTACATGTGGAAATTTAAGGACAGCTTGAGAGTTGGTTCTCTCCTTCCACCATATGGGCCAGAGGTTGTTAGGTTGGCAGCAGCCCATTACCTGCTGAACTACCTTAACAACCCAGGGTTTATTTGCTGAATGCTTTCAGTTTCATTAGACTTGACCTTCCTGTACCTTATGAGAGAATTGGGGAAATTTATATAATTTCTGTTTTAAATGTTAGAATCTAACTCTGAGATGTTGAATAATCTATTCAGGGAAAATACAGAAAGAGAAAACACTAGAAATACAGAAAGCTAGAGAAAATACTGACTTCCTCTTCCTCAAATGTCCGCGCTCCTGTGAGAGCCAGGGTCTGGTCTGTTTAGTGATGCTGCATCACAGTGCCTTGAAGAAGCACACACATAAAGCAGTGCCCATGACTAGAGGAAGAGTGGGCAGCCAGACTGCAGAGTAAAGATACTTTCTTTAGGTCCATGTTTTAGAGCACTGGCTGCTCTGCCAGCCAGCCCAGGTTCGATTCCCAGCAACCACATGGTAGCTTACAACTGTCTGTAATTTCAGTTCCAGGAGATCTCATGCCCTCCATTGGCACCTAACACACACAGAGTGCACAGACATACAAGCAGGCAAACATTCATACACTTCAAAAAACAAACCCTTCTTCATAGGAGCATTTTTGAGAGTCAAATAACTGTGAGAACAGTGGGAAATATTTACTTACAGTTTTGTATATTTCAGTGATATCAAATGTTTATAGTGAACATATGTTACTTTTAATCTTAAAAATTAATGAATCCAGTGTATAAAGGCACTTTGGAGATGTCCTAGCAGACCTGCTTTGTCTGTAGAAACGTGTAAGCTGCTTTACAGTTATCAAATACTGACCATGAGGATGTCCTGGGTCAACTGCAGTATGGAGAGGGTTTGAGGGGCTTAAGGAATATAAGTGACTTTAACAAACTTTAATCTGTAAACCCCACGCCCATCTTTCCTGGTTCTAGGGACTGAACGCAGGGTACCGAGCACCCCAGGCACAGGCTCACACAGAGTTGCTATTAAAATGCTCGTTAGTAAAGCACTCTGCCTTCTATGATTAGCACAATTAGAGGAGCTTGTACCTTTGTGGACGTAAAAACTTTAAATACATATTGAGAAAAGGAGGAAATAAGAAAGCTATGGGAAAAAATAATTGTCCAGAACTTAGGATGTACAGAACTTCTGCCTTAGGGACCAGAAAATGTCGTATTTACCTTTCTATCAGTCAGCAAAGGCTCTGGGTGATTTTTCTTTAATTTTTTGAAATGTATTTACTGACTTACTACTGAATTTATTTACTTCTTTATTACTGGGGTGGAGCGGGATGGGCATGCATGCCATGGACTATGTGTGGAGATGGGCAGGAAGTGCACTTCATTCTTCCCTTCCACCATTTGTGGGTGCTGGGGTCAAACGCAGGTCCCCAGGAGCGTGGTGAGCTCCTGCGCCCGCCCGCTTAGCTGTCTCTCAGTCCCTCGGTCCCGTGGACGATTTTTTTAAATATATACATTGGATTGTATTTTTATTTTATTTGTATGGATATTTTCCTGTATGTTATCTGTGCACCACATGCAAGCCTGATGCCCTCCGAGGACAGAAAAGTGTGTTGGGTCCCCTGGAATTGGAGCTACAGTCAGTTATGAGCTGCTGCCATGTGGGTGCTGGTGATCAAAGCTGAGCCCTCTGGAAGAGCTCTTCATTGGTGAGCTGCCTCTCCAGCCCTTCAGATGATTTTCATGGAGAAGATGGCTTTCTCTGCTTCCCAGTCCCAGGAGCTCGTTCATTTGTACTTTTCCTTTACATTCCTAAAAACAGTTAATAATATTGCAGTTTTGCGCAGATCAAATATTCATTGCGCTTCTCTCTAATGCTCTGCATTTGTTCTTTTGCTTCAGGGAACTGTGCACCAAACTTTATAGCATGAGCTGGGGAAATACACAGAGTTGGCAGGAGTTTGACCGCATCTGTGAGTATAATCCGGTGGAAGTGTCCATGTTGACGTGTCTGGCTGATGTCCGGGAGCCTTGCCAGTTGGGCTGTACAAACCTGACTTACTGTACAAACTTTAACAACAGGTAGGAAGATTATTATACATGAAAATAGAAATGCGCTATCACTAAATAACACTACCTTCTGATGTGCCTTCTGGAGTAAAGGAAAGCTGGTTTCCTTCTGACTTCATCTTGCAGTGCTCTGTCCCTTCCACATGGCGCCCCCAGAAAGGAAGTATGATTGTAGAGTCTCTTCTAGTCAGGAGATGCCTCAAGCTTTGGGAACTCAGAGAATATCCTGTGCCTCCTGTCACTCTCCCTTCTGCACCAGTGGGTCACTGGTTCGCTGGGAATGGTGGGGGTCTCCAGAGTTCTGCTCTAAATGCCTATACTGGCTGGCTTTGTGTGTCAACTTGACACAAGCTGGAGTTATCACAGAGAAAGGAGCCTCCCTTGAAGACATGCCTCCATGAGATCCAGCTGTAAGGCATTTTCTCAATTAGTGATCAAGGGTGGGAGGGCCCATTGTGGGTGGTGCCATCCCTGGGCTGGTAGTCCTGGGTTCTATAAGAAAGCAAGCTGACCAAGCCAGGGGAAGCAAGCCAGTAAGCAGCACCCTCCATGGCCTCTGCATCAGCTCCTGCCTCCAGGTTCCTATCCTGTGTGAGTTCCAGTCCTGACTTCCTTGGTGATGAACAGCAGCATGAAGGCTGAATAAACCCTTTCCTCCCCAACTGCTTCTTGGTCCTGATGTTTGTGCAGGAATAGGAACCCTGACTAAGACAGTGCCCTTTTCTGTTTTCTCAACTGCTCACTGATAAGTTTCAGTCTCAGATCTTAGCCCCTTATTTTTCTTACTATCCTGATACCTCAGGATACTCCTATTTTAACTGTTGAGTAAAGAAATATCCTTGAATTTGAAGCAGTTGATTCTACCCACCAGCCTGGTTTGCACAGTGAGTTCCAGAGCAGGCAGAGCTACATAGTGAGACCATGTCTTGTAAAAAAAAAAAAAAAAAAAAAAGATAATTATTCCAGTTAATAAGTGCTATGCATATGTGAAATTGCTAAGAGTATAGATTTGATGTGTTTACCACCAGAACAGGGTAAAGTATTTGTGCTAATTTGTATTAGTTAGTTTGATTTAGCCATTCCACAATATATACATATTTGAAAACATGTTGAATGCCATAAAGTTAGCCGTTGAAAATGTGTCTTTTAAAAGAATATACATGAAAAGTGTTGGTAGTACTAGTCCTGGCAAGTGTGATTTAAAACTTCTGCAGCTGCTTCCTTAGATCCATTGGCATTGCTAGATTAAAAGCCTGGCATGCATTTGAAGGGTGTTGGCTTCTCACTCTTTCCTGCTTACTAGGAAGTGTTTATTTACCCAGGAGACATGAAAGCATGTGTCCAAGAAAGTCCCCATGGGCCAGCATTATCTGTAACCTCCCACTTTAGGAGGAGACCCCAAAACATCCATCGGGAGAGTGAGGAAAAACAACATAACATACCATGATGCTCCAAACAGTGGAGGAGTATACAGAAAAAAGCAAACTCCTGAGGTGCCCAAGTATGAGTGGGCACATCCAGCCACAGAAGCCCAGTGTTCTCTGTGCTTCCAGGGGTGTGAGGCCTAAGGACATACGCAAGAGTAATCTGAGGCTCAGCTCCAGAATCCCAGGGGCATCAGGGAACTGCAGGGTGTGGAAGTGTTCTCGATCGTGTACAGGGTTCGAGTTTTGTTTTGGGGGTGACATCGCTGTGAAGCTCTGGTTCTTCTGGAGCTCACTATGTAGACTAGGCTGGTCTCAGACTCACAGAAATCCCCCGTCTCTGCCTCCGGAATGCTGGGATTTGAGGCATGCACCCAGCTTGTGTAGAGGTTTTAATTGCATAGCTGGATACAGTCTTCAAACATTGTTGAACTAAACTCTCAATCTGTACATTATAATGTATGTAGTTAAACTCCAGTACATTTTTGTCTTTGAGACAAGGTCCCATGTAGTCCATGCTGACCTCAAACAAGCTATAAATCTGAATCTGTCCGTGACCTCCTCAGCCTCAGCCTCTGCCTCCCAAGTACAGGGTTCACACCATCATGTCTGGCTTTAAAGTAGTGTTTTATATAAACTTAGTTATTTTTTTCCTCATCAAAAGATACTACCAGACAGTAAAAGGATAAACCATAACCTAGCAGAAAATATCTATCTCACATACATCTGACAAAGGACACATCTATAATGCATGAAGAACCCCTGCAACTCCTCAATAATCAAAGTTTCAACTTTTTTAAAGATTTATTTTGTATGTATGAATATTTGGCCTGTGTGTATCTGAGTACCACATACATGCAGTGCCCTCAGAGACCATAAGAGGGAGTCAGATCCCCTGGACCTGAAGTTACAGATGGCTTTGAGACACCACATGGGTGCTGGAAACTGAACCTGGGATCTCTGTGAGATCAGCCAGTTCTCATAACCATTGAGAGTTCTCTCTCCAGCCCCTCAACTTTTAAAAGAGGGACAGAAAGGAGCATTTCACAAAAGATAACATTTATTAATAGATAATATCTAACAATAAAAAGTGACAGAAGCTTGAGCCGGGCGTGGTGGCGCATGCCTTTAATCCCAGCACTCAGGAGGCAGAGGCAGGTGGATTACTGAGTTCGAGGCCAGCCTGGTCTACAAAGTGAGTTCCAGGACAGCAGGGGCTACAGAGAAACTCCGTCTCAAAAAACCAAAAAAAAAAAAAAAAAAAAAAAAAAAAGTGACAGAAGCCATCTAGGAAAGGCTATTGCAATCGAGTTTTCAGGAGATGGCCCATAGTATAGCATGATTGCAATGGGTGTGCTCTGGAGAAGCACAGCCCCAGAGACTTTGTTCTAGGATTGCTTCTCACTGCGGATATTCCTTTCCTGCCACTATTACATAGCCTAATGATTCCTGATCCAAGGATGAAGCCATGGGTGTACAGTATGATAAAGCAAGGTCATGGGAAACTGTTGCTTTGAACTTATGAAATGAAATACTGCTTTGAACTTAACTGTAAACATCCAAAAAAATTCCAGCAACCACATGGTGGCTCACAACCATCCTTAATGAGATGTGACGCCCTCTTCTGGTGTGTCTATAGACAGTTACAGTGTACTTAAATATAATAATAAATACATCTTTTGAAAAAACATGCAGTCAGTGTCCTGATGTTACTGCCCTGTTGTCTTTGACCACTTGAAGCTGAAAGCCTATGGTGGGTCTTATGCGCTCTCTCTTTAAGAAAATCAGGGCTGGTGAGATGGCTCAGTGGGTAAGAGCACCCGACTGCTCTTCCGAAGGTCCAGAGTTCAAATCCCAGCAACCACATGGTGGCTCACAACCATCCGTAATGAGATCTGGCGCCCTCTTCTGGAGTGTCTGAAGACAGCTGCAGTGTACTTATATAAGAAAATCAGATTTTCCTGATGTGTGAATGAATCAAGAGTTTATTTATCCATATTCTATCCAAGAAATAATTTGTCTCCATTCCTTCTGGCTCTTTCTTAAGGCCAACAGAACTGTTCAGGAGCTGCACGGCTCAGTCTGACCAGGGGGCCATGAGTGACATGAAGCTGTGGGAGAAGGGGAGCATCAAGATGCCCTTCATCAGCATCCCTGTCCTAGACATCAAGACCTGCCAGCCGGAGATGTGGAAGGCCGTGGCCTGCTCCCTGCAGATCAAGCCATGCCATAGCAAATCCCGAGGCAGTATTATCTGCAAGTAAGTCATTCCAGCCTCGGGGAGGCCTGTGGGCTCAGACCTCCCCTCATCGCTAGCCCAGCCTCTCTTTAGAACCTCTGCCCTTTGCCTGAGGCCCCCCACACACACACACACAGTGCTTTCACACTTTCTCCTTCTCTGCTTGAAGGATGCTCCCCATCTTCTTGCCTGAAGCCTGCCCTTCTTCGCTCTTGTCAGATACCAGACATTCTCATGGAGTCTTCCCACATTCCTGTGGCTGATACTAATTTATCCTTAGTGCAAATTCCCATCAAACTTCATGTGTACTTTATTATGGAATCTAGTTCAAGAAGCAGTTTCTAAATACCTTCAGTGCACAACTATGGTTTTATACTTTAAAACTGTTTATTACATCTATCTGTCTGTCTGTCTGTCTATTTATCTATCTATCATTTATTTATTAAGTGTTTATTTGTCCAACTGTGTACAAATGTGTCCATGTGTACACATGTGGACATCAGAGGACAACTTGGGCCATAGTGTGGGTGTGAGTGTGGGTGTGAGTGTGGGTGTGTGTGTTCAGTGCATCCCAGATTGAATTCAGGTTATCAGCCTTCACAGCAGGCACCTTTTCCAACAAGTCATCTTGCGGCCCTCTTTTCATACATTTAGGAAGGGAGGCTATGGGTGAAGGTGTACCACCTCAGTGACTGTGTGGTGGTTTTCAGGGATCGGGCTCAAGCCGTTCTTCAGGCTTGGTGGGCAGCATGTCAGCTCACTGTACCATCTCTAGCCCATCTGTGGCTGTAGTTGTGTTCCCTACTGACACTCCACCTGACTTAGGGATTCTTTCTGTGCGGTCGCCTTTTCCTCCTTGCTTGTCCTCTGCAGCTGCCACTCTGTCTTTATTATTATCATCCAGTGGGAATCAGTGTCCAGTCTTCGGGTCCTGCTCTTAGGAAACAGTGCTGAATGGTTTACTTAGGAGATGTCAGACAAGTGCCTGGTGGGAGAAGCAGACCCTCACTGCACAGCCCTCAGCTGCTCTCCGGGCATATGCTTTTCCAAGACCAAGTCCACACCAAGCCCTAAACCCTTGGTGTGCGGCTCAGTGCTGCTCAGTTCAGATTATTTACCGTCCAGATCATTTTTAATTTTTCTTATTTGTTTTAGTTTTGATTATGGAGTCTTCCTGCCTTACTCTATCTATAGTCAGGCTGGCCTTGACCGCATAACAATCCTCCTGCCTCAGCCTCCTGAGCAGAGATGACAGGTATGAGCTGTCTTGCCTGGCTTCTAATGAGTTTTCTGACATGACTCAAGAATGAGCTGAATAAGGGAGAGGTTGAGGTCTAACTATGTGATAATAAGTCAGAGGTCACACATGGGAAGGATGTGCTCATAGAAAACCTTCAGCTACGGAGTCAGGCCTTCCTCAAAACTAAGGAAAACTAGGAAAGACGTGTGTGTGTCTTATGTCTACATGTATGTATGTACCACATGCTTGCCTGGTACCCACGGAGGTCAGAAGACCCCCTAGAACTGCGGTTACAGATGGTTTTCAGCCACCATGTAGATACTAAAAACTAAACCCATGTCCTCTGCAAGAGCGTCAAGCGCTTTTAACTCTGTGCCCAGCTTTCCAGCCCTAAACTAAAAAAAAAATGTTGGAAACTCTCTGGTTGTTATAAGCCAAACACCTTAGCAGTGATAACTAAGAGATCTTCAAATGAGAAGGGGGGAAAGGAGGGGAGCAGAGGCAGCTGCCTCAGGCCTTGAAAATGGCTTACAGTTGGCAAAGCAGACTGGCCAACTCCTGTTCCTTTTAAAGGTGGCAGACGCTACACCATGCTTGGAGCATTAAATGCAAGTCTGGAACAAGGCCTTGGTCTCAGGTTACAGGAAGTTAGGCTTTGGATTTACTGTGTAGTTAGCTGGAAGTTCCCTGTGGCTGCCGTTTGACCAGACCTAGTTCTGACCTGCTGGGAAAGCTCAGCAGGTAATGGACGCTTCGGAGAGGTTTAAGAAACACAGCTTTGACCAGACAACATGAGACAGAACCATGAATACAAAATGTTCTTTTTTTCTTTCAAGATCAGATTGTGTAGAGATTCTCAAGAAATGTGGAGACCAGAATAAATTCCCTGAAGAACACACAGCTGAAAGTATCTGTGAGTTTCTGTCCCCTGCAGATGACCTGGAGAGCTGTATCCCTCTGGACACGTACCTCAGTAAGGACTGCGTGGGCTTGGGTTTAGAGCTCAAGGGCTTCTTTCATGGTCTCTGCTCTTGTTCTTTGCCTTGGATGAGGAACTATTGTTTGATGATACCATCTGCATTCGTTATGCTTCTGTTGCTGTGGCAAGAAATACCCAACAAAAGTGTTTAAATCCCGGGAGGAAGGGTTTACTTGGCTCACAGTTCTAGGGTACAGGGGTAACCATGGCAACAGGACTGGGAAGCAGGAGCATCAGGCATTCGGAGGCAGAAGCTGTGCTCAGCTCCCTTCATCAGTCCAGGCCCCTAACTAATGGAACAGTGTCATCCAATAGGGCAGGGCTAATCTCTCCCCTGGGGCTCCAGAATTTTGTCCCCTAAGTGACTAGACCCTGTCAAGTTGTCATTGCCACCTTAAAATGAGTAAGCAGAAGCTGTAGTTTATCTTTCAGAGGAAAGATGAACTATTTACCAGTCAGGAACTGTAAAGATGAAGCGGAAGACAATGTCATCAGAAGTCATGATGTGACCAGAAGGTGGAATTTCCCCTAGGAAACTGTCAGCTCTTGTCATCCGTATATCAGAACATGAGCAGGCCTGGATTACACTTACCAAATAGAGAAGGGAAGAAAGAGCTCTCCCCTGGGCTCGCACAGGGAAGTGGAACTTGTCTTACTACTTGAGTTTCTTCCTGACAGACACTTCTGCCAAGAGCTACAGCAGTAGGTTGGTACCTCCTTGAGGGAGGAATTGCACAAAGAGCTCCTTAGCCATAGTGAGACCAGTGAGGCCATCCGTGCCCTTAGTGTTTGGGCCGCCACCAGGGGGCGCCAGTGCCATAAACTATCTGGCCAACAGAAAAGCCTACTTGCTTCTTTTCCAGTTAGGATTAAGCCCAACTGCCAATAACAGAGCAGTTAGAAGCACAGGAAGACTCAGAGCAAGTAGGCCCGGATGTTTATGGTGGAGCAGCATCAGGAATGCAGGCTTCTCAGCCTTCCTGCACTCACTCTGTTCCCTGCACTTTACTGGCCTGCCAAGGATGCTGGCACTTTATCCAACTCACTCTAGTTGGCAAAAGGGAAGAGGGAGGTGACGAACCTTCTATTATAATCTCAGGGGATGCTTGTAAGTATATGGGAAACTTGGAAGGGTGGTCTTTTTAGCTTTGGGTTTATGACCACCTTGAATAAAAACAGGATCTACTAAACAAATAGAGAAGAAAGGGTGGTGAGTGTACCACAGGCAGTATCTGTTGGGCTCTCAGGATAGAGACTATGGAACACGCCCCTAGCTTTTGCCCCTGTGACCTTGGGAAGATCGCCTCCCAAGTTCTAGGTAAAACTGCCCAGAGTGATGGGGCTGAGTGAGAAGGCTCCCGCAGCCTCTGTCTCTGCTGATTCACAAGGCTAGCAGCCTACAGCAGTGTGTGTTGGAGAAAATGATTTCAGCAGGAAGGAAACGAGACGACACTCCAGCATGAATAGCAACACTCTCCTTAAATACCACATGTGCTTGCAATGCTGCTGTCCCTTGACAGGATGTTGGAAGGTAGATATGACTGTGTTGTGGGTCTCCATAACAGATGGCCATTTATTATTTAACACATAAACGTGTATTTGATCACCATAGGCCAGGCATGTCCCATCTCTGAACTGCTGGCCGCTGAAGTTATCTGCGTTCATCTTATTCTCTTCCAGATAGGAACTCCATGTTAGCTTGTCTGTTTTGTTCATTAGTGTATCTAGTACCCCGGTCCTGCCAACTGTATTGTAGGTTCCCATTAGTAAGTGAATGGTTGGGTACATTGTGATAAGCTGACAAATGAAGAAATGTTTAGTTAGGGCTGGTTAGACTCAGGCCTTGCTTTCTGCCTGTGAGCTCTCCATCTCTTCCAGTCATGATGAAGCCGGGTAACTTAAAGATGCACTATTCTTTTAGATTGATTACACTGATCAGTTTTGGGCTTTTCAGGGCCAAGTACTTTAGGTAACATCATAGAAGAAGTGACTCATCCCTGTAACCCAAACCCTTGCCCAGCCAATGAGCTCTGTGAAGTGAACCGGAAGGGGTGTCCGTCTGGAGATCCCTGCCTTCCGTATTCCTGTGTTCAAGGTAAGAGATGGCACAGTGAGTGTTGTATGCACATGGGCATGTGGCTGGCACTTCCTTAGAGGTGGGGTCTTTACCCGGGCTACAAGGACATTTTCTGTGCTATCTTTTTATGTAATGTTTAAGGGTTTTACACACACACACACACAAAGTATATTTATGCAAACAAAGACCACATATGTTGAGATTTGATCTCTTGCTATGTATTGTAATACTCAATACTGGCTCCCAGGGTCTGGTGGCCCCCAGGGATGAGGAAATCCTCATGTATACCAAGTGATGCTGTGTAACCTTGCTCCTTAGTTTAAAACTACTGGTTGAATAAAGATGCTGACAGCCTATAGCTGGAAGAACAGTCATTGCTCTTAACCACTGAACCATCTCTCCAGCCCCTGTTTGTTTATTTTTATTTTTTGATAAGGTCTCACTACATAGTAGTCCAAGCCATCTTCCTGCCTCAGCTTTCCAGTTCTGGAAGTACAGGTGTATATTTCTGTACTTGGCCAAAGCTATGTATCGTCATAGTATTTTTGTACTAAATTATTTGGGGTACATGTCCTTAATCATGTGTAAGACATGGAATTTTCATTTGAGAGGTTATACCTTTTGGCCAGTGAGAAAAATCAATTTCTTATATTGGTAAAAGTTCTATAACATAACCTTTTTTAAAAACATGTATTTGAGTGTTTTATCTGCAACTATATATGCATACCATGTGAGTGTAGTGCCCACAGAGGCCACAAGAGGGTGTCAGGTCTACTGGAGCAATAAAGGTTGTGAGCCACCACATTGTTGCTGGGTAATGAACCTGGGTCCTCTGGCAGAGCAGCCAGTGCTCCTAATTGCTGAACCATCTCTGTAACATGCTCTTACCATCTTTAATAGCTACACAGTCCTGGAAGACTTTATTAGCATGAAGTATGTCTAGTGTGATTCATTGTCACAGGACGATATTATCAAGTTCATCGTCCTGTTCTTGTCTGTATTCCGTACAGGCTGCAAATTGGGAGAAGCTTCCGACTTCATCGTCCGCCAGGGGACACTGATCCAGGTGCCGTCCTCTGCAGGGGAAGTTGGTTGCTACAAGATCTGTTCCTGTGGACAAAGTGGCCTCTTGGAAAACTGTATGGAAATGCACTGTATCGACCTCCAGAAGTCTTGTATTGTCGGAGGAAAAAGAAAAAGTGAGTCTTGAGGATACTAGTGTTTGGCCATACCACACTGTGAACTTGGTTGTCTTCACTTTGCACAAGGAGTACTAGATGAGTTCTTGCTGAAGAGTACAATCTACACACCATACATTCCAGGACAGTACTTTCTAATCTTTACAGAATACTGAGAGTGTGGGGGTTGGGAGTGTTCTGTTTTAAGTCAGATCTTGTGATGGCCTGTAGCTCACTACATAGCCCAAGTTGACTTTGAATGTGCAATAATCTTCCTGCCTCTGTCTTCTGAGTGATAGGATTACAGTCAGGCACCACCACAACCAGCGAGTACTAGGACTTGTAAAGTGCCCTCTTGGAAGCCTCCCGAGAAGGGCCTGAGTGTTAATCTCCCTGAGTCTGACTGTGTGCCAGGCACATTATCTCTTAGTCATCTGAGTCCCTCCTTGTGTAGGTATTGTTATTATTACTACCTCTCTTAGTTAGGGTTTCACTGCTGTGAACAGACACCATGACCAAGGCAAGTCTTATAAGGACAACATTTAATTAGGGCTGGCTTATAGGTTCAGAGGGTCAGTCCATTATCATCAAGGTGAGAACATGGCAACATCCAGGCAGGCATGGTGCAGGAGGAGCTGAGAGTTCTACATCTTCATCTGCAGGCCTCTAGACTGACTTTCAGGCAACTGGGACGAGTGTATTAAAGCCCATGCCCACAGTGACACATCTACTCCAGCAAGGCCACACTCTCTAATAGTACCGTTCCCCGGGCTGAGCATATACAAACCACCACAGTATCCCTATATCACAATTGATTTTCATAGAGTCACTCCGCCAGGCACTGGAGCTCATGCCCGTGACCGCAGCATGAGGAAGACTGAGTGTCAGGCCTCCCTGGGTGACAGAGTGAGCCCCAGACCAGCCTGAGATATATAGGGAGATTTGGATGAGGTGTGCCATCTATGGATGATGAGTTTCTAAGAGTGTCCTGCTGCATTTTAGACATGAGATCTTTGTCATTTAAGGCCAGCCTGGTCTACGTAGCAAGCTCCAGGACAGCCAATGCTACATAATGAGACTTTGTCTCAAAATAAATACCTTAGATTTAGGCCCCTAGTTTATGTATTTATAAGTTGTATTTCAAGAATTGATGCTGTAAAACTTTTCGAGGGGCTTGGGGGATGGCTCATTTGGCAAAGCATTTTGCAACAACCTAAACTTGAGTCCCCATAACCCATATGAAGATGCTGGGTATGGTGGTACACACTTGCAATCCCAGCCTTGGTGAGGCTTGCTTGCTGCACAAACCTGACCTTCTGAGTGTGCTCCCAGATCCTACCATGGAAGGTGTGAACCAGCTCTGAAAAGTTGTCCTCTGACCTGCACGTGCACACTGTGGTGCATATGTACCCACGTGTGTGCATGCACACACAAGAGTAATAGAGTTTTTAAATTTCAGACTTTTACATTTTCAAATTTTTAAACTTTCAATTAAATTTTAATTGATGTTGGTTTTGTGCTTGTGAGTGTGTGTGTCTGTGTGTGTACACCACAACACATCTATAGATATCAGAAACAATGTGGAGGACTTGATTAGTTCCTCCTCTTCCAGGTAGGCCTTGGGGATTGGATTCAGGTGGGCAGAGTCTGCAAGCATCTACTCACTGAGCCATCTCACAGCCCTGTGGTCTGTGTCTCAGTATGTAATGTAATTGATGTTTTCTTTCTTTCAGGCCATGGAACATCCTTTACTATTGACTGCAATGTCTGTTCTTGTTTTGCGGGTAATTTAGTGTGTTCCACCCGCCTGTGCCTCAGTGAGCACAGTTCAGACGACGACCGCCGCACCTTCACAGGTAGCCGTGTCCTTGGGACCATCCTTCTTTGTACTTGTTCTCTCCCAGGCAGTGTAGGCCCTGCCTTAGCTGCCGATGCCCATGGTACATCAGTACCTCACCTGAGAGCACGGTGTCCATGGCGCTCCAGCTTTGTTCCTCATCATGTGCTTTCTCAGGCAGCTCTCCTCATCCGCCGATTTGCACAGGCTCCCACAAACAAGGTTCAGGAAACCCCCAAGCTAGACTTCAGTCATCTGATTTCTAAGTTTGATTTGCTAGGTCAGAAGAAAACAGCTTTGTTGATCCTACCTACAACCCTCTTTCTGCCTGGGTCTGGAGACACCTATTAAATAGCAATGAAAAGAACAAAGGAAAGCCGTGCTGCAGAAAGAGCTTTTCAGAGCTCTCTAGAACCAGAGGAGCTGGGATAGATCTGTGTCATGGGTTGTAGAAGAGGTTTGTCTTGGTTTTGTCTTTTTCTTGACTTAATTAACATATGATTCTATCTTGATATGATTTGTCAGTGGTTTGTCTCTATCAGCACATAAGGAAGGAGTAGATGTGTTCATGTGAAGCTGTTTTCTCTCCTCAGGTCTGCCCTGTAACTGCGCAGATCAGTTTGTCCCAGTGTGTGCACAGAATGGACGCACTTACCCCAGTGCCTGCATCGCTCGCTGCGTGGGTCTCCAGGACCATCAGTTTGAGTTTGGACCTTGTATCTCCAAGAATCCCTGTAATCCAAACCTCTGCCCCAAAAGCCAAAGGTAGGCCAAGAGCGACTTCTCTTTTTTAAGCCAAAGACGAGATAGAGTCTCCACTATGCATCCTAGAGGATGAAAGCATGAATGGGCTGAGAAGTAGTCTCGCTGGCCGTAGTGGCTCACGTATGTAACCCCAGCACTTGGAGCAAGGGAGAATTGTGAGTTTAAGGTCATACTTAATGTCTCAAGGGAAAAAGTGACCCCAGTCCTGAATAGTGTGAAGTCTGGAGAGAAAGAGCTGTACAGAGCTCCCTGGCTGCACGCTTAGGAGTGTAGACGTAGAGCAGTTAGTGCAGCTGGGTAGGAAGGACCTCAGAGGGTCCCAGACGGGACACTCAGCTAGATCTGTGAAAAGCAGGAGTTAGAGAGGAAAGCTGGCATGGGGAAGCAGGACAGGAGAGTGTCTGCCAGGGGTGCCACTACAAGACTGAGGCAGAGGGGAAGGAAAGGACAGGTCACAAAGGCACTGAGAGAAGTGGATGCCTTCTTATTGGTCACCCATGGTTCTGCTGTTAGAGCACTCCTGTAGGAAACAGATGTGAGGACTCTGAGAGTGCAGCTTTAGTTAGCTGCTGTCATTCTGCTTTGGACTCCCTTCTCTGTCGTCTCACCAAGCCAGATGACAGAGCCTTGATGACTTCTGCATGTGGGAACCCCAGGCAGATGTAGCTGGCCTAGATCAGTTTCTAGACCTGCGATCTTCACCTCTGAGACTTGAGCAGGTCTCCACCCAGACTCACAGCTCTATCCTGATGAAGGAGTTTGTGCAGAAAATTGCATCTTTGTTTTGGAAACCCTGGCACAGAGTGAGAGGTGAGGTTTTCTTATGTAACAAAGTGGCAAAGAGTCAGCCCCTGCCTGTCAGAGTTCATGGTTCCAGTTTCTCCTCGGCTGTGATAAAGCACCCTGAGCACAATCCAGCTCTAAAAAGCGTAGGCTGACAGTCTGCTACAGCAGGGAAGCCAGCACAGGGCCTAAAGCATCGACCATGGCAGGAACACAGGGGTAACGGTGTCATACTTGCTCTGATGACGCTATTCAGGGCCCAGCTCATAAAGTGCTGCTGTCCACACAGAGACAAGACAGTCTCCACAGACATGGCCACAGGCCAACATGATACAGACAATTTCCCTTCCAAGATGATTCGTGGTTGTGTCAGGCTGACGGTAAAAATGAACCAGCACGTCCATACAACAGAAGCAAAACTGAGAGTCATTGGCTGATACCCTGGATACAGTTGACTTGCTTTTACGTCTCTGTCTTAGGGTTTCACTGCTGTGAGCAGACACCATGACCAAGGCAAGTCTTATAAGGACAACATTTAATTGGGACTGGCTTACAGGTTCAGAGGTTCAGTTCAGTAGCATCAAGGCAAGAACATGGCAGCATCCAGGCAGGGATGGTGCAGGAAAAGCTGAGAGTTCTATATCTTCATCTGAAGACTGCTAGCAGAATACTCACTTCCAAGCAGCTAGAATAAGGGTCTTAAAGCCCATGCCCACAGTGACACGCCTACTAATAATGCCACCCCCTGGGCCAAGCATATTCAAACCAGGACATTCCACTCCCTGGTGCCCATAGGCTTGTTCAAATACATGAGTCTGTGGGGGCCATACCTAGCCGTAACATAATTTTAAAAAGTACATTTAGTCTAACTTCCAAAGTCCCCATAGTCTAGAGCAGTATAAACAATGTTAAAAGTCCAAAGTTCAAAGCCTCCTCTGAGATTTATCAATCAGTTAACTGTAATCACCAAAGCAAGACAGGAAGCCAGCTGGGCAAACTCCAACTCTGCATCTCCTTGTCTGTTGTCAAAGCTGACTTCAGATCTCCATCTCTGTTTTCATCTTTGTTGACTGCAAACTTCTTTCTCCTGAGCTGGTTCCATTCCCTGTTAGCAGCTTTCCTCAGCAGATATCCCATGGCTCTGGCATCTTGAACATCTTGGGGTCTCCAAGGCAGCTTCAATGTTACAGCTTCCTGTTTTAATATCTGGGATCCACACATGATCTTCTAGGCTCCTCCAAAGGGCTGGCATGACTTCTCCAGCTCTGCCCTCTGTAGCACTCTAAGCTCAGGTTGATCCACTCCACTGCCACTGCTGTTCTTGGTGATCATCCCATGGTACTGGCATCTCCAATATGCTGGGGTGTTCCGCTGTAAGTAGGCTCCATCAGTAGCCTCTCACAGGCTCTCTTCATGGTGCCAAGCCTCAACTCCTTTTCATAATCCCTTCAGTCCTGGGCTGTCAACTGCAACTGGGGCTACACCTTCACCAGTGCGCTTCTATGGCTTTTCACAGTGCCCAGCCTCAGCTGCTCTTCATGCCACCTTCATGCCTCAAAACCAGTACCCACCTGGGTGGCTTACCACATTACCAAGTCCAGCGGCAGCATGAAGTACAACCTTGGCTGTCTCTGCAACACAGCTACTTTGTGCTCCCAGAAAACACTTTCCAGAAGATGTCACCTCAGCGATACTGGTCTCTTCTTAATCACAGCTAATTTATTAGCTCCAGCTAACCAGCAACAACTGTCCCAGAAGTCCCTTCTATTTTTCACTCTAAAGCCAGAGTCACATGGCTGAAGCTGCCATGTTTGCTAATTTTATGGGGCTGAAACATGTCCCCCCTTATTTTATTACCAGCTTTGTTTTCTGATTCCCTCCCTGCCTAAGCTTGGCTTTTCTGTAACTTGCTGTGTAGATTGACCTGAACTCAGAGATCTGCATAGCCCTATCTCCTAAATGCTGGATTAAAGGTGTGACCACCATGCCTGGATCTAAATTTAGCTGGGTAGGATCTTGCCCCAAAGTCCCACTCCCTTAATCTGTTATCTCCTAGAACACAGATTCAACTCCATTTCACTTCCTGGTGCCCCTTTAATATTCAAATCATATATTTTATATTTCTCCTTTCTAAGCTTGCTGCATTTGTTCAAAATACTGCTCAAGAGACTTAACCAGAGAACAAATTGTCAATGCAGTTAACCTGAATCTCTTCACCTTAGCCTCAGGCAGACTCTTCAGACAAAGGAAGCCACAGTCTTCACCAAAATACCACAAAAACAGGCTCTAGGCCACACACTGAAATTCTTCTCCTCTGAAACCTCTTGGGCCAGGTCTGCACAGCTCAAATCACTTCCAGTAACGAAGTCTTCCATGTTCCTACTAGGATGGCTCATTAAGCTCAAGTTAAAGCATCCATGGCTTTCCAAATCCGAAGCCTGAAATCCACATTCTTCCAGACAAAAGCATGGCCAAAGCAATACCCCAGGCCCTGGGACCAACGTCTGTCTTAGTTAGGGTTTTCTGCTGTGAACAAACACCATAACCAAGGCAAATCTTACAAAGGACAACATTTAATTGGGGCTGGCTTACAGGTTCAGAGGTTCAATCCACTATCATCAAGGCAGGAGCATGGCAGCATCCAAGCAGGCATGGTGCAGGAGGAGCTGAGAGTTCTACATCTTCATCTGAAGGCTGCATACTCACTTCCAGGCAGCTAGGATGAGGGTCTTAAAGCCCATGCCAACAGTGACACACCTACTCTAATAAGGCCACACCTCCAAATAGTGCCACTCCCTGGACCCCCTGAAGAGACTCCAGTGTAGTTACTACTGCCAGCCACATTCCACTGTCTAGAACTCAAGTCAGTTGGCCCAGTCAGCTACCAGGGAGACCAAAGAATGCAATCTATATATTACTGATAAGAGATTAAGTGATTTTGGCAAGTGTACAGCAGTTAGCACCAACCTTTAACCTTTGTCATATTGCCAGAAATGATAATTACATTAAAACTATAATTGTGTATCACTTCGAATCTATTGGATTGACAAAGATTTAAGAATTGATAACATAAATTTAGAAAACAGATGGTATCATACAAAAGGGGCTAGAAGAGGGTTAGTACCTTCTTTCTGGGGAGCAATTAGGCCTGAATCTGTTTTGTTATTGTAAAAGTGTGTGTGGGTGAGTATTTTGTCTGTGTGAATGTCTGTTTACATGTGCATGCGGTGCCCTCAGATGCCAGAGGAGGGCACTAGATCCCTAGAATTGGAGTTACAGGCAGTTGTGAACTGCTGTGTGGGTGCTGAGAATCAAACCTGGCTCCTCTGAAGGAAAGATGTCTATCAACCACTGAGCCAGCTCTCCAGCCCTAAGCCAGGTTTCAGTACATCAACCTAGGCAGTGTAGCTTGGTGGTAAAAAGCACAACCCGTTTGGATCAGTGTAAGTCAAGATTCTTACCTGCACACAATATCTCTGCAAGAATTGGAATGAATAGCTAAGCAAGGGGGCTGGGTGGCTGGGACATGCGCTGTGGGAGGAAGGGCTGACTTTGCACAATACACCATTTCACCTTTTCATTTTACCCATAGATTTATGTCATCTTTCAAAACAGTAGTCGGGGCTGGAGAAATGGCTCAGTGGTTAAGAGCACTGACTGCTCTTCCAGAGGTCCTGAGTTCAACTCCCAGCAACCACATGGTGGCTCACAACCATCTGTAATAAGATCTGATGCCCCTTCTGGTGTGTCTGGAGACAGCAATAGTGTACTCATATACATAAAATAAATCAATCTTTAAAAATAAACAAACAAACAAATAAATAAAAGCAGTAACATGGGGTGGGGGTTGGTTGGTTTCTGTCTTTGTTTTCTTAAGAAAGGGTTATATTCCCTCAAATACCTACTGATAAACCAGACATTTTTCTAAACATTAGGACATGACAAGACAAAACAGACCATCACTGCGCTGATCGTTTTCTTAAATTTGTCCTCCAGATTCTCAGCCTTTTCCTGCGATCTTCTTCCTTTTCTTAAAAATGTGTGTGTATGTTATGTGTGTGCGTGTTCAGTGTATGAGTATGACATGAGTATATGTGCTGTGAGTGTAGGCATGCGTGCCACAGGACGGCTTTCAGGAGTTGGCTTTGCGCCCTACCTTGTTTGAGGTGAAGTCAGTCTCAGTGCTTCTGCAGTGTGTCATGCCCTCAGGTGCTCAGGAAAGCCCACTGTCTCTGCCTCCCCTCTCACTGCAGAAGACTGGGATTAGGAGAGTGTGCGTCCACATTTGGCTTGTATATAGGTTCTGGGGTCACACTCAGGACATCAGGCTGTGCAGCACGTACTTCTGTCCCCTGAGCATCCCGCCAACCCAACCTCTTATTTCTATTTACTCAGCTTGATTGCATGCTTCCTCCCTGCATTACTAACTTTCTCCAGTACCCTGGTTCTTACACCTTCCTTGTTAGGTCACTAGAAGGACTGGCTTCTGTGACCTCCCCTCAGCTCATCCCCCACCCAGTAGACACAGGAAGCTGAGGTTTAGTATAAAAAGTAGAGCCTTTCTTTTTTGTTTTTTTGTTTTGGTTTGGTTTTCGAGACAGGGTTTCTCTGTGTAGCCCTGGTTGTCCCGGAACTCACTCTGTAGACCAGGCTGGCCTCAAACTCAGAAATCCGCCTGCCTCTGCCTCCCAAGTGCTGGGTTTAAAGGCATGCGCCACCACACCCGGCTAGTAGAGCCTTTCTTAAGATAGACTCTTGTTAATGAAGCTGAAAAATAAGTACTTAGCTAGGTGAGATAGAGTACCACATCCAGGAAGTAGGCGGATCATTGTGAGTTCAAGGACAGCCTAGTCTGTATAGTAAGTTCCAGGCCAGCTAGGGCTATATGAGAGCTTGCCTTAAAAAATAAAGCATCTCAAAATGGTCTGTGGTTCTTGACTGTGCTTTCTCCAGTACTGGACCCCGCCCACTCTTGGTCTCAGGTCAGGGGTTCCCACTCCATGCCTGAGTCCTTGGCTTTTACCTCTGTTTACCACCCCTACCCTCAGCTCACCCCTCCTCACCCCAACATCCTGGAATATCCCCTCGAGTTTGTGGCTCCTCCCTCAGTCTAGCCTGCTTCTGTTCTCCTTGCCCACCAAGTTCCAATTAGAACGCCCTCTTCCACGTGTGCCCACGGCTCATCACTCAACAACTAATTCTCTCTGAGCAGCGTGGCTGCCATTCTCTAGTCTGACTGTCCTCCTCTGCACTAGCCCGGCTCTTTCCTCAGCTTCCTGTACCACACCCAGGGCTTTGCTGCCCCCACCGAAGTTCCTCCCTGCCCCTGGTCACCTACTGTTTTCATCATTTTCAGATGTGTGCCAAAACCACAAGTCTGCCTGACGACTTTTGATAAATTTGGATGTAGCCAATATGAGTGTGTGCCCAGACAGCTCACCTGTGACCAGGCCCGAGATCCTGTGTGTGATACAGATCACACGGAGCACAACAACCTCTGCACTCTGTACCAAAGAGGAAAAAGCCTGTCTTACAGAGGCCCTTGCCAGGTATGTTGTTTGCTACCAAACCCAAGGGTATCAAGTTAGTTTGTGACCTTTTTAGACAAGCAGAATGCAGCCCTGCTGAGAAAGGAGTGGTGTGGCTAATGCTAACGCCGGCCCCGAGGAGTTAGTGTGTTGCCTCTGAGGAGGAGTGTAGAAGCTGGCAGATCCTGGCTTTGTAGAACCTACTCCTAGGAAAAGACTTAAGGTTTCACACCGGGGATGGTTACCGCTATCCATCTTTTCACGGTTCTATGGGCTGCCATAGAAACAAATCAGGTCAGGCAGTGGTGGCACATGCCTTTGATCCCCGCACTTGGGAGGCTGAGGCAGGAGGAGATCTATGAGTTTGAAGCCAGGCTGGTGTACAGAGTAAGTGTCAGGACAGGCTACACAAAGAAACCCTGTCTCAAAAAAGAAAAGAAAAAAGAGAAGAGAAGAGAAGAGAAGAAGAGGAGAGAAGGAAAAGAGGAGAGAGGAATCAGGAAGAAAAGCAATGTCCCCCTCTACCCCCACTTCCTGCTTCCCACCTTCTCCCACTGGGCTGAAGTGACATGAAAATCTCTAAGCTTTGTTTTACATCAGCCTAACTCAGTCTTTTAGGCTTGTAAGATCTGCTTCCACATTAAATAACCTTATGGGATAGGCTCCTTGGAGCTTCCCACTGACTTGATCCTGTGCTGACCCCTGTCCTGGGAGATTCCCATCTTAGGCCCCAGCGTCACCTGCCTGCAAACCATGAAAACCTGACATGTTCCATGCTTCCGTGGTGGGGAAAATCCCTTCAGCTTGTCTGGTTACAGTTTTCTCTTGGAGTTGGTGCCCCACTTACATGGACAGTACCTGCTACACACACACACACACACACACACACACACACACACACACACACTTCATCCTTGCTCCCTCTTCTCAGCTAGGGTGTTTCTCAGGTATATCCCTAACTGTGTCTCCTCTGCTCATCTCTTGGCCCATCCCTCCCTCCTCTCTTCCCATATCCAGCATGAAATGACAAGGTCCCACCTTTTCATGAAGAGCGGTCTTTCTGTTTAGACTTTCATGATTACTAAGAGAAGTGTGGGTGAAGGGATATTTTTATCTTGTATTAGTCTCAGTGGAATAAGCTGACAATATTCCAAAGTTGATCTTGTGACAAACCAAAACCTAGAGGGTCCCCAAAACTTAAACCTGTGTCTTTTCACTTCCTGAAAATAGGGAGATCAGCTCTGTGCTCACAATTAGAAAGATGTACCATGGAAGTTTCCAGGCTAGCATTTATTTGTCTTTTCTCAGCCTTTCTGCAGAGCCACGGAGCCTGTCTGTGGGCACAACGGTGAGACATACAGCAGTGTGTGTGCTGCCTACTCGGATCGTGTGGCTGTGGATTACTACGGGCCCTGCCAGGCTGTCGGGGTCCTCTCGGAATACAGTGCTGTGGCTGAGTGTGCTGCTGTCAAGTGTCCTTCCCTCTCAGCCATAGGCTGCAAACCCATCATCCCACCAGGTAAGCTGCAGTCTTCCGGGCGGCCAGGGGTGGGACCAGAAAGATTTGCTGATCCACCCCAGGAAATGAGCCATGGAGGAGAGAGTTCACTGGTCTGTAAGCTCTGAAAAGTTATGATCGCAGACTCAGCTAAGACAGGAAGGATGCCCATGACACAGGCATACTGGGATACAGGAGAAGACACTGTCCCAAATGAAAAGTGACTCATATGCTGACTGTTGTGCGCTAACTCCAAAGTCCTGGGTTGCCTTAGACAGCATGTGCTGTGCTGACATCAGAGCCGCTCGGCAGTGGCTGGAGAGCTGCCTCAGGTTAAGAGCACTTGTTCTTGTAGAAGACCTGGGTTCACTTTCTAGCCCTAAGAAGTTGGCTCACAACCATCTGTAATGCTAGTTCTGGAGGGTCCTATGCCCTTTTCTGACCTCCTCTGGCACCAAGTGCACACATAGTAAACATACATACATACATGCATACATGAAAACACAGAAAATGAATAAATCTAATATAAAAATTAAAAAGAAAAACAACTGCATGGCAAAATTTTACACCAGGCATCCAATACATAAGCAGGTAAAGGAGCATTTAAATTAAAAAGTGAGGATTGTGGATTAAATACATAGCATGTGTTTATTTTTAAATGCGTGGACAATTAGTTATTAGTTAAATGGATAGTTGAGGTGTTTTTTGTGAACACAAATGTGTAATTGAGAGAAGCAGGGGTGGGGGTGGGGAATCGCCTTATCTCAGCTGTGTGTCAGCGCAGTGGGCTCGTTCACACCCACAGCTGTGAGCGTCAGTTTTCAGGGACAGTTTACCAGAGCAGAGGAGCCTTCCCTCCAGGCCTGCTCCGTACAGGTTGTTCTGGGTCTCCAAACTCTCCATCGGTGAGCTCATCAAGGCTCGCTGGCCCCCACTGTGCTCAGGATAATACTCTAAGCATCAGAGACCCAGCAGCGAACAAAACAAAGCCCCTTCCCTCCTGGAGACCATGTTCCAAGGGAGGGGACATAAGGTTCCCTGAGACCCGACTGTCAAGTCAGAACTGCCTGATGACGCAGAGCGAAGGGGTGGGAGGGCCTGCCTGCTGGGAACTCTGTTAACTGTCAACTGTGACTGTCTCATCCCTTGCCGTGGTTTTTAAACAGATTACGGTAGTTTGAAAAATTACATGTGAAGCAAACACTCAGAAGCCCTGAACTTCCCTTGTGCAGACAGAGGGACAAAGACAGAGACAGAGAGACAGAGAGACAGAGAGAGGCCCAGCATAAGCTGTTGGTCAGGAGCAGAGTGGGAGACAGAGGCAGGCAGGCCTGTGTGCTGTTCCGGCCCCGTCAGCAGAGCACGGGGTTCTGAGGAGAGATGACTTTGGTGATGTTAGGATCCTGGGTTGGTCGTTGAGCACAGCAGAAAATACAGTCGTCAGGAAGAACAGGTGGGGGCCATGTGGAAGCTGGCCACCTCACCTGTGATTCTGGATTCTCCTTGTTTTAATTCCGAACTCACAAAAATGCTTTCTGTTACAGGGGCTTGCTGCCCACTATGTGCTGGGATGTTACGGGTATTATTTGACAAAGAAAAACTGGACACTATTGCTAAGGTAAGTTGCTTCATATGCCAGATACTGTTAAAAGAATATTGCTAAACTTCTCAGGAATCCTTGAGAGCAGAAATTATTGTCTCTGTGTGTAGTTTAAAAAAACCAGGTCCCTAGACCTGCTCAAGGCCACACTTCACAATCAATAAACAGGGGTTGGTACCCAGGGTGGCAGACTCCTGACCTTCGCTTCCTCCTGCCATGCCCTTTCTCAGGAAAACTCCTGCCAGCTCAGAGAGCGTGACAGGGCCATGTGGCCAGCAGTAGTAGAAATCCAGATAGTCTGCACCCCACCTCATCACAGCACCCATGTCTCCAAGGAGCCGCCTTCCCTGTCTGGTCACCTTTCCATTTCCTGCTGCTCTCTTTTGGGAAGCCAGAACCCTAGTAATGCAACAGGAAACCCTTGCCACTGCCCGAGCATCCTTCCTGCATTTCCTGCTGCCGTGCTCCCACAGGACTGTTCCCCTGGGCCCTCCTGTTCAAGCACTCACTTTTTGAGAAGTGCTTATGGGGCTGGACAGATCACTCAGTTAGATGCTTTCCTTAGTCACTCAGTTGTATATAGAGTCAGATTCTCTCTCGTTCAGCTACACTGCCTGACAAGCACGCCCCAGCGATCCTATCTCTTCCTTTTTATCTCTGCTGAGATTACAGGTATGTCCCACCACACATAGAATTTTTACATTTTGATGTCAGGTCTGTGATTCCCGCTCAGCTCCTCAGCAGGTTCCTGGCCAATGAAAGACCATGTCTTAAAAACAGTGTGAGCTGGCTCAGTCCCAGTGTGAGCTGGCTCAGTCCCTGAGCACTCCTGCACTCACTGTTCTTTCTGAAGACTCAGATGTGGCTCCCAGTGCCTACACCAGGCAGCGCTCAGCCACATGCAACACCAGTCTCCATGGTACCTGTGCATCCATTCAATACCCTTACAAAATACATGCACACATAGCCGGGCGGAGGTGGCGCACGCCTTTAATCCCAGCACTTGGGAGGCAGAGGCAGGCGGATTTCTGAGTTCGAGGCCAGCCTGGTCTACAAAGTGAGTTCCAGGACAGCCAGGGCTACACAGAGAAATCCTGTCTCGAAAAACCAAAAAAAAAAAAAAAAAATACATGCACACATAATTAAAATAAAATTTAAAAATAGTTTTTAAAAGGGGGTATAAATAGCTCCTAAGAGATGACATCCAGGATCGTGTTTGTCTGTGTCTGTCTCCCTGTCATCGTCGTCTTCTTCTTCTTCTTCGTCTTTGTCTTCGTCTCCTTCTCCTTCCTCCTCCTCCTTCTCTTCCTCCTCCTCTTCCTCCTCTCTCTTTCTCTCTCTCTGTCTCTCTCACACACACACACACACACACACACACACACACACGCACACACAGAGCAAGCATGTAGGCCTGTATCCTAGCTTTTGAGAGGTAGAGGCAGGAGGATAAGTTCAAGACCATCCTTGGTTATCTGGGACCCTATTTCAAACCTAAATGAACCTAAATAAATAAACAGCACTTCTGAGCTAGGATCATGAATTTAAAGCTAGCCTAGTCTGTATAGCAAGGCCCTGCTCAAAAGAAAGAAGAAAAAAGAAAGAAGAAAGAACTTCTGGTGAGTGTCAGTTGTGGCTGCAGGGAGCCCAAGCCCGTTACACACACGGCCCTGAGAGACAGGATCGCGTCCAGCAGAGCCAAGCCTGGGGCTGACACACAGGTCAAAGAGCCTCTTCAGCAGCCGCTAGAGCAGAGCAGCCTGGGCAGCAAGCAGGGATCTTCTCCAGGCCCTAAAATGTCTTCCAGGTGACAAGCAAGAAGCCCATAACAGTTGTGGAGATTCTTCAGAAGGTCCGCATGCACGTGTCTGTGCCACAGTGTGACGTGTTTGGATACTTGAGCATCGAGTCGGAAATTGTGATCCTCATTATTCCTGTGGACCATTACCCTAAAGCTTTGCAGGTGAGGCTCGGTGTACTGTGCGGCCATCTTGTCTGTTTAGAGTTTGGTGGACTTACAGTGGCAGAAAGGGACTGCGGGGTAAGGGAATAGAGCCCCTCGGGACTTGGAGAGGGAGAGGGGAACAGTAAGGCAGCCTCCCGGTGGCCCAGGCCAGGCACGCTAAGTCGCACCATTCTGCAGATGAGGCCACCAAGGCCTGGAGAGCAGGGCACTGGCAGGGGTCAGGCAGTGACCAAGCCAAGCCTCTGGCCTCCCTGGAGGAGGGTTCATCAGAGGCAGTCTCAGGGGCCTTAAGAAGGCCATGGAACCTCACTCGGGTAGGCCCAGGTTTCATCAGAAAGTAGCAAGGACTCAAGGAGGTGGGTGAATGGAAGCAGTCCCAGCTGCCTCCGTCCAAGCCTGTGTCTGTCCTCACAGTTAAAGCAGGAGGGAAAGCCTTTCCTGTAGCTGTGCCAACAGGAGCCGCGGTGGCTAGTGACACAGGCAGTGTGTGCTGGGCTATAGTATAGAACCCAAAGTGGCCGACTGGCGAGGGCAGTGGCGTTGCCGTGTCTAATTTGCATTAATGTCTTACATGTGTGTAATAAGCTAAGCCCATCGTTAGCAGTAGCTCTGGCTAGGACAGTAGGGACGGAGGAAAGCAAGCTGCCTCTGTGGCTGCCTGGACCTGTTGAAGGTGCAGAGACTCTGTGTTGAAAGCTCCTTTCCCTTGCAGATTGAGGCCTGCAATAAGGAGGCAGAGAAAATCGAGTCTCTCATCAACTCCGACAGCCCCACGCTGGCGTCCCACGTCCCGCTCTCAGCCCTCATCATTTCCCAAGTGCAGGTCTCCAGCAGTCTCCCGTCATCTGCTGTTGTGGGCAGGCCTCTCTTCCACTCCCTGCTCCTCCTCCTCAGCCTGGGCCTCACTGTGCACTTGCTCTGGACTAGACCCTGACCACCCACAACTGGGAAGAACTGCAAAGCCTTCCTCCACCCAGCCGTCCACCTTGTGAAAGACATTCAGGACTGCTAGCTGGTGACCAAGCAAAGGCACGTGGCACCTCTTAGCACCACACAGTATTTTTTTTCATCTGCCAATATTAGGGGGTTTGCCTTGGTTTTTAAAATGGTAAATTAGACTCTCCCAATATAATGAAGATGATGCCTCTTCCTGGTGGATCCCTGGCCAGTTCACACTCGCTCAGTAGATGCCCCCCCTTCCCCAAAGCAAATTTAGCATCCCTGATCAATGGCATGGTCACTTTATAGGAGGCGGCCCTCTTTGTCCTTGGGTGGGTGCCCTGGTCTCCTCAGAGTTCCTGTGAGTGCTGAGGCTGCCATGTGTTTGTTTCTGTGTCTGGAAGCTGAGGGCTCAGTGAAAAGCCGCTGCCTGCCATGACTGGGTGGGCAGGAGGAGAAAAACATCATTGAATTCTCATTAGCTCATACGCTGACTCCATAGAAATGTAAGGCAGGACTCTACTCTGCTTAGCAAAAGCAAGACAACCAAGTGACACTTGTGCCTGTCTCACCCTTGGGCCTCTCAGCAGTTGTCATTTGTGCCTGTGAGTTGGGGCGGCCCCACAGCATCCAAGCATCTGTGTCATGCCTGCCGTGTTGTGTTAGCCAGACCCACTCGCCAGTACTCACCAAGTCCACAGGTTTAAAGGCCAGGCTTTAAACCACTTGCTGCTACTATATAACTGCCAAAAAGTCAGATCATTAGGAGTTCATGTAAATAGTACATGATGTTTTATTTTATTATGAAGGTGAATAGCCATATTTGTAAAATGACAATCATGTGTGTTAGCCCCATACTCTCCTGAAGACACATCTGCTTGTTGTAATGTGCACAGTGTGGATAAGTGTGTGTCTGACTTTCCTTTTATATAGAATTATAAAGAATGTGGTTTATATATTTAAAATATCAGGCTAAATATGAAAATGTTTGCATGTTGTCTAAGAAATTGGATACTTTGAATGTTTTACAGTTTGAAATAAGCTATTAATGTAATACTTCCTGTTTGTATGCACCTGAACTTAGATTTTACATGAAGTATTTTTCAGTGTTATATGTACCCTCTGAAATATAGCAATATGCTTATTATACCAAAATGTTGTTGAAAGTGGGCACTTAATGCTTTCAGAGGATCTCAGTGCTGATGTCGATGTACCTCTGTCACAGTTGCCTGTTTCTGTCTAAATGTTTTCAACATACTAGACTATATTATATGTATATTCTCTATATAGTATACCACAATATACTATATATATTCTATATATAGTATACAGCACTATACTAGAAAGCCTTTCTATTTTAATAAAAGTAATTTTATATGCTTATTTGTACTTCCAAGCAATGTGAACATTGAGAATGAAACAGTTCCTTACCCTTAAGTGAGTTGTGTCTTTACTGTACAGGGAGAGGTCCTGGAGTGACATCTTCCCAAGCCAAGGCCTGTAGGAGAGGGGAGCAGTGCATCAAACACACAGGCTCGGCCAGAGAGCAGAGTCCGCTGCAGACTGCAGCTTCCGAGACAGGAACAGACGGGCAGGTCTTCTCCCTTGGCCTCGTGTTGCAGCTCCAAGGTACACTTGGGGACAGATGACTGTGCAGATGTCCCAGTGAGGGCCTGCTCATCCCATCAGTTACTTAGGATAAGCGCACCAGCCCTGTCGTGTCCCTCATCCAAAGCTGCAGCTGTCCCCAACCCTGTCCCATTGCTGTGTCCTTACAGAAGGGAGAAAAACCCAGAGCCACAGCTGTTCCTGAAGTCTCCACTCCCAAGTGCCAGTCAGTTCTGCTACATTTTAGTGGCCAGAGAAAGTCACATGACTGCTCCTGAGCAAAACTTCTGGGTGGGAATATAAAATATTCCCGGGGTGGTGGTGTCTGCATCTTGGGGAGAAGTGATGAGTATTTTGAATGATGCAGTTCTCATGAGGACAGACAAGAGCCAGGACTGGCTGGGTTTCTCTCAGAAGGGTGGGTATGGCATGCTATGGCCTGGGAGTTGGGTTGGGTTTGGGCAAGGGAACATATAAAGGAGAGATCTAAAGCTGATCCTGCCCTGGGACTGTAATTACAGGAGCCGCCAAACGGTGATAGAATCAGGTTAGCTTGGGACATAATGTCCTCAACAGCCCTTGTGCTTAAGTGGACATCCAGCTGCCTCGTGCACAGGTCATACCGGCTTCCCAGCCACCGAGCAGATGGAGTTCTTGCTGGGACACCCCCACCCCTACCCCAGCAGTAATCCTGAGATCCACAGGCAGAAAAGTCAGCTGAGGAGAGATTCCTGTGCCTTGGAGCTTACAGGCAGAATGCAGGGGAAAGGCCTGCTGCAGGAGGAAGGCAGGTTGGCTGAGGTAGCGGTATGAGAAGGACCTGCCTTCCATCTATCTGTAGCTTGGGTCATATCCACAGACCTTCAGTGTTCTAGCATGAGGATAGGTGGCAAGAGCTACAGGGAGCCCCTTCTTTCAGCAGTGGCTTTTATGGGTAAGAACTGTTTCTCAGAGCCATCTCCACATGCATCCTCATCTCTCTGTGGCTGACAGGATCAAGCTCCCACACTCGTTACTGACCAAGGGGAGTGAGGGCCCTAACTGGCTTAGTCAAAGGGGATACTGCTTCGTTAGAACCAGTACAGCCCTGCAGTGTCCGTAAGTTAGCTTTAACTGCAAACTCCACCTCCTTGAGTACACAACCTGGTTCTGTTCTTCTCTGCAGTCTCTGCCTACTAGAGTCTTACTATGAAAACATTTATTTTTTTCCAAGGAGAAGAAGTGGTGACCATTCTGGCTTTGCTGTGGGCACCTCTGTCTCCAG
Organism: Mus caroli; assembly: GCF_978045245.1. Classification (NCBI taxonomy): domain Eukaryota; kingdom Metazoa; phylum Chordata; class Mammalia; order Rodentia; family Muridae; genus Mus; species Mus caroli. Next base: position 110,743,240 of record NW_028227261.1, on the reverse strand, counting down.
CCAAGCAGTAGACCCCACACACCTCTCCTGTTCCAGAATTGCATTCAATAGCATCCGCTAGATAGACAGCCTCTTGTTTTTCCTCAAGTCTCCCCTCACCTGGAAGACACTCAGAGGCCCTGTACAGTTGTCCCCTGAGATGGGACAGCTTGTGTTTTGTGTCTCACCTTCCACTGTCACATGATAAATGATGAAGAAGAATCGAGATTCCTGACCCATTTCCTCAAGGCTGTCCAAGGCTTCTTGTCATCTAAGCACAGTGCCAAAATTCTCAGTGAGTTCTCTCATCCTCCTCAGCATTTCTGATACCACACAGTTGATACAACTAAGATCTCATGTTAGGGGTGTGGAGCGATGGCTCCGAGGTTAAGAGCACTCACAGCCCTTGCAGAGGACCCAGGTCTAGGCCCAGCAACAACAAGGTGGTTCACAACCATCTGTAACTCCGGGTCCAGGGGTCCAAAGGCCCCTCTTCTAACCTCTGTGAACTCCTGCACACATATGGCACATGCACACACACACACACAAACACACACAAAATAAATGTTTTCTTTTTCAAGAAGACTTGACCTCAGATACTGTCTTAGTCAGGGTTTCTGTTCCTGCACAAACATCATGACCAAGAAGCAAGTTGGGGAAGAAAGGGTTTATTCAGCTTACACTTCTATACTGCTGTTCATCACCAAGGAAGACAGGACTGGAACTCAAGCAGGTCAGGAAGCAGGAGCTGATGCAGAGGCCATGGAGGGATGTTCCTTACTGGCTTGCTTCCCCTGGCTTGCTCAGCCTGCTCTCTTATAGAACCCAAGACTGCCAGCCCAGAGATGGTCCCACCCACAAGGGGCCTTTCCCCCTCGATGACTAATTGAGAAAATGCCTTGCAGCTGGATCTCATGGAGGCATTTCCTCAACTGAAGCTCCTTTCTCTGTGATAACTCCAGCTGTGTCAAGTTGACACAAAACCAGCCAGTACAGATACCTAAGGAATGTTGGGAGTAGGAAAAATCATCTTCCCCAGGGAGGCAAACATGAGTTGGTTATCCTATACCAAATTGTCAGCCCTGAAAACTTAGATACATGTAATATTATACAGACTGAGCAGGTTGTATTTTGGAATATATGTGTATACACATGTACATATATGCATGTGGTTGAATAATAACACACTAAATTGCATATAATAACACCATTGGAAAAAAGGAGGCCGTGGGCTCAGGAGAGGTGGCCCTATGCCTTGCCTGGGCAGCATGGGAGGGCTGACCAGTTTAGCTACCCTCCAGGCTCAGATCCAGGGCTTTGCGTTGGTCCACCCCAACATCTACCCCATCTATGACCTGCTAGAGTATGTGAAGGGGCCGGCCTTGCAGATCCAGAGCTGTAGGATCTCCACCACACATGGCAACCACAGGCTATCTGAGAAGAGTCTCAATGAGGATCCTGTATTGAAAGTGTAGCAGAAGCCAGAGGCCTTGAGCCAGACCAATGACTCACGGCGGTGAACATTTATTTGCAAGTAAAGATGTGTGGACAAAAGGGTGCACTGTGGGGCACACTGCAGCTCCCATGGCAAGGATGCTTTTTGCTTGTTTGTTTTCTTTTGGCAGGAAGGTTGCAAGGGAGGCTATCGAGGGATAGGGATGAATGGGGTTGGGTATGGAATATGAAATTCACAAAGAACAATAAGTTTATTTTTACAGGCTATGAATTTGAAAGAGAATAAGGGAGAGGTATGTGGAAGGTTTCGGAGGGAGAAGGGGGAAGGGAGAGATCATTTAATTATACTTTCAAAAATTTAAAAAATAAAAGGTTTTGAACTAATAACAATTTATGATATAAAACTGGGAAAGGAAGGAATTATTAATCAATTGTCTTATCCTTCAAAAATACAAATCAGAGCCAGGCAGTGCTGGCACACGCCTTTAATCCCAGCACTTGGGAGGCAGAGGCAGGCAGATTTCTGAGTTCGAGGCCAGCCTGGTCTACAGAGTGAGTTCCAGGACAACCAGGACTATGCAGAGAAACCCTGTCTCAAAAAAAAAAAAAACAAAAACAAAAACAAACAAAAAAAAATACAAATCAAATGATATAAAAAGAAGAACTTGAGAAATTTAACATACTAGTTAAATATATAAGCCAATGTCCTTTAAAAAGAAGACTTGACCTTAACCGTAACTAAGTTGGTGAGAGTCGGGAATTGAACCCTATTTCCTGCCAGGGCAGGTGTTGGAAGCCATGATTCTCTGAGGTTACACAGCTGGTTAAAAGCAGAGCAAAGACATTTTGAACTGAGTCTAACTCAGTTTACATTCACACTTATTGTGTCATCCTTTTCCTCCAGATGCAGCTTTGGTTACAGCCAGGATTTCCAGCAATAATAAAAAGGGATAGAGGAAGCTGGAGAGCTGGCTCAGCGGTTAAGAGCACTGACTGACTGATGATGGTTCTCAACCAGCTGTAATGTGATCCGATGTCCTCTTCTGGTTTTACACCAGAAGACATCTGAAGACAGTGACAGTATTCTCATTTACATAAAATAAATAAATTTTAAAAACAAAGTGAGAGCATGCCCAGCATGAATAGTCAAGTCCTTAGACTCCATCCTGCAGTGTCACGAGACAATCAGAGCAGCAACGGTGATGAATTGTAGCAATGTAACGAAACTCTTCAACCCTTTGTCTATTACAGAGAACAGTTTCTCTTCCCAAACCTCAGCAGATCAAGAACCAAAGCTCAGAGCTAAGCCTAGACTACAGCTTACCTCACACGCCATAGTCTGAGGGAGAACTCCCAAAGATACAAGGGCTTAGACGCTGAGACGAGGGTGAGTTGTGTCTGCAGGAAACTGGGGAAATAACTTAAGATAGAAACAAAAATCCCCCTTTTGAAAAGGACGTGGCTATAGTGTAGTTTAGTGGCAGAGGACTTTTTTACCCTGTGTAAGACCCTGTGTTCTAACCTCAATACTGAAAAAAGTGTGTGTGTGTGTGTGTGTGTGTGTGTGGTGGTGGTAGGGGTGGAGGTGTTGTGGAAGGGATATGTGTGTGTTGTGTGTATGTGATGTATGTGATATGTGTGTGTATCTGTGTAATGTATGTAGGGTGTGTGTTTTGTGTGTATGTATGCGATGTATATATTTTACATATGTATGTGTGGTGTGGGATGTGTGTATATGTTCATGTGATGTTTGTACAGTTTATATGTGGGGTGTGTGTTCTGTATGTATGTGTATTGTGTAGCATGTATGTGCATTTTGTGTGTGTGATGTGCCTGGGGTATATGGTGTGAGATGTGTATATGTGTATGTGTGTTCTGTGTATGTGTGTGTGAATGTGTATGGTGTGTATAGGGTGCATATGTGGTATGTGTGTAATATGTGTTTTCTGTATGTGTAATGTGTATGGGGGTATATGATGTATACATGTGTGTATAGTATGATTTGTGTGTGTGATGTGTATGGTATGCATGTATGATGTATGTGTGTGTTCTGTGTGTTTTGTATATATTTATGGAGTGTGTGTATATGTGTGTGTTCTCTTTATGTACATGTGTGATGTGTGTGTGGTATGTGTTTTGTGTATGTGTGATGTATATGGGGCTTGTATATAATGTGTATATGTGTGTGATGTGTGTGGTGTGTTTGTGTGTGTGTGTTGCCAGGTTTGGGAGTACATGTCTGTAAAGCCATTGTATGGGAAATAGGGGAAGGAGGTTTAGAAGTTCAAGGACATTCTAGGTTATCTGAGACCCTGTCTCTTAAAACCAAAATCAGAATAGAAGAAAGAAAAATACAATGGGAAGACAAGAAGGGAGTGGTAGCTGTCAGCTAGATTAGATTGCTTAGCAAATGGAAGAATCTGGGTAAACGCAGCTGCGGCCTGACAGTGATAGGAAGAAGGCGTGTCCGGTCCTCTTTCTGGTTCTGATTTAAGGGTAGGACCCAGGCTCCGTCAATTCAGGTTCCCACACAAGAACCTGGGTCTAGAGGAGCTGACTCAGAACAATGTCGAGGGAAGAGTCTGAGCTGTTGGAATATTTCCTCCAAAGGAGCTGAAGGAGATGTGACCAAGCGTCCTTGAATGGACACATTAAACGGTCATCAGCACTGCTAGTATACGCAGAAGAGACGAACGACAAGTTTGTAGTTAAGCCTCGTGCAGCAAAGCCTTGACTTTATTTTTAAAGATTTCTTTTATGTAGGAGTACACTGTAGCCGTCTTCAGACACACCAGTAGAGGGCGTCTGATCCCATTACCGATGGTTGTGAGCCACCACATGGTTGCTGGGAATTGAGGCAAAGCCTTGACTTAGATGCACACACACCTGAGAATGTCTGTGCTTAGGAGCTCAGTCAGTGGGTGGGTTGTTGGCTCTGTTTCCTTCTTTGTTTTTGAGACAGAATCAGCCCATGTCCATCAGGCTGGGCTTGAACTTGAATTGTGGTAAGAGCTCTGCAACTGTACTTCAGGAAGTGTTAAGAAATGCTCCAAGTAGCCGGGTGTGATGGTGCACACCTTTAATCCCAGCACTCGGGAGGCAGAGGCAGGTGGATCTCTGAGTTCGAGGCCAGCCTGGTCTACAAAGTGAGTTCCAGGACAGCCAGGGCTACACAGAGAAACCCTGTCTTTAAAAAAAGAAAGGAGAGAGAATGGGAGGGAGGGAGGGAGAGGGAGAGTGATCTGCAAGTGTCCCTGTATCCCTGCTACAGAAGAGGAGAAGGCAAAGAACTGGGTGAGGCCCCGGCGCGTGGGTCAGAGTCACAGGGGCACTAGAGCCAAAGCTCCGATTTGGTCACCGCAAAACCAAATCAACCCACACTCAGTAATACCTACGGTCCTGTCATTATCCATTTGTAAACATCCGTTTTAATTTTGCATTTCAGTGTTCTAAGAGGATTTTTTTTTCTGGTATGATTTAAGGTGAGGCCACAGACATCCAAGGGGGGTGCGGGGGGGGGGTGCGGGGGGGGAACTACCTGTTGTCAAGCTTGATGATCTGAGTTCAGTCCCCAGGTAGGAAGAAAGCAACTTCAACAAGTTGTCTCCTGACCTTCAAACACACAGACACACACACATGCTCACACACACACATGCTCACACACACACATACGCTCGCACACACACACACATGCACGCCACGCTCGAGCACACACACAGGCACACAGATGTACATACAAATTAATTCTTTTTCACTTGAGTTGACAACCAGGAGGTGGCACCTGAGTGGAGAAGGTAGGTCACTGGGGGCGGGACCTTTGGAACTCCGCAGCGTCTCCCTGTTGCTACTCTTCTCCATTTCCTGTCTTCTGCTCTGCATGACCACCCCACACACACTGGATTGAAGGCTTTGAAACTGTGTCCAAAATAAATAGTTCCTCTCAGGGAAACTGTCTTCGCAGGAATTTTGGTCACAGAGATACGTGACCATCTCTTTTACAGAGGAGGAAACTGAGTCAGCTCACTTGTCTCAGTTCATACATTGTTCCACAGAGTTCTTGTTTGTTGTTGTTTGTTTGTTGGTTGGTTTTGACTTGTATTTTGGGTTGGTTGGTTGTTTTTGAGACAGGGTTTCACTATGTAGCCCTGGCTGACCTGGAATTTATTTCTGTAGACCATTCTGGCCTTTAACTCACAGAGATCAGCCTACCTCTACCTCCCATAGTGCTAGGATTAAAGACATTTAACACTGAGAGGCCAAATCTTTTAAATTTAGACTCCATTTTAGAGAACTTGATCTGAGTTTGAACTCAGGTAAACTAACAGGCTGGTACCTAGCATTAGTTTCCAAGATGCCCTCCAACAAAACCTGAGCCTAGCTCCAGTCCCTAGGCTAATCCCCAAAATGACCAGTGTCTCCAGGTTACACCCTCAACAAGGCCAATGTGTCCAGGTTATTCCCCCAACAAACCTGCACCCCCAGGTTACAAGCCCACCCCCTGCCTAACGACCACCAATGCAGAGGGGGAGCAGAAGTTAAGTTTATGATATGACTCCCAGCACCAGCCAGTTATGTTAAAGGCCACAGGAGCTTTCCAATTAGATGCTTGCACACGTACTCCCTGCTTGCTGCTTACTATAAAGCCTTGTCCTGATAGACATTTGAGGCTCCACCACCACCAAAACGGTCCTTCGTGTCGGTGGTGTGTTGAGGGGCAGGGGCGAGCTAACTCGAATAGAATAAGACCCTGCTGTGAGCTGCATCAGATCAGATCAGCTCCTGTCTGTTTTGTGTTAGTTTGTTTTTTGGGGGGGTGGTGTCACTAACATTTCCCTGGCATTACAACACTACATCCAGCTATGACAGGCACAGAGTTCTTTTCACAAAACATTAAGTTACAGGGGATAGGGGATTTAGTATGATTGATTGATTGATTGATTGATTGGGTTTTTGTTTGGTTGGGTTGGGATTTGTTTTTGTTTCTGAGACAGGGTTACTTTGTAGAGCTCTGGCTTATCCTGGTATCCTGGTATCCTGGTATCCTGGTCTCTCTCTCTCTCTCTCTCTCTCTCTCTCTCTCTCTCTCTCTCTCTCTCTCTCTTTCTTGTTTTTTCGAGACAGGGTTTCTCTGTATAGCCCTGGCTGTCCTAGAACTCACTTTGTAGACCAGGCTGGCCTTGAACTCAGAAATCCGCCTGCCTCTGCCTCTTCCTCTGCTGGGATTAAAGGCAGAGCGCCTCCAGCACCCAACTGTAAGACAAATCATTTTGCAGCAAAGCAAGTAGCAACCCCTTTGCCTCTGTATGAAATGTCTTCTTACAGACTTCTCACAGAACTAACTCAATATACCTTAACTGTTGGTATGGCTTGAATGTGGAGTGCCCTGTACAGGCATCTGAATGCGTGGTCTCCCACTGGTGGTGATGTTTGGGAGGGTTGTAGATCAATGCTGGAGAAAGTGTGCCCCTGTGGGCATGCCTTGAGGTGTATGTCTGCCCCACTCCCTGCTCACTCTCTGCCTCCTTCTGCTGCCACGCCTTCCTAGCCGCCATGCATTGAGGAGTTTGCATCCCCTCATACTTAAAAGAATAAGCCCTTCTTCGAAGACCTAAGTTGCTTCTGATCAAGTATTCTGTCACACTAATGAAGAATGTTTGCAAATGTATCAAAACCAAGTTCGCTGCCAGTAAAGATCAATCTTACAAACCGTGAAAGCAACTTTCAGGGTTTTTGGTTTTGGTTTGGGTTTGGTTTGGTTTGGTTTGGTTTGGTTTTGGTTTGGTTTGGTTTGGTTTGGTTTGGGTTTGGTTTGGTTTGGGTTTGGTTTGGTTTGGTTTGATTTTGGTTTGGTTTGGGTTTGGTTTGGTTTGGTTTTGGTTTGGTTTGGTTTGGGTTTGGTTTGGTTTTGGTTTGGTTTGGTTTTGGTTTGGTTTGGTTTGGTTTTGGTTTGGTTTTGGCTTGGTTTTGGTTTGGTTTGGTTTGGTTTTGGTTTGGTTTTGATTTGGTTTTGGTTTGGTTTGCTGTGTACAGTAGTAGTCTTCTGAGCTTAGTGGAAGAGGAAAAAGGTTAAAAGATACAAATTAGATGACTTGGGCTGCGACAGACAGTTCAGCTCAGAGGTAGCTTGCCTAGGCTGCACAAGGGCCTACGTTCATCTCAGTACTACAGTAAACAAACAAACCAAGCTAGAATGACTGTCATGATGTCATAAAACCTGTAATTCACAGGAAGAAATATGAACACACACACAGAGGGGGGAGGGAGAGAGAGAGAGAAAATCTGGGGTGGGGTGGGGTCAATTTATCAAAATGATAAAAGTCATAAATGTTTATGTTCAAATAAGGTTCAAAGTATATGAAGCAAGCTCTGTCACCCACTTACAGTTGGAAACGTGAGGTCTCTTGCTGTCCCTCTGCCATGCCTTGGCTCTGCCATCATGGACTCTAATTCTCTGGAACTGTAAACTCAGTTAATTTGTTTTTATAGGTCACCTTGATCACCCGTAATATCATAGCAATAAAACAGTAGTGCCGGTTGTGGTGGCACACGCCAGTAGGATTTGCTGAAGGAGGCAGAGGCAGAAGGATCACAAGTTCGAGGCCAGCCTGGGCTACACATTTTTGCCAGGCAGTGGTGGCACATGCCTTTAACCCCAGCACTCGGGAGGCAGAGGCAGGCAGATTTCTGAGTTCGAGGCCACCCTGGTCTACAAAGTGAGTTCCAGGACAGCCAGGGCTACACAGAGAAACCCTGTCTCAAAAAAACAAAAAACAAAAAACAAACAAACAAACAAAAAAAAGATCAGTAGCTAATTCTGATGCTGAACCAGAGGGGACTTGTCTGGGGTAAGACTTATAGCTTGTCAGGAGATCTAGCCAGGGACTGGGGCTGGGATAATGATGCTGAGTGCTTAGTTAGACACACCTTTGCTTCCATTCAAACCTAAACCAAATGTTAGGATCCTCAGATGGACTGGGGGCCGGAGATCGGCATAGACTGCTTCCTTCTTCCCGGTGTGACCCACTGATTCAGTCTCCTTTTTTCTGTGATGCATGGGTGGGAATATCTTCCTTTCATCTTGGTCCGGGTGCTTCATCAATCTGTCAGCCTTGGACAGGGGACACAGTGGAGCAGCCAACACACAAGGCTGAGAACCTTCTGTTTTTTTTTTTTTTTTTAATTTTTAATATTTTTTATTACATATTTTCCTCAATTACATTTCCAATGCTATCCCCAAAGTTCCCCATAGCACCCCCCGAACCTTCCATTTTTATAGCATCCTGGACATTATACCCACGAGAAGAATTGATGCACCTCACCAGGCACTTCTGTTCTCTCTTCTCTTCTGGAGAGGCCGGGAGAGCCCCACAGCAAGCCCATGCTCGTAAGGAGGTCATTGCTGCTGGGACGTCCTTCTCCTGCTTTTCAGAGAGAAGACGTTGAGCAAAAAAGAAATAATCCCGGAGCCCACAGGTTAATCACACTAATAAAAACAACAACGAAGAAGCAGAGAGAACCACAGGCTCGTTTTTCTTGCTAGCTCATAATCAGAGCTCCAGTACTGACAGAGCCAGAACTGACAGGCTTCACAAGACAATGGTAACTCTATTTGCTTAGTGATGGTGGTGGGCAGGGCTTCCCTAAGCTGAGTATAGTCCGCTGAGCTACACCCCAAGGCCCGAAGTTCTTAAATTTTTTAAAGATTTATTTATTTATTTATTATGTAACTACACTGTAACTGTCTGTCCTCAGACACATCAGAAGAGGGCATCCAATCCCATTACAGATGGTTGTGAGCTACCATGTGGTTGATGGGATTTGAAATCAGGACCTCTGGGAGAGCAGTCAGTGCTCTTAACCACTGAGCCATCTCTCCGGCTCTCACTACAGTCCCGCTCACTCCGGCCCGGCTCAAAGTTCTTCAGTGAAACAAATCCAACAAAAATTGATGAAACTGGTTAGGAGCTGGAGTCAGGAGAATAAGGAGTCCAGGCCATCCTCAGCTACATGGCTAGTTTGACGTGAGCCCAGGCTAGATAACAAAACAGAAATTGGGTTAATCTCTTCTCTTGGTGTCTGATCTTTGTTAATGGCTTGTGTCTGGTCTCTGTCTGCTGGCTAAGGCATTACCTTCCTCTGCAGCCTCCCAGTTGCCCTTAGTAGAAATCAGCTTTAACGGCACTTCAGTCGATTTGGCACACTACCTGCATGCTGCTGGCAAAACCGGTGGACAGAGCACACGGCACACTAACCATAGACTGTACTGCCCAGAGGCAGGAATTTAGCCTAGCCAGATCTCCAGCCCGCTCACTCACCTTCTGGCGACACTTCTGCACATGGTGTACGTTCCCCCGATGTTTGTCCTTGCGGTTCCTCTGTGCTCAGATGTCTCCTTAGGGCCTTGCAGTTCTGGATCCTCTGAAATAGCTTTCTAGAGATTCTAGGTGTGACAGGGACTTTTCCTGGGTCATTTGACTATTCCCATCGGAATTTGTCGGCAAAATGGAACAGAGAATTGAACACAGAGTCGGAATCCCAACCCAGCACTAAAAGCTCGTTTAAGTCAGATGGGTACCAGTATCCACTCGACTCCTGCTTGGAAGTGCTAGGAGGCGGGAAGTATATTTGCTGGCCATGGAGAGGGGGAATGGCTGGGGGGGGGGGGTGCGTTTAGCTCTGCGCTAACCTACTGGATACATCTGAACTCCGTACTGCAGGGTCTGGCCAGATGTGGTGGTACAGACCTGACCTACAAATGGGAGGTACACGGAGACTCGTCTGACAAACAATAACCTAAAAGTAAAATGCATTTACATTCATAGAAATATGTACTGCTGGGGGGGGGGGTGTCACAGCACTAGGGAGGTAGAAGCAGGAAGATCAGAACTTTAAAATCATTCTCGGCTATGTAGGGCGCAAAGGTAAAGCCTCACTATTTAGACCAGGCCAATCTTAACCCACAGAGATCTGCTTGCTTCTGTTTCCCAAGTGCTAAGAGTAAAGGCATGAGCCACCATGTCTGGCCCAAATAAATGTATCTTTTAAATATATATGTATCCAGGGAGGGGGAGGCAAAGCGTCCTTGTAATCTGTGAATCATTAACTTTTTATGGTGAGAAAAATGTGTTTTGAATTAACCATGGGGTCTCCGTTTAGATGACGCCAACATGTGGGGGTGCTGGATCCAAACTCAGGTGGGGAATTTGGGTTGGTCTCAAAGGCAGTGGGGTTCAAGAGGATAGGTCCAAGTCGGGCAGCGGCACCACCCTGGGGCGGTTGGAGTTGGAGGGCCCGAAATTGTTCAGTTACAACCTGGGGACGCATAGCGGGACAGGGTCCTAAGAAGCTGCGGTTGGAGCATGGTGTCACTGGGAAGGGGAAGCAGAACTTTGGGGATCTGGGAGGGGGTGGTGTCGCCAAAGACTGAGTCTGGGAGGTTACCGACCCCTGGTGGCGCCGGAGGGAACCGTACCTCACCAGGCCTTCTCGAGGCGTCGGTCGCGCGGGAACCGTGGGGAACTACAGGGAAGGCGTGGACGCCCCTAGGTTTTGCGCGCGCACTTTCTGCTCTAGGAGACGAGGCACGCTCAGAACCAGCATCCGTATCCACATCTGGACCGCCCTAGCCAGCGGCGGAATCCCACCCGGCCAAATGAATTCTAGGGGTGGCCCCCCGCGTCTCCGCCTGCAGCTGCCTTTGCCTTATAAGGCGGGGCCGGGCGGCGCCGGGGGAGTGGCTGTGGCCGCCCCTGCCCCTCCCGGCCCCGGCCAGCTGCTGGGACCCCGCTAGCCAGCGCAGCGCAACGCAGCCGCAGCGGAGCGGAGGAGCGCACACAGCAGGCCATGGGCAAATCAGGTGAGCCACCCATATGGCTCGCCGGGGAGCGGGGATGACGCCTAGACCCTCGCCGTCACCCTGCCCCATCTGGGGCATGATCCCCTGGGAGCCCCTGGAAAGTCCCTGTCACTCTTGCTGCAATGCGGGATCCCTGGGTGCGGGATGGAGAGCGCGCATAGCAAAGTTCCGAGGAGCGGCTGTTCAACCAGGGGGTGGGGTGGGGTGGGTGGCGCGGAGGTAGCGGTAAGAACACCGGCTAGGAGAGAAAGAATGAGGGGAATGAGATGGAGGGTCCCTTTGGCTGCGAGCCAGGGATTGCGTCAGCGAGGGTTTCTAACCGCTGATGAGGATAGCTGAGTCTGCCAAGGCGTGGCTATGCTTTGTCTAGAGGAAGACAAAGTTACAGTGGGAAAAAAGACACCAAACCGTGGCAGCATCCCAGGCTGCGAAGCAACTAGTCTGGTTCCACCCAACTAAAGGCAGCTCTGAGACTCCTTTTCGTCTCTTTCTCGCTCACCTCCTGAGTCCCTTCCGTGCCAGGCTGGGTGCTGTGCAGAGCCGCTTCCCCTGTGATCTCTGCCCTGCTGCCGCCCACCCTCACTCCTGTGGCTGTAAAGTTTACGTTTCTGAAAAGCCGTTTTCCTGTCGCTCCCTGTTTTTGCCACCTTCCACCCCATTGTCAGGCCCTCTGGCCACTGACAGCACCCCCTCTGCCACACAGCTGCGTTGGCTGGCAGGCAGGCACTCAGGTCCTTTCCCCTCAGTGTCCGGTCCAGTCTTCACTACTCCCATCATCCAGCCTGAAACCCTCCCCATCCTTCTGTGTTCAACTCCTGTGCAGGGGGTCCCATCCATAATCTCTCCCTCCTCCTTCAGAGGGACAGCCCACACCCTGTGTCATTTGTTGTCACTCCTGCATAGATAAGGGACAGGTGGGCAATAGATCTTCTTGCCTCAGTTTCCTCCCTCGTGGGCATCAAGGTTTCCTATTTATTAGTACATCATTTCTGCCTCATGGGAGGCTCTCAAGCAGTGGCTCTCGACTTTGCTAGTGCTACAACCCTTTAATTCAGTTCCTCACCTTCTGGCGACCCGCCTTCCACCATAAACTTACATTGTTGCTACTTCATAACTGTAATTTTGATATTATTATGATTCGTAATATAAATATTATGTGATGTGTGGCCCCCAGGGGGCAGTCACCAACCCCAGAGGGTCGCAGCCCACAGGTTGACAACCACTCAGTGGAGTCAGTGGGCTGTCAGCCTCAGGTGAGGATGGCTGAGTCTCTTCATGGAGCTGTCTATCCTCCAGGACCTAGACTCAAGAGATGCATGGGGTGTGTGGTCTTTCGTGACCTGGTCCTAACTTGCTTTTCTTCCAAGTGACATGCCTGGCTTTCGATGCTGGACCTATTGATCATTTGCTATGTGATATTAAGCATATTTTTTCCTTCCTTCATGCCTCAGTTTACCCATCTGTACAAAGACAGTGTCCCATATGATCCTTTGTAATGGGAAAAAAAATGCCGTGTAATTAAAAGAGCAAAATGAAAGGGGGGGATGGGGCAAGTGATAGCTACCCTGGGAAAGCCTTATGAGAAATAGCCTACTTGAAAAATTAACTCCTCCAAAAAAAAAAAAAAAAAAAAAAAAAGACAAAAAGAGCCGGGCGTGGTGGCGCACGCCTTTAATCCCAGCACTCGGGAGGCAGAGGCAGGCGGATTTCTGAGTTAGAGGCCAGCCTGGTCTACAAAGTGAGCTCCAGGACAGCCAGGGCTATACAGAGAAACCCTGTCTCGTAAAAACCAAAAAAAAAAAAAAAAAAAGAAAGAAAAATTAACTCCTTCCTCTCCAGACTCATGAGTCGGCCCAGGGATTTTCTAAAGCTATGTTTCACTTGATTAATATTTATTGTTACTATTATTACTTTAAGACATGGTTTCACTATGTAACTCTGTCTAGCCTAAAACTCACTAGGGAGACCAAACTGCTCTCAAACTCAAAAAGAATCACCTGCCTCTGCCTCTCTGGTGCCGGGATTTAAAGATCACCCCTCCCTGCCCCAACCCACTCTAAAGCTACATAGTTTCCAGCTCCTGCTCTAAGATACACTTTCCTAGAATTGAGCATGTGGTGACATCCTGCTACTGCTCTCCCCCATTTCTCTCTGTGTCCCCTTCCTCTTACCCTCTGTCCTCTCTTCCAAACTGTGGGCCCCGTGTAGTGGAGGGACAGCCCGATCTTTAGGAACGTTCATTTGAGTTGTGAAATGAGTAAATGAAACTGATTGGGGAAGAGAGTCAGGAAGAGATGGGCCAGGGTCTGCAAGTGAAGGAGGGCTCAGGAAACAGGAAGCACAGGAGAGAGGCCTCATCTAGAGGCTCACCAAAGGAGCCTGAAGAAAGTGACCAGATCTAGAGGGTTTGGGGAAGTTCTGAGTTACTGGATAGGGGATGCAGGGTGCCACCGAAGAGGACAGGACCAGTGTGCAGCAGAGAAGAGGATCAGAAGGGGGAAGCTAGAGCTAGCAAGTGGAGAGATTGCCTCAATACAGACGACAGTACTGCAAGCACCTAGGGCCATGCTTCTTAAACTTTGTCTATTTGTGAAAGAAAGCCCTGCCCTGGATTGTTACACAGCTCCAGGTGTATGGGCTTAAACTAGCATAAAATCAAATGTTTACTGTTAACAGTTCATACGGAAATTCGTTTTATTACTGTGTGCGTTCTGTGTGTTCCTGGTGTCTTCCCCAGTCACTCTCTTCCTTTTCAGACAGGGTCTCCTTCTGAACCTGGGGCTGGCTGATTCAGATGGACTGGCTGGTGGTCCAACCCCAGAACCCCAGGATCTTCCTCCCTGCCTTTCTAGCTCTGGGATTATACAGGCATGGCTGATGTGCTCAGTTTTATGGTTTGGTTTTGGTTTTGTTGTTGTTTTTAAACAGGAATCCAAACTGAAATCACTATGCTTGTGTGGCAAGTATTTGCCAAAAGACACTTCCCCTGCTCTAAGAAATTTATTTCAAAAGTTCTTTAAAGACAGACAGGCACACACACACACACACATTTGAGACAGTCTCACTATGTAGCCTTGGCTGTGTAGGAAGGATAGGCTAGTCTCAACAAACTCATAGAGATCCACCTGCCTCAGCCTCCTGGGTGCTGATATTAAAGACATGTGATATCATATCATTTATCGTTGGAATTTCTGTCCTAACTCGAGCCAAAATCTGTTCACTGATTTGTTTGTTTATGTTGCTGGGAATTGAACACGGAAGTATTCTACCACTGACCTACATCCCTACATCTTCCGAGACTTTTGATTGCTCTCGACTGAGTAACTCAACAGCAATTTTTAAAATCAAGCATTCTTGGGCCCACAGGATGGGTCAGTGGGTAAAGGCGCTTGCCGCCAAGCCTGAGGACTTGAATTGGCCTGCATGGTAGACGGAGAGAGTCAACTCTCACAAGCTGTCCTCTGGTCTCTGAACACAGACCATGGTGCTCACACACAAAATCTGAAAGAAAGAAAAAAAAGACAAGGAGGAGAAAGAGGAGGAGGGAGGAAAGGAAGAGGAGGAAGAGGAAGAGGAGGAGGAGGAAAGAGAAAAAACTTAGCATTCTAATAAGATAGAATCCAAAGCCATACTAATTTGACTGAGAAATGACAGAAGAAAAGTGTTTTCAGTAATTAAACCATTGTGTTTCTATAAGAGCAGAACATTTCATGTGTGCAATAAAAACACGGATATCCATAACAAGTGAGCTACTAGGAGAAGTGCCTGGTGTGAAGACACGTACCTCTGAACCTCCTCAGAACTTAGGCTGCAGAGAGACGGCAGCACAACCTGGCTGATCACTAGCAGAAATACCTCAGAGCCGTTCTCATGCTTTTAAATCAAGTTTTGGCGGTTGTGCATCCAGAAATCTTTTACTGTTGCCAAAATGTTCACCACCTGTGCTTTCAGTGATGTGCACACCTAGGCTCTTACCCCACAGTTTACGCAGTTGTGGCCTAGGACAAGGATGGGAGCCATCGGGGAGGAGGAGGTCAGAGGCATGAGTCTGCTGCAAATGGTGCTGATGCAGGTTGCAGAGAAGAGGGAACAGGGAGCAGGAAGCAGGTTCTAGCTGGCAGAACCCAGTGTCACCCCTGCAGACCCCAGACTCGCTAGTATTCTAGTCCAGCCACACATGTCTGCCTCTTCTAAGTTCTCAAAAGACAAAGTGACTTTGCTGGATAACTCAGACCCAGTAAACCTTGTATACAAGTCCAACCTTAAAAATCCGGACCACCTGCCGGGCGTGGTGGCGCACACCTTTAATCCCAGCACTCGGGAGGCAGAGGCAGGCGGATTTCTGAGTTCGAGGCCAGCCTGGTCTACAAAGTGAGTTCCAGGACAGCCAGGGCTATACAGAGAAACCCTGTCTCGAAAAAACCAAAAAAAGAAAAAAAAAAAAAAAATCCGGACCACCTTCAGGGAGGTGGCTCTCAGAGATAAGGTTCAAACTCGGAGGGCTTGGGCCAGTGTTGGAAGATCTCAAGGTCCTACCCACAGCCCCATTCCCCTTCCTGGCCTTCAGTGTGCAACAGGTGTGCTGGCGCCTAAGAATGAGGTAGCTTTTTGCCTCAAATGATACTGATGTCCAATCATGCAGCTTCTTGTTGTATGATAGGCAGCAGGGTGAAGTATTTTACATTACTAACCTTTTAAATAACACAAAAGGCCATTATTGTCAATCTGTTATATAATGTCTGGACCAGTAAGTGTGTGTGTGTGTGTGTGTGTGTGTGTGTGTGTCTGCAGAGCCTAGCTTTTTGACTTCCAAACTCTGCTTCCATAGCACGCTGACCACATGCCCTCACCCCAGTCCCCATCCCAAATGGATTCCGGCTGTTGGGGGTCTCTCTCTCTCTCTCTCTCTCCCTCTCTCTCTCTCTCTCTCTGTCTCTCTGTCTCTCTCTGTCTCTCTCTGTCTCTCTGCCTCTCTCTCTCTCTGTCTCTCTCTCTCTCTCACACACACACACACACACACACACCCCAGAATCATCTCTAAGAATCTTGGTGTTCTAGACACTGGACTCTTAATACCAGAGAATACGCGAGCAGAAGAACAGGAATTTTCTACCAGGTGGGAGCCTAGGACCTATGCAGGGAGAGGCCATGTGGGCCAGGGCAGCCCCAGCAACTCCAGTTCAAACTTCTTTTTCCCCCTGCTTTGGGGCCATCTTGAAACTGCAGCTGTCATTTTCTAAGCACAGAGGAGAGCCTGGGGCCCATGGAGGCAGAGACTTGTCACTAGACCAGTGTTTATCAACCTGTGGGTCGCGACCCCCTTTGGAATGGAACAATCTTTTCACAGGGGTGTCTAAGATTATTGGAAAGCACAGATATTTACACTGCAGTTCTTAGCAGTAGCAAAATTACAGTTTTGCAACAAAACAAAGTAGCAACAAAGATAATTTTATGGTTGGGGGTCACCACACCATGAGGAACCTGATTAAAGATCACAGCATTGGGAAGGCTGAGAGCCACTGCTGTAGGCTGATCTTCATACTTGAGAAGCCTGAGCAGGCACTGCGGACCGACAGCTTCAGTCATTCAAGGACTGTGCATTTGGCGTCATCTTTCCAACAGCTCTGCTTGCAGAAGGACCTCACTCCGAGAAGTGGATTCCTTGCCCATGGGCCACAAAGAAACTCTTGGTTGCTTGTTCTCACCATCAAGAGGGGATATTGGCTGTGAAATAGCAAGTGAGGGCAGGAAAGGAGGGTGGGAAGGGTGTACTTACGTGGCTTTTACCCTGCCCGGCCTGCTGGGTCTGAGTGACCTGAGGCAATTCATATGCTGTCCCAGAGGTGACTTCTCCATCGGAAACAAGGACAGGGATCTAGTCCTGGTACTGTCTCTGTACCTGGTGGGAACAACTTATTCATTTGTCCGTCCACTCACTCAGTGAATTTCCAGGCTTGGAAGAACTCAAAGATTCCTTAAGAAAATTGTTTTCCCTCCAGTTATCGGCTTCCTACTCTTCTTGAAGATGCAAAACCAGTTCTTTCCGGAGCAATTTGCTTTTCAGCCTCTTGTCCAGAGGATGGAGGGACCTGTTCACATCTTTTGTGGGGAATCCGGAGAGGGGAGCAGAACAGGACAATGAAGCCTCGGAAGAGAGTACTGAGGGAAGATGCCCTCTGCCAAAGCATGGCGGGGGGGGGGGGTGCTGAGGACATCCCTCCACTTTCTGCAGGCCCCTAAAAGATCTTAAAGGACCTGGAGTGGCCCCACCCAGAACACCCAGTCTTGCAGCTGTCCTGCCACCGCCCTTTGTTCTATGCAGCCTCCATGGTCTCCTGCAGCCCCAAGATGGTGGAGGCCTCCCAGGCAGGCCTACCCAGCTCTGAGGAGACTCTCGAGAAATGTTCTTGTTTCTTCCCCCCTTCCTTCCTCATCTCTCCTGTGAGAGACTGGAGGCAGCTGCCAGTGTGGAATCCTTTCTCCTGTTGCTCACTTCAGTTGTCTCTCTGAAGCCTGAGCATCACTTAGGTGACATCTCTACCACTCCATGTGGTGACCGGTGGGCTACGGCTGAACTTTAGAACAGAGCTGATGGCTCCTGATGGCACCCCTGGACCAGCAAGGGAAATTGGGCCGGTTCCTTCCCTTGCAAAGCACATTCTTCTAGTCTAGTCACGAAGGTGGGTAGGGGAAGGATGCTCCAAGAGGTGGTGAGTGGTTAATGAGATCTCCATGGCTCAGTGGGAGACAAGCAAGAGAAAGCCTAAGCCCAGCCCAGGGCAGATGAGTCTGCCTGCCCCTCCTCTAGCTCCTTAGCAAAACTAAAAGTGGATCCCTGCCCTTCCCCCACCACGGGGCTGCTGAGGGCCCTCTCTGCCTGCCTGTGGGCGGGAGATTTTACTTTGACTTTATCTGTGTTCCTGGGTTTTTCTACAGAAGCAGGGTGTTCCCCTGGCTGGGTGTGGTCACCAGTGATAACTTGTCTCCGAAGACTCTTGCCCTGCTCAGAGTGAGAGGGGACTCCTAAGAGAACCCTAAGTGGCTGGAGGGGCCTCAGACTTCCAGCTAAGGGAACTGAGAGAGCCCTCCTCTCTGGAGACTTGGTGATCCCCTGCAGAGGCCCTGGCTGAGGGAGCCTGGCCCTGCTGGCTCCTGGCGCTGATCTTGTGTTGGTTCAGGAACTTTCACTTCTGTCCCTTGGAGCTTCCCCCATTCGGGAAGTGCATTGACCTAGTTTCTAAAGGCCTGATAGTCTCTGCTGAAGAGCCTGAAGGACCTACAGCACAACCTGCCCAGTACAGACTGACCCCAACCCCCAAACTGCTTTAATGTGGTTCCCTTTTTCCTGGGTCCCTAATAGCCTGGCCCTTTCTGCACCCTTGACCTCCCCCCTCCCCGACCCTCCCCTCCCCCCTACACCCCCTACCCCCATCCCTCCACCCCACCCCCCCGCCCCACCCCGACCCCCGTCTCCTGATCCCGAGACACTTTTCCAGGGAGCTCTCATGACAGCGCAAGTGTCACCGAGTCTCAAGTGTCTCTCAAGGTGTCCCACCAGACTTGCCCTGGCCTGTCTGAGACATGGAAACTGTAAGTTCAGGATGGCTCTGGCTGTGCCAGTTACTGAGACAGGGTGCCTTCCTCATTGTGACCATGTGGCTCATTCAAGCCCTTGTTTTTTTACCCTGCCTATTTACTGAAGGGCAGGGAAACTCATGAAGTTGTAGGTCAGTTCTCCATCTCTCTCAACCACATCCACGGAACTTGGAAAGGGATGGAGACTAACTTGCTTGGTCACTTGCCACTTTCCCGGGGGGTGGGGGGGGGGGAAGTCTCCTCTGTCTTCAGAAAGCTTTTCTCACAGTCCTGGCAGAAGCACATATTTCCTAAAGAGAGATACAGGTGTCAGATATCAGACTACTGGGACAGTGGACCCAAGGAACTGGAATGTCCCAGGAGTCTCCTGCTAGGGGAAGGAAAGGGCTGCAGCCCCAGTGCCAGCCACAGGGAGGGACTTGCCTTCCAGGAAGAGTCCTTACAACTTGAAAAGAGCTGACATGTGGCCCAACCTTGGGCAGAGCCACTTCCTTATACACACCTTGCCTGCCGTTTAAACCCAGACCTCAATGTGGCCACGTTGTCACCTTTCTCTGCTTCCTCACTATTCTCTTGGAATTCTGAAGACAGACATGGCTGTCATGGAGTACTGAAGATGGGGTGGACCCTCACTTCTCAGGGCTCCAGTAACATTTCCACTGGGAGAGAGGACCTTCTTAGTCCTGCCTGAACTGTCATCCCGCCCTGTCTACCCACTAATTCCAGCTTTGTCTGTAGGATCCCAGAATTCACCAGAGCACCCCCACCCACGGGCACCCTCCAGTCTCATCTCCAGGATAAAGAGTCCGGGGCATGCTTATTCTCACAGGATCCCACTTCTAGCCTCCTGCACACACTTCTGGCTCTCTCTTCTCTGCCTCTTGTGCAAGGCAGGGTGGAGCACCCTTGGCCTAGGGGCCTGCGGTTCTGGTTACCACATCTTCCCGCTGGCTCCTTAGCTCACTGCAAGAGACCCAACTTGTGACTTGTGTCCAGGAGTTGCCCTCCTTCCCATTACCCCACTCCCGCTTCGTGTCAGATGGATTCACACTGCCCGTGGAGCAGCTCCAAGATCTTTCCACTTTGCAAATTCTATACTTATTAAACACCTTAAGTTTCCTCTTACCTCAGGACACCTGATCTCTGTCTTTCTTCTCAAAAGGGTGTGGACCTTCTCTGGCCCCAGGATGTGAGGATTTCTGGTTGTGGCTCCACCCTCTGCACTGCTACCATGTTGCCTTCTCTTCACATCCCCACCCATTACCCCGAAACTCACAAATAGGTTCAGAGTCCCTTTCAACCCTGCCCCCGAAACTCACAAATAGGTCCAGAGTCCCTTTCAACCCTGCCCCACCACCTGCTCCTGAGACTGGATCTCCTACCCAGCCTTGTTGGACCCTAAAGCCCTCAAGGGCCATCTACTTCCTCTGTAACTTGTCAGAAAGTCCTAGGATGCCATGATCACCAACCATGCTCTAGCAGATGGGACCAGTCTGGTGCTCACTCATAGACCTGCCCTGCACCCCAGGTCTCCAGAGGGGCTTGGATTCATAAGTTCCCAAGGCTGTTCATGGTGTGTGATCTTATCCTGGCCATTTTGCTCCAGGTTCCTCTTGCATCATTACTAGTTTGCTTTACATGACCGTCACCATTCTCTGTCTGCGTCGTGGGGGACAGTGCTCAGGGAGCAGTTGAGTAGACTTGCGTTGGACTGAATTGATGATCAGTCCTCAGGTGCATTGTGCATCTGTGAGGAGTTGGTGGATGGGTAGGTGTTGGCGGTGGAGGAATGAATGTACAGATGCTGATGCTGGAAAGATGGAAAGCGGATGGATGCTTGGTGCATGGTGGTTTGTTGGAGGGACTGATGGATGGGTTGGGATAAGCGTTGAAGAGAGGAGAGATGCCGGAAGGATGGGGTTGCCTCAGATCGGAAGTGGTGTGGGTTTTGTCCACTCTTGACCTTCCAGTGCTCCATCCCCTGTTTCCCTAAGCCCAGTCCTCTGGATGTTAACTTTGCTGAATTCATAATTCAGGTGGGCACAGGCTCTTCCCTCTCCACAGCCTCACCCTGCTGATTCTGTCCTCCTTTCCTGTGACCACGGTGTCCTCTTCCCTAAACTCTCAGTCCATCCCTCAAGGCTGCTGCCATTGAGCCTCTTGGTTAGCACTATCTCATTCTCTCTCTCTCTCTCTCTCTCTCTCTCTCTCTCTCTCTCTCTCAGTCTCCTCTCTCTGTCTCTTCTCTCTCTCCTCTTTGTCTCTCTCTCTCTCTCCTTTCTCTGTCTCCTCTCTCTGGCTCTCTGACTCTATCTCTCCTCTCTCTCCTCCTTGTTTCTCTGTCTCTCTCTCTCCTCTCTCTCCCTCTCTCCTCTCTCTGTCTCTCTGACTCTTTCTTCTGTCTCCCCCGCCTCTCTCATTTGCTCTCCCTCTCTCTCTCCTGTCTGTGTCTCCCTGTCTCCCTTTCTCCATCCACCCATGCCTCTTGTATTTACTGGTCCAATACGGTACCACCCACTCTAGCTAAGCTCCTTCCTTCTCCCTGAGCTCCCAACCCCAGCTCTCCCCAGACTCCATTGGTCTAGTCTGAAATTATCCAGCCACCTTCAGACATTTTCCTCTAGCAATGTCTGACCAGCTCTGCTCCTTCCTCAATGCCCCTCAGCAGCCAGCAGCAGCTTTCTGAATCTGTGTAGTCCCCTGTTTTTGTTCAGTCGTCTCCCATGGCCTCAGATAAAGATTCAGGTCCCCATCACGGCCCAAAAGATCCTAATCTACAGAGCTCCAATCTGCAGAGGGTGATGGTGGTCACAGAGGCAGAATGAACACTGGTGTGGAACAGGACTGGTATGACCAGGATGAAGAGATAGGGAGGGGCCAGCTGTCTCTGTGTCCTGACGTGTGCCAACAGACCTCTGGTGGTCTCCCCTCTGCAATGAGCTGTTGTCTGTTCCTCTGTCATTCCAGCTTCCAAACAGTTTAATAACGAGGTCCTGAAGGCCCACAACGAGTACCGGGCCCAGCACGGTGTCCCGCCCCTGAAGCTTTGTAAGAAGCTCAACCGGGAAGCCCAGCAGTGAGTCCCCAGCAGCCATTGGCTCAGGCCCTTTGTGGAGCTGCTTCTGCAGTCATGAGGGCCCCTGGGTGGTTGAAGGGATGGATGGGGGTTCAGATATAGCTAGACGTAAGGACCCACTCTTTTGCTGGCCCAGGCAGGCCCCTTTGCTCAATTTTCTAAAAATGGGATGGTCGGGAGGCCCAGGCTATACAGGACCTGTGTTTCTGTTATCCCTCTGATGAACCCAGATAGGGAAGGAGGCTCAGCAGTACAAATCTCAGACGTTGGATGTTGGATGGTGTGTGTGTCAGGGATGGAGGTGGGGGTTTCCCCGGGCGGGGCCTGCTCTGAGGAGACACATTATGCAGGTATTCGGAGGCCCTGGCCAGCACGAGAATTCTCAAGCACAGTCCAGAGTCCAGTCGTGGCCAGTGTGGAGAGAACCTTGCGTGGGCGTCCTATGATCAGACAGGTAGGACACTCTCAGCTCCTCCCCACTCTGCTCTGCTAGATCTAAGATGAGGCCTCTGAGTGCTCCTCCTGGCACTGCCCTTCATGGTTCAATGATGGTGGAGCCACAGTCCCAGGAAGGGAAAGAAAACCCCTGAATTCTCTGCATCTGTTGCTGGGCTGACCTCAGTAGCTGGCCCACAGCCAGTAGGCTGGGAGCCTGAAGAGAGATGAGTCAGAGGAGACAGCTCGGGTGCAGAAGTCAGAGGCGCGGGCGCCGGAGACTACAGCATCTGTATCACTTCAGCCGGCTGTGGGCACCGGAGCGTCCTGTGCTTTGCTAAATTATTTATTTTTGCCCTGTAAATGTATTGCTTTCATAATCAGCAAGGAAAAAAAAAGAATTGAGCATTTTTTCTTTTCTTTAAAAAGAAAGAAAGAGAGAGAGAGAGGGAGAAGGAAGGAAGGAAGGAGAGAGAGAGAAGGAAAGAAAGAAAAGAAGAGAAGAGGAGAAGAGAAGAGAAGAGAAGAGAAGAGAAGAGAAGAGAAGAGAAGAGAAGAGAAGAGAAGAGAAGAGAAGAGAAGAGAAGAGAAGAGAAGAGAAGAGAAAAGAAATGATTTTTCTGCCCAGGGCCTGGGAGGGAGTGACCCCACCCCCACTGGACAGACATTCTTGAATCTCTATCTCCTGCAGCCCCGAGGTAGCTTTTTAGGAAAATAGTAAGAGCTGTCACTATCTCTGGGGCTTTCTCCAAAGCCCAGAAGAGAATGACTCCTTTCCCTCCCCAACCTCACATTCCTGGGAGCTCCCAAGGGGATTCCCCAAATGCCTGGCTTCCCTAGCATCATCCCCTCCCCCACCTGCCCCACCCCCACACCAGCTGTCCTCTCCCCCAAAGCTACGTGCCTGGAAGGCAGCTGATGGTGGGGCCTCTGAGCCTCTTCCTCAGCCTACAGACTCCCGGCCCAGGCTCAGCTTCTCCTGACTGGGAGAAGGGTGCTGGGTGGACGCAGACTTGATAGGATCCCCGGGGTGCTGCTCTATCCAGGCTGACCTTATGCTGGATCTCAGAGCATCATGATCAAGCCAGTTCTCTCTCTCTCTCTCTCTCTCTCTCTCTCTCTCTCTCTCTCTCTCTCTCTCTCTCTGACCCAAGTTTAAGTATCTCATAGTTACATGCTAGACTCTTTTGGAGAGTTTAGAATACTTCCCAACCCCTGGGTCTCTCCTCTAGAGAAATCAATACAACTGATCTCAAAACGGCCCAGGCCTCAGCTTTTTTTCATTGGCCACCAGGGTGACGTCTTGACATCCATGTCCTGATTGGAGCTATGGCTCTGAGATCAACAGATCCTAGGAGATGCCACGCTGACAGTGGATGCTCAAGATGGAGGCCCCTTGGCCTACTGGCTCAGCTCCCTTTATTCCTATGGGTATTTTAGAAATGGACCCCAGGTGGGATGAGGACAGGCTCCCAGAAATTCAAAACATGGCTAGAAGATCCTTGGGATTCACTGAGTCCAACCTTCTGCTGCAGAGGTCCAGAGCAGGGAACACCTTGTCTAGAATGCCACAGTGGCTCAGTGGCAGGATGTAGGCCACCTCATCTGCGGACTCTTGACCCCAGTGCTCAACCCACCCAGAGAAGGCACTGGGTGCCTTCTTCCTGAGTCCTCAGGACTCTGCAGGTACTCCCTAATGTTTCACCTCGCCAAGGCTTTGTCAGACATCCAATGTGGAATGGGGGTTGGGGGTTGGGGGAAGAAGCCAGAGGGAGGGGGTGTATAGATTTTATTGCTGAGCTCTTACGTGTCTTTTCTGTACAGGAAAGGATGTGGCTGATAGGTGGTACAGCGAAATCAAGAGCTACAACTTCCAGCAGCCTGGTTTCACCTCAGGGACTGGTGAGTGGAGGGGCCTGGGCTAAATGTCAGTCAACACGGTGGTCTGTCTCCCTTCAGAAAGTTCGCTCTTCCCCTCCTGCACTGCTTCAGCCGTCCTTCACTGGTTTAACCCTGCCCAGAACACAAAGCTTTCCCTTCCCATCACCTGCCCACCTCACCCCCCCACCACCACCATTCCAGACCTGTAGCCTTTCTTCATCCTGACCCCAGACACCACATCCCCAGGCAGCTCAAAGTTGGGTGTGTACCGGCAGTGTTTCCTTCTTGAGCTGATATTTGAGCATATATGACCAACCTGCTCATCCTGCCTCTGGTGTCTCTCCTGCCTCAGCTGCTCTCCTAGTTACTCTGCTGTGGCTCCCTGGGGACAATTCAGAAAGAGTCAGGCTTGTCTTCACCTCCCGCCTCTACAGACACACATGCACACACGCACACACAGACACAGACAGACAGACAGACACACACACACACACACACACTACTTCTCCCCATTTCTCAGGACTGGGGCTTCCCTTGCATCATGGGCTGTGGCTCAGGTGAGTCTAAGAAGATTCAGAAAAACGCAGGCTCTTGGCTCTGCTGTTTGTGTGTTGTGGGAACTTGAGTCATTCTTTTTACCCTATCCAAGGACATGGTGGGAACCTCTCTGGTGCTTCTGGGAGCTGTCGATTCAGAAACAGGGAAGATCACCTTTCTTATAGGCCGTGTGTGTGTGTGTGTGTGTGCTCACTCTCAAATGTGTATACAGATACATGTGTTTGTGCATGCAGATACACACGTGTGTGCTCATATAAATGCATGTGTGTCCACATGAAGATGCTCTGTGTGTGTCTGTGTCTGTGTGTGCGCATCTGCGTGTATGTGTGTATATACACGTGTATAGATACATGAGTGTGCATAAGGAGACCAGAGGTTGATGTCTAATGTCCTCCCCAGTTTCTCTCCACCTCATTTTTTGAGACAGGGCTTCTCGCTGCGTCTGGAGTTCTGCAATTTAACTAGACTGGCCAGCCAGTGAGCCCCATCCCTCCCCCACTCCACCCTTGAGGGAGCTGGGGAGGTTACAGAGATGCTGGGCAAACCTTTTTGCACCAGACTAAGGAAGAGCCCTTTCTCCAGCCCTGAGCAGCAAACATTTATCTTACTAAAGTCTGGCCAGCTTTTCTGGGCTCTGAGGTCCTTCTGCCCCGTTTGCTGCCCCCCACCCCTACCCCTTGTCTTTTCTCAGAAGTGACTCAGACCCCTCCTGAGCCCAGGACAGGCTAGGAAGGAATGTGTGTCTGACTCAAAACACCCGAGAAACTGAAAGGGGGAGTTTTCCTCCTCACTCCAACCCCTCCCCCATCATCCCATCTACTGTAGAGCCATCTGAGGCCTGCCACCCCCTGGAGAGTTTCTTCAGAGGCAGGAAATGACGTGTTCTTACTATTTCCTGTGGCTTACTGCTCACCCTGTCCAGGAAGGGTTCTTGCAACCTTAGGTGCAGATCTGGGACATTTCTGGTTCAGTTAGCGCCCCGCCCCCTCCTCCACCCCCGGGTTGCGAGGCTGAGGAGCAGCTAGCTGCTGCCTGAGCTTCAGATGGCAATGACCCTGCCACTGAGTGAGGAGGAGGGAACAGGGATTTCGGATGTGTGGGCAGAGCCTTGGCTCCTTTTAACAGTGTCCACAGACTTTCACTTCATAGCTTGCTTTTCCTGAGTGAGGTTCTTGACCAACCGGACACATGCTGGATTTTGGAGCTGCACATAGCGTTGCTTGATGGTTATTAAGTGACTGTATCCACACCAGCCTCCAATGGAGCTAAAAGCAGGGCTTTATTCTGCCCATTTAGCAAAGGAGAAGTCTGAGACCTACAAAGAGAAAGGCTTTTGTTGTATCTTCTGCTCATACCCAGTGCCCTTTCCATGGTCCCTGCACCAAGGGATGGTGCCTGCACCAAGGGATGGTGCCTGCACAATGCTGGGGACAAATGACACTCCACACCCGAGCCTTTGGTGTTGTGGAGCTGTGGCTTCAAGCCTTGAGGATTGCCAAGCCCACCCTGCATGAGTCTCTCAATTCCTGGCTTCTTGCTGCATTGTTTTCTGGGGGCTCCCCAACCTGAGCTTATATAGGTGAAAGGCCTTTGAGATACCTTATTATCTACTTGGACTAACAGCCCCTCCCTCAGTCAGCTTCTTGCAGTCTATCGAACTGTCCCTACTATTCTTTATAATTGCTTTGTTCTGTCCTATTTAAATGAGTAAATTTGTTGATTCTAAATGAGACATGACACGCTGTCTGAAAATGATGCAAGCTCATGGTTTCTTGTGTATCATCCTAAAGTTATCCTGAGTTTTATGTGTGTGTGTGTATGCGTGTGTGTGTGTGTATGCATGTGTGTGTGGTGTGTTTATGTGTGCATGAGTATGTGAGTGTGTGTGTATATATGTGTGTGTGTAGTGTTTGTGTATGTATGGGCATGTGTGTGTCTGTGTGTGTCCTCTTTTGCACTGTCAGAGATTGTCTATATCAGTATAGAAAGTTGTCTCATTCTTTCTTCTCTTTGTACACTATTACTTTGCAAGGATCTACTACTGTAGTTGGTTCAGTGTAGTTTTCAAAGGTATATTCTAGGAAATTCAGTTCACAGCCAGAAAGAGGATGTGATCCCTTTAAGGGGTTCAGACAAAGAAGAAAAGAAAAAGGAACTGTTGTTGGAAGTTAATATTAGAAACCAGTATGTTATCTGAGGTTGCTAAGGAAGTTGTGTCCCTTAATTCAGCTCTGAATACCGTAATGGGATTACCCTGTGCAGATGGAAACCTCACAGACTGCTCAGTGACCTCCCTTAAGGAGCAAAGTTGCACACACGTCATCGCTGATGAGCACTTTCTGTCCGGCCAGTTGCTTGGCAACCAGTGGATGATGGCTGCTTCCTCCTCCTTTGGGAAACAGAAAGATGGTCAATGGCCAAAGCCCGTGGCCATGGTTACTTTAGGAAGCCTGTGGGAGAAAGGGCTTGAGCCCTGGCCAAGAGTCAGCCAGGGAAGCAGGGGTGCCTGGCAAGGTTGCCCAGTGCCTGGAGCTGAGAGCCACAGCAGACCAACCACAGAAGACCAGGCCAGAAGGGCCTCTGTTCAGAATTGAAAACCAGAGTTTATAGAGCTGAGGTCAGTACAAGTTTAGAGATAAATAAAGATGTAGAGTCATACCTAGGCAGTCTTTCTTTTGAAAAAAATTAATCTTTGAGATAGGATTTCTTTGTATAGTTTAAGGAAGTTTGAAGTTGCTGTGTACTCCAGGTTAACCTGGAGCTAAGGTTTCACGATTTAAAAGTTATGGGCCTGTGAGCTGGTTCAGAGTCACTTGCCACTAAGATGACAACCTGAGTTTAGGTAGGAGGGGACTGACTCCTGAAGTTGTTCTCTGACCTTCACAGGGGTGCCAAGGCATGCATGTGCCCCCCACATACAAGTGCGCGCAAACACACACACACACACACACACACACACACATTCTTAGACAAATGTAATTTGTGTTTTGTTTTTGCTGTCGTTTTTCAAGACAGGGCTTCTCTTTGTAGCCCTGGCTGATCTGTAACTTGCTCTGTAGACCAGGCTAGCCTCAAACTCAGAGATCTGCTGGCCTCTGCCTCCCAAGTGCTGGAACTAAAGGCGTGTGCCACCAGGCCCATCAACAAATGTAATATTAAATTTAAAAACATTAAGCATGAACCAGGTATGGTGGCTTGGGGCTGTAAGACCAGCCCTTGGGAGAGTTAGGCAGGAGGATAGCCTCAGTCTTTGAACTCAAAGCCAGTGAGGTCCAAAGAGTAAGAAAGACCAGAAATCAGTGGGTAAGGATACAGCTCAGCTGGTAAAGTACACACCTAACATGCCTGAGGCCCTGGGTTCAATCCCCAGCACCACATGTGCTGGGTGTGGTGGTAGGGGTGCCTGTGTAACACACACACACACACACACACACACACACACACACACACACACACACACGAGGCCCTCAGTTTAATCCCCAGCATGGCATTAAAGCTGTATGCTGCTGACACGTCCTGTGATAGCAGAGGCGAGGCTGGATGATCAGGTCGTCAAGGGTATTCTCCCTATATATTGGATATGAGGCAGCCCTGACATACGGAGACCCTGACTTAAAAAAAAAAAAAAAAAAAAAAAACAGTGCCTGCCTTTCTAGGCCAACAGCATAACGTTTCCTTTTTCCCCATCTCTTTCTTGAATAGCAGCTGTATTTGCTGACTGTGACTCCCCCGGAGAGACCACGCCCAGGCTCGAATGTCTTGGATGCGTCTGGCTTCTTTCCTATGACTTTCTCTTTAGAAGCCTATGCTCTTGAGTATGCCTTGGTTTCTTCTAGACTCCTCCCTTTCCTGATTATCATACGTGCATAAGCCTAACTTAAAATATCTTTAATAAAAGAACAAGTTTCCTTTGCCGTGTGTGTGTGTGTGTGTGTGTGTGTGTGTGTGTGGGGTGTGTGTGTGTGTGTGTGTGTGTGTGTGTAGGGAGTCATAGGTGAAGGACAGTAGGAACAGAGAGTGAAAAAGATGGGGTGTGGTCAGGGTAGAGAGGGAGATGTTTGGTAAATGAAGGGGTGATTCTGTAAGGCTTATTTAAACAAATGTTACTCAGTCAGAGACCCAAGGGACGAGAATCTGTTGGCCAATGGAAGGCTCCCGAGGTTGGGAGTCTACAATGGTGGAGTGCTTACTGGGGTGCACAGTCTTGGGTTCAATTCTCAGTACTAAAAAACAGACAAGAACATCCAGACATAGGCTAATTGAGCAAGGGTTTATTCCCAACAGGATCTTCAGTCAGGAGCAGCCTGCTATGCTCAGGGAATGGAAGCACCAGGCCGAGGTATTAGCTTTCATTCCGGGTGCAACCAGCAATGAGTGTCCGGTTTTTACTTGAGGAAATTACATAGATAGGACTGGTGCCTCAGCATGATCTCTCTAATTCATTGACTTGCCGATTCATTTTTTTTTTTTTTTTTCACAGTGACAATGAATTAGAGAGGACAGAAGTGGATTCCAAGGACAGTCAGGAGATGTTGCTGTGTTCCAAGGGAGAAAGCTGAAGGAAACCAAGGTTTTGGAAGGACATAGGTTGGAGTTAGCGTTTAGACTTGAATTCCTCAGGAACTAGTGGTAGGTTATGGGGAATTTCTAAGAGGGAGAAGAACGCAGGCTCATCCCAGGAGCACGAGCACTAAGACGCTGTTGCTACAGAAGGGTCAGCAGAGGAGCAGATCTGGGGAACCACAGTCAAGAGTGAGGTTTGGATAGATTACATCTGTGAGTCACAGATGTAATGTGGAAATGTGTGGTGTTTGCTTTGGGAACCGAGACTGCAGATTTGAGCTGGAGAAATCCACCTGGGAGCCAGGAAAAGATGAGATTGGCTGAAGAATAGAGTGTAGCAAAAAGAAGAGCCTTAGACTGAGAAGGATTCAGAGGGAGTAAAACCAGGATGCAGGCTGGGGATGGAGGGGATGCTAAGAGTCTAGTGTCCCGGAACTCAGCGAGGGAGAAAGCTTGAAAAGGAAGGACATTGACTGTAGTAATGTTCCTGAGAGATCAAATAAGACACAGATAGAAAGAAAGAAAGAAAGAAAGAAAGAAAGAAAGAAAGAAAGAAAGAAAGAAAGAAAGAGACTAGAAAATAACAGAGGGATGTTTAAGAAGTTCAGCTTTGGGGGTCTGGAGAGACAGTTCAGCAGATAAAAATATTTGCTTCTGTTGCAGAGGACGCAGGTTCAGTTCCCAACCCCCATGTGATGGTTCACACCCACTCAGAACTCCAATTCCAGGGCGTGTGACACCTTCTTCTGACTTCCCAGGGAACCATAAACATTCCAGCAAAACATTCATACACGTAAAGTAAAATCTAAAAATCTGAAAGAGAGTTTCATTTAGGGGGCACTGTTTGGGGTGGGTGCCTGGTAAGCTGGTGTCATAGTTGCTGGGACCCCTGTGCTTTATCACAACCTCAGGAAGACTGGGAGAAAGTGTTGGGTCGGCTGCAGTCCGTGAGACTGATTGGCGGCGTGTGCTTTACAAATCCAATGTGTTCTGTTTCTTCCTCATGATCTGCATCTGCAAATGCCACATAGCCAGAGCTGGAGAAGAGAGCACAGGGCTTAGAGGGTCCCTTAAGCATCCTCTCCGGTTCTGTGGATTTCACCGGCTCCTCCCTCGTTTCCCACAGGGCACTTTACAGCTATGGTATGGAAGAATACCAAGAAGATAGGCGTGGGGAAGGCATCTGCGAGTGACGGGTCCTCCTTTGTGGTGGCTAGATACTTCCCAGCAGGGAATATTGTCAACCAGGGCTTCTTCGAAGAGAATGTCCCACCTCCAAAGAAGTAGCTCATGCCACCAAATGTGACGAGATGGGGATGCATATATGAAGTGCCTATAGAACCACAAAACGCCAGCGAGTGTCAGTCCCCGTGGGTGTGTGTATTTATGTGTTTACCTGTGAGCATCTCTCGTGACAGTTGCACCTGAGCTCCTTCTGACTGAAGGATGGCCATCCGAAACATTTGTCCAGAGGGTTAGCTAGACCACAATTGGGTAAGATTAGTTCTAAAATCTTTTTTCTGTTTTTGTTTTGTTTTTATTTTTGTTTTGTTTTGTTTTTTTTGTTTTGCTTTTATTTTTGTTTTGTTTTTTCAAGGCAGGGTTTCTGGGTGTAGCCTTGGCTGTCCTAGAATTTGCTCTGCAGACCAGGCTGGCAGAGATGCACCTCCCTGTGCCTGGTTTTTGTTGGTTTTGTTTTTGTTTTTTAAAGCAGATTTCATTTGAAACTTTCTTCCTTCTAATATCCATCCTTGGGCTTTGAAGATTCTGAATATTTGCCATTCTGAGAAGTGAGGTCTTTCCTAAGCCCTTCCTGCACTGTAATCTTCTTGTGGTAGATACTGAAGGGATCGACACGTCCTTTAGGTGTGACATAAAGCAGCTAGTGTTAGAAACATGTGGCCAGCTGCATTTCACAGGATCAGTGAGAACTCTCAGTCTCAGTTGGAAGACATGATATCATCCTGCATCCTCCAGGAATCTCTAATAGAATTGCCAAAGAACAAACGGAGATGGAAAAAAAGAGCCTTACATCCTTGAAGTTTTTCAACCTTTAAAGAGCAAATACCACAGCTACTAGCACCTCTCACACCTCACATGTGGGTTGTTTGTTTGTTTTTGTTTTTTGTTTTTAAGTTTCATTGCTCACAGCCCTACTCTGGCTTCTGGGGGGCGGGGCTAGGTCTGGAATGCAGCCCTGCACCCCAGTCATCTCAAGCCTCCCCTCTCCTTGTCTGGGCTCCTGGCCAAGGCCTTGGACTATGATGAAGTCAATAGAGCAGAGGTGAGGGTGAGCTTCACTTGGGGGCCCTGGAGGAAGCCCCAAAGCCTCTGTCCTTCCCCAACCCTGCAGGCGGTGACCACCCAGGCCTGTCCCCGGCAGCTGTGGCTACAGCTGCGTCTTGGCTTCCTCTCGGAATGTGTGACAAGCCCAAATGCTCCAGGGAGGAGGCCCAAACAAGGAGATTAGGAACGCTAATTTGATCCTGTGTTTTGCCTCAAACTATACACAGTTTCCTCTGAAAGAACTGATTTAACCAGGTCTGCCAGGGAGGGATCAAGCCAGAGGTTCAAAGGTGGATCCCTGAAATGGTGGTATCTCCTCCTGCAAGGAGATAAAAGGGTTGTTGGCCTAATGACAGCAAGGCTGGCTGGTCTTTGTTACACTGTGAACAGTCCCACACTGCTGCCACTTGGTTCATTCAGGGATAGCAACAAACAAATGAGACAATAAAATCCTTTCCTTTTTGTGTAACTTCTTCCTCTAATGCGATTCGTGCTTAGTTTATGGCTGAGGTGATCTGGGACTCTGAACCCATCTTGAGCCACTTCCTCCTCCCCAGTCCCTCCCCTGGGGACCACACTGCCTAAATAGCTACTTTAGGAAGCATGTGACCCAGTGGCTCACAGATGAGTAGACTGCCTGATCCGAGGGCATACCAGCGACAAGGAATGTGAGCTCAGACACGTGGAGAGAATTTACTGGCGGAACTGAAAACGTACCAATGGTGCGAGTTTAAAATAGAGGCCCAGCAAACCTAAGCTATATGTTCTGTAGTCCAGTTATTAATGGTAAAGGCAGGTGAGCCTAGAATCCTAGCTATTCGTAAGATGATGGGAAGTTCAAGGCCAGCCTGGACAACTTATTGAGAATCTGTCTGAAAGGAAGACCAAGAAGCTATACTGAGCTTCCTGCTTGTAATTCTGTATATCTTTGAAAATGCCCTAATTATCTTTAAGGGTTTGCAATACGATGATGTCAACCTATAAAAATTAGAATATTAGGGTCTCCTTCCCAGGAAAATCCCATAAATGGAAAATGCTGATCAGGGCAGGAGGAAAGTGGGAGACCGGGCAGGAGCCCTTTCCTGGCTGAACCAAGCAAACAGCCATTGAACTTCCTGCCCATCCCTAGGAGTACCAATGTCTGCATAGAACCAGGTGGCGGGAGCTGGCGTGAAGCCACTCTCGAAGCTGGCGTCTGTTCCACAGTTGGTTGGGACTAAGGAAAAAGCTGCTTTCCAGGACTGGAGAAGAGCCAGCGAGCAACGCTGGCTGAGCAGATGGGCACAAGCACACCCACCTTCCTTTGCAAATTCTGTCAGTCTCACAGAGTAGCCCTGGCTGTCCCAGCACTTGCTAGGTAGTGGACTAAGCTGACTCCAAACGGGCAATTCTCCTGCCCCAGGCTCATTCCTTCTTTAACTATAAAGAACATTTTATTAATCAGGCGTAGGGGTGCACACCTGTAGTTTCAGCACAGGCAGACACGGACAGTTCTCCATGAGTTCCAAGCCAGCCTGGGATACCTAACAAGTTCTAGAATAGGCAGGGCTACATAAAGAGACCCCGTGTTGTAGGTGTCTTATTACTGTGGTAAAACACCTTGACCAAAAGCAACCTAGGGAGGAAAGAGCCCTTGCATCTTACACTTCCCGTAACAGTCCCTCACCCAGGAGGGCAGGGCAGGAATTTAGAGGCAGGAACTCAAACAGTCGAGGGAGGAGTGCTGTTTACTGGCTGTCCAAGGATGACACCAGCGACATGAGCTTGGCCCTCCCCCACTGATCATGAGACAAGCAACACCTACCTCCCAGACTTGCATACAGGCCACTATGAGGTTATTTTTCTCAGCTAAGGTTCCTTCTTTCCAGATGCATCTCTAAACAAAACAAAACTACATATAGCGTGTGCAGGTGAGGGGACAACTTTGCCGGCTCTCCGTGTCCGACTACCTTTGTGTGGGTTCCAGGAGTTGAATTTGGGTGGTCAGGCTTGCTGGGCAGGCATTCTGCCTGCAGAGAGACCTCAGCAGCAGCTGTGCAAACACCTCTTTTGTTTGTTTGTTTTTTAATCTCAAGTAGTCCAGGCTGGCCTAGAATTTAAAGACTATGTATCTAAAGGGGACCTTGAACTTCCAATCATCCTGCTCCTATCTCTTGAGTGCTTGGATTAGAGGCATGTCTCACTATTCCAAGATGGCATGGTTCTCGGGATCCAACCTACCGCTCTGTGTGACAGGCAAGCATTCTACCCACTGAGCTTTGTCCCCAGCCCAGGTTAATGAGCTTTTACATTTTTAACTTTGAGACAGTCAGTCTACTATGTTGCCCCAGGCTGGCCTAAATTTAGGCCTTCCGCAATCTGAGACACATATGGACTACTGTACCCCCACTTTTTGTTTAATTTTAAGGTCTACACATGTGAAGCACCACACCCCAATTTTTGTTTTGTTTTAAGGTCTATGTTGCCCAGGCTGACCTGAAACTTTGGAGCTCAGAGTCCCTCCTGCTTCTGCCTGCCGAGTAACTTCTGCCTGCCTAGTAACCGGGTTCGGAGCTTTGAGTCTTGAGTTTGTTGAGGATGGGAGCTTTGCAACTGAGATCGGAAACTGTGGCAAATGATCTCCAGTTGAACAAGCCTCTTCCCTCCAGGCCTTAGTCAGGTCTGTCAGATCCTCCCAGACCTCCATGATCTCCAGCTGGAGGCATACGGTGAGTGAGCTCATGTCTGCCCTGGTGTTCTGGGATCTGATGACCTTCTGCTTCTGGTAAATGTCCCAGGAAGTGGGGTCTGACAGTCAGGATGCCACTGGATTCAAGCATCCTTATCAGACAGATTCACGATGCTTCCTCTGGCCAAGTGGCCCCTGTTTCTCAGGTCAGGAGCTGAAATTCCCTGAGAGAGAGAGAGAGAGAGAGAGAGAGAGAGAGAGAGAGAGAGAGAGAGAGAGAGAGAGAGAGACTAGGTAGTGGGGAATTGAGCTCAGCCACATGGGGAGTTCTCTGAAGTGGGGCTGGAACATAAATACTCCAAGCAGGGAGACAGAAGTTCTAACCACTTCTCAGGCATCACATCCAAAGAGACTATCTGCCCCGGAAATCGGGTATCAAGTGTGTAACTTCACTATTAAAGTATAATTGTTTAAAAAATAAACTTCAATTAATCCCAGCACCTTCGAGGCAGAGACAGGTAGATCTCTTGAGTTCAAGGCCAGCCTAGTTTACAGAGCGGTTCCAGGACAGCCAAGGCTACCCAGAGAAACCCTGTAACAAAAACAAACAAGCAAACAAACAAACTTTAAATTACCAAATTCCTAGATAAGGTAAAGGCTAGGTGTGGGATGGAAAGATGAATGAGAATCCAAGCCAGCAAGAGGGCTGGAGAGTGGTGGAGATGGAGCTGACAGTCTCTCTGGGAGGGGCATTCAGGAGGACCAGAAGGTCTGGAGTGAGGCTTGGAGCCCACAGTGGAGATCGGGGTCTGCAGTCAGGTCCTCCTGACCAGTACAAGTGACCATATGGCACGGTTCTTCCTAAGAGGTCCCAGGATGGCTTTGGTCATACACCATTGCCAGGCTCTGTCCACAGCTGTAAAATGAGAACAGGTGTGGGTCTGCCACACTGTGAGCCCCGGGTCCAGACGTGTGAGTTTCGGAGTCGCTCCTACACAAAGGAGCCCTAGGCGGGACAAAGCAGGCAGAAAGGGACACCCCCACCCCACACCCCACCCCCGGGGAGAGCGAGTTTCTTCTCTAAGCCATTGGAGAGGCTGAGCACGGAGGCGGCGTGCTTCTGGCCAGGAGGTGACCCTGCAGCGCCACCGTGCGGCCGAAGCAGGCTCCTACAACCCGTCGAGGGCTTCGGAGATGCCCACAGCTGCGGTTTTATCAACTAAGAAACAAGAGCTGGCATTTATTGGAACGTTTGCTGTAAGCTAAGCCCTGCGCCTGCTGCACTTTGAAGCGAGTATTCTCATCTCACAGAAGAGGAATCTGAGGCCTGAGTGAACTGGTCGCAGTAACTCGGAGTGGAGAGGCCGGATCAGGCACTTCCCAGCATTTTACTAGATACTTGGAAACCTGGAGCAGGGCGTTTCCAAGTCCTCCCATCTTCCTAGGGCTGGCCGGCCCCTCCATTTCTGCTCCAGTGTCACCCACTTCTCCATTCTTAATGAAAACG
Source organism: Mus caroli (assembly GCF_978045245.1). Taxonomy (NCBI): domain Eukaryota; kingdom Metazoa; phylum Chordata; class Mammalia; order Rodentia; family Muridae; genus Mus; species Mus caroli. The sequence goes on along the minus strand of NW_028227261.1, from coordinate 110,707,380 downwards.
GTATTCTGACTACAGAGATCAGAAACCACAGGGTTTGTCTTCTCAGACGTCCAGGAACCTTGGTAGAAAAAGGGGCCTTCAGGGCCTAAGAATTGAACCATGAAAACTGTCTGGTCCCCATTTCCCGAAGGGGTGAAAGGGTTGTAACGCCCCACACTGCAGGAGTTCCAGGTTTGCTCTGCCTCTAACTGCCTCTGTGACAGGGGGAGTCCTTCCTCAGCAGGACTTCAGCCTTCTGGTTAAAAGGGAGGCTTCTAGATCATGGTGACCTCTCCTCCCACCCTAAATTTTCCCTCTCCACAGCTGCTCTCTGCCCCACCCAAACCAGTTCGAACATTCCCGGCGAAGCCCTGGACTGTGGCTTGAAAGGCCCGGGGGTGGGGGGCGGACACCGTGGCCCCATCCCAGAGCTTCCTCTGAAGCTCCGGGGAGAGAAAGGCCTAGGGGCGGGGAGGGGGCTACATTATGATGACCTCATCCATTCTATGACGTCACCCTCTCTCCCACGCCCACTCCTCTCTGGTCAGCTGCTCTGCAAACAACCATCAGTACAAACCCCAAAGGCCTGAAAAAGTCTGCCCTCCGGTACCTGCTACAGACCTTCTGTCTCGGCCAACAAGAAGCACCATGAAACTGGAATTCACAGAGAAAAACTACAACAGCTTTGTGCTGCAAAACCTGAACAAACAGAGGAAACGCAAAGAGTACTGGGACATGGCCCTGACTGTGGACCATCATGTCTTCTTCGCACATCGCAACGTGCTGGCTGCCGTCTCTCCACTAGTGAAAAGCCTCATCGCCAGCAACGACATGAAGACCACCGATGAACTCTACATCACCATTGACCCCAACTACCTGAGCCCAGCCACGGTGGACCAGCTCCTGGATTACTTCTACAGCGGCAAAGTGGTGATCTCAGAGCAGAACGTGGAGGAGCTGCTCCGGGGCGCGCAGTATTTCAATACCCCACGCCTTCGGATTCACTGCAATGACTTCCTTATTAAGTCCATTCGCCGCGTCAACTGCTTGCGCTACCTCTTCTTGGCTGAGCTGTTCGAGCTCAAAGAAGTATCAGACTTGGCCTACTCTGGCATTCGTGACAACTTCCACTTCTGGGCCAGTCCCGAGGGTTCTATGCACTTCATGCGCTGCCCACCCGTCATCTTCGGTCGCCTGCTCCGGGATGAAAACCTCCACGTGCTCAACGAGGACCAGGCTCTCAGTGCACTCATCAGTTGGGTGTACTTCCGGAAGGAGGAGCGGGAAAAATACTTCAAGAAGTTCTTCAATTACATCAATCTCAATGCGGTCTCCAACAAGACGCTGATGTTTGCCAGCAACAAGCTGATTGGCTTGGAGAACAACTCTGCCCATGCCACCTTGATCGAAAGTGTCCTGATGGACCGCAAGCAGGAGCGCCCGTGCAGCCTGCTGAGCTACCAGCGGAAAGGGGCCCTGCTTGACTCGGTGGTCATCCTGGGTGGCCAGAAGGCCCACGGTAAGTTCAACGATGGAGTGTTTGCCTATATCATCCAGGAGAACCTGTGGCTGAAGCTCTCAGAGATGCCGTACCGGGCAGCCGCGCTCAGTGCCACTGCTGCTGGCCGTTACATCTACATATCCGGTGGCACCACTGAGCAGATTTCAGGACTGAAGACAGCGTGGCGGTATGACATGGACGACAACTCCTGGACCAAGCTGCCTGACCTGCCCATTGGGCTTGTCTTCCACACCATGGTGACCTGCGGGGGAACAGTTTACTCAGTGGGTGGGAGCATTGCCCCACGCCGGTACGTCTCTAACATCTATCGCTATGATGAACGCAAGGAAGCCTGGTGCTTGGCGGGGAAGATGAGCATTCCTATGGACGGGACAGCAGTCATCACTAAGGGTGACCGGAACCTGTACATTGTCACTGGGCGATGCCTGGTGAAGGGCTACATCTCCCGGGTCGGTGTAGTGGACTGCTTTGACACCTGCACGGGGGAAGTGGTCCAGTGTATCACCTTCCCCATCGAATTCAACCACCGGCCCCTGCTCTCGTTCCATCAGGACAACATCCTCCGTGTACACAGCCACCGGCAGAGCGTGGAAATCAACTTACAGAAGATCAAGGCCAACAAGTCGACAACCTCAGTACCTCTGTTGCCCAACAGTTGTCCCTTGGATGTATCCCATGCTATCTGCTCCATTGGAGACAGCAAGGTCTTTGTATGTGGGGGCGTCACCACAGCCAGCGATGTCCAGACTAAGGACTACACCATCAATCCTAATGCTTACTTGCTGGACCAAAAGATAGGTGAATGGCAGACCCTTGCCTGCCCACCTGAGGCACTGGACTGTCCTGCCTGCTGTCTAGCCAAGCTGCCTTGCAAGATTCTTCAAAGAATTTAAACAACTTTTTAAGTGGGAGAATAAGTAAATGCATTATTATTCACAATTTAATGACGGAAAGCAAGGGAGGAATGTGGCTTTGGATTCCTTTTAGTGGGGGGGTCAATGCTTGGGGCTACCCATGTTCCTGATGGATAGGATAGGATTCAGGGTTAATGTCTCAGTGGAGGTAACTAGCAGAGATGGAGTCTCTGGTTGGTGGTCTACAGTGGGTAGATTAATTAATTAACTAATTAATTAATTTTGTTATCCCAGCACTGGAGGTCTCTAAACTGAGTCAGGAAAAAACAATCCTTGGTGGTTGTGGATTGAAGTTCCTCCCAGACTCTGGGCTAGGGGATGTTTGAGTGCCCCCCCCGCCCCCACCCGATCCCTGTACTCACCTCTCAGGGATCTGCTAGCATAGTAATCTCTGCTCAGAGTGGTGATGGCATGGGCTCTTCCAGCATGTGTTTGCTTCAGGTCTTCTTGGGAGACAGGAAATGACCTATCCTAAGCCCAGGAGAGTAGCCTTGTAGGCTGGGGAGGAAGGAGGTGCGTGGGCAAGTCCAGGGACAAGCAGGGTCGATGGCCTGTTGTATTTGTGTCACCTAGGGTGGTTTATGTCTCATCTGGGGGGAAGTTGAGGATTACTTACAATGGTCACTGCTTCTAGTTGGAGAGGTACACAGAGAACGTTCTCAGGAATGTGAGGTTTGAATCAGGGGTGGACAAGCTACAATAAAGGGAGAAGGGAGAAATCCAGGTTGGTAGTGGAGCGAAGCTGTAATGGGGATCAGGAGGTAAACTCGGGTACCAGCTCAAGAACCCACTAGCTTATCCTGGGTAAATTAACTTATATCTCTGTGCCTTCATTTCCTCTTCCGTAACAGAGATAGTGAGACCACCCAACTAATAGTTTAAGTGTGGAATGCCCAGGACAGATAGTCCCCTGCATACACTGTGCTGAGGACACACACACACACACACACACACACACACACACACACACGACTTCTGTCACAGGATCCTATTCTGTAGCTCAGACCCCTTGGGAACTCACTGTGTAGCTGAGACTGGCCCGGAAGGATGATCCCCTGCCTTTACCTAATGCCTCTTTTGTAGCTTCTAGTGCTGGGATCACAGGTGTGTGCTCCCACAGCCAACTCAGAATGACCCTGTTAAAGGATAAGCCTTGCTCCATCCAAAGATTCCCAAGATCCATTGCTTCAGGATGCCTCTGAAGGGTAAAACCAGGTGTCAAGAAGGTCCTCCTATAGAAACCAGTTACCAAAAGGATCCCCGGTCTTTTTCTAAATTTCTCCTTTAGATATCAGGTATAAAGTCTGGAATTCAAAATTGGAATATTTTGGTCCAAATTGTATTATTCAGAAATGCAATAGAATTGTTTTTTAAAAGCTTTATGAGAAATAATTTATACTCCCAAAATGGACTTATTTAAATATACAGCTTAGTGGGACACGTGGCTCCTGCCTATAATCTCAGCAGTCAAGATGAGCCAGGCTTACACAATGAGTCTCAGGCCTGGCTGGGCTGCAGGGGGAGTCCCTGATTCAGAAGGGGCTGAGGGCTGGAGAGACAGCTCAGTGGTTAAGAGCACTGGCTGCTCTTGCAGAGGATCCAAGCTCGATTCTCAGCACCTACATGGTGGCTAACAACCACCTGTAACTCCAGACCTAGGATCTGATTCCCTCCTTCTGGCTCCAATGGTCACTGCATATGATACACATGGTGCACAGACAGACACACGGACATGCAAGCAAAACACCAATAGGCATAAAACAAAACAAAAGCCCAGCAATTAATCAAAAGGTATGCAGCTTTCGGGGTTAGGGGTGCACACCTGTAAGGCCAGTGTTTCCTGGAGATGAGTGGATTGGAATTTCAAGGTCCTTCACAACAATTCCATAGCAAGTTTGAGGCCAGCCTGGACTGCATGGGGACCCTGTCTTAAGAAAAAAATAGCTTGGCACAGTGGTAAATGCTTTTTATCCCAGTCCTTGGGAATCAGAGGCAAGTAGATCTCTGAATTTGAGGCTAGCCTGGTGGTCTACATAGTTCTAAGCCATCTGAGATTACAAATAATATATATATTTTAAAAATATGCAACTGGGACTGGAGAGATGGCTCAGCGGTTAAGAGCACTAACTGCTCTTCCAGAGGTCCTGAGTTCAATTCCCAGCAACCACATGACGGTTCACAACCATCTGTAGGGGGAATCTGGTGCCCTCTTCTGGTGTGTCTGAAGAGAGCAATAGTGTACTCATATACATAAAAATAATAAAAATGAATCTTTTTTTTTTTAAGTATGCAACTAATATGGTTCTTAGTTCCTCACAGAGCCTTGCAATCACCATCGAAACTTTAGAATATAGTCTGTCTCAGAAAGAAACCCTGAGCCCTGGGCATCATGCCTCACACCTGTGGTCTAGCATCCCCAACACTGAGGCAAGAGTTTGCCAGGAGTTCAAGGCCATCCTGACCTACCTAATTCTAGGTTAGGTAGAGTGAGACTTTGTGTCAAATAACCACCCCCCAAAAGACCTGCCACTCTCACCTCTTTGCTGGGACTGCCAACCTCACCTCTTCAGCCCTAGGCAGCCACAGGTCTATTTTCTGTCATTCTGAATCTCCCTGTTTTGGACAGTTCACATATGAGATGTTCGTGTATCTGATCTGGCATCTCCGACTTAGTTTTGTGTTTTTGATGTTCATCCGTTATAAGGCATGCTATGCATCTTATACCATCATGGCTGATAAACATTGGATGATTTCTACTTTGAAATCATATGACTATAATGAATGATATTGACTTGAACATTACTATACACATTTTTATGACAGCTTATGTTCTCATTTCTGTTGGGTGAACACTGAGGAAGGTATGTCCAGGAATTCTGGGTCTAGGCAATTGAGGAAATGATGGACTTGATTCCCATAGCAACTGCTGTCATTTCCCACAGCAAGGATGAGGGCTCTGAGGGCTCGGGTCCCCTAGGCCTCTGCCCACACATACTGTCTGATTTGCATTTCTCTGATAGTTAAAGACAAAGAACAGGGCTGTCTCTGGCTACAGTGCCTGCCTTTGAATCCCTTTCCCTGTCTGCCACAATAGAAGAAGATGCCTTTGTCTTACTGCAATGTGTGAGTCAAGGCTTTGATATCCATGGGAGGCCTCCTCTTTTCAGAGGAGAAAGGGAGGAAGGGGAGGAGGAGAGGAGGGGAGGAGGGGAGGAGAGAGGGAGGGACTGGGAGCAGAGGAGGGAGGGGAAGCTGTGATTGGAATGTTAAAGGAAAGAATCAAAGACAATGAACACTTTTTCTTGAGTTTATTGGATGAAAGTTAATAAACTTACTTTTTCTGTACTTAACTGCTATCGGAGAAATTATTTCTATCAAAAGGGTTTTATCTGAGGCAGGATCTTGTTATGAAGTTGGTCTTGAACTCCCTACTTTTTGAGTGGCAAGAAAGGTTTAAAACAGGATAAAACAAAGATAACAGCTGAGACTGAGGCTGTAGTGTATCAGCTCAGACCACAGAATAATGAAGTCTGTCTGTCAGCCTCTGTTAGATTATCCCAGACTTGCTAAGAGTGTGTTATAAGCCAATCCTGGTGACGTACACACGCGCACTGTGGGAGTCATAGAGAGCCATCTTCAAGAGTCAGTTTCCTTCTTCCTCCATATGGGTCCCAGGAACCAGTTAAGTTGTCAGACTTGGCAAGCACCTGCTGAATTTAAGGTTAAAATCTCCAGTGATGGCCAGGCTGGACCTGTAATCCCAGACCTTGGGAAGTGGAGGCAAGACCATCAGGAGTCAGAGGTCATCCTTGGCTGTATAGGGAGTTCCAGGAAGGCCTAGCCTGCAGAATGAGATCCTGTAGACTGTGGTTTCCCAGGGCTGGGGGCGGGGGATGTTGAAGAAGCTACTGTCAGAGGGTATGATCTTCCTCTGGAGATGATGGGAATGTCCTAACAATTGTAACTGCACATCATTGGTGGGTTAAAAAAAAACAAACCCTTTGAATATATATGAAACATGTAAATCCTATCTCATTAAAACTGTTTAAGAATTATCATGGCTTCCATCTTGCTCATCCCCACTTGCCTCCCTCACTCTGAGGAAAGCCAAGTTCTGTGTTGTCTGACTCTTGTCCTGCCTCAGTGAAGTTTTCAAGAGCTGTGTCTCTGGTCAACAGCTTGACTTCAGCTTAAGGAGAGCTCCTGAGCCAAGCCACCTGGCTGTGCTCACCCAGAGCTCTGGCCTTAGAGACCACATACGATGATGTTTGTAAAGAAGAGTTCTGAGATGGTCGGTACACAGCAATAGACAACACAGGCTACCTATCCCTGTAAGGAATGTCTGTGTAAATTACATATCAGAGCTACTTGTTATAACTTTTCTGGCATATTATGTGCCTCTGCTAAAATGTAAGTGGAGATGTTGTGGGCTATCTAAGAGAGAAGATGGCTTGAACATGGGTTTAAGCCAGTAGCAAATCTCTATTAGCTGGCCAGCAACTACAATGGGTGTTCAGGATCACAGTGTAGCCCTGAGTCTTTCTCAGGGTGAGCTTTTAAACACAAAACCATGTTCTGGGTTGATATACTACAGTTAACAAGAGTAGTTAGCCAAACACAGAGCAACAGAAGCCAAAAGGCAAGGTTAACGCATTTAGAGACTTCCCCAGAACCATGAACTCTGATGGGTTAGGTAGGTCTTTGCTTTTACTCTGGCTGGTGGTTGTCTATGTGCTGAGTTTTACTGCCTGAATGGTGCTTCCATCATGGAGTCAGTTGGGCTAAGGTCTGGGGCCTACTAGTTACCTAATGAAAGTGGATCTAGGGCAAAAGGTTTTTATGGTTCTGGGATCAAATCCAGGACCTTGCAATGTATAAATTGCAATCTCTGGCCCCTACCACACACACACAAAATTAACAGTTAGAACCTTATAATCACAAATATTTTTTTTAAAAAAAGGATCAATAGATCATGGTGGTTAACACTGGTGATCCCAGCAATCAGGAAGCTGGGGCAGGAAAATGGGCTTGAGGTCAAGACCAACCTGGGCCATAGAGCTGAGATACTCTCAGACCACCAAAAAAAAAAAAGTGTGTGTGTGTGTGTGTGTGTGTGTGTGTATGTGTGTAGGATGGGTCAGTAACGGTCAAGTAAGGCACACAAACATTCTATTAAGACAGAATTCAGGGGCAATTACATGGCAGGAATCTTTGTTCTCAATTTAAATGATAGTCCAATTGTATCCTTTGACTGGAGGTAAAACTTTCTTCTAGGTGGTTTTCTTCTGACAAAGGGTAAGATCAACTTTTGCTGGTATCTGTACGTCTACGTGCACCTCATCATCAGAGAATGATGGCTTTCAGTCCATGCAGAAGGTCTCTGGGCAATCACTTCTCTGTTGTTAAACACTTTTTGAGCTACCTCCAGGAACTGGAATCTGTTTATACATTTAAATTTTTCTAACCTTGTTTTTTTTTCCTAATATCTGGAACCGACTGGGTGACAAAGGAAATCTTTTTAGCAGTTACCTGTAAACCTTCTAAAAAAGACCTAACAAAAGTTTCAAGTTTCAGACGTGGTCGGTGTTAGAAGAGAAAAATCCACTCTATTCAGGCTGCATCGTCCAGCAGCAAATCTTTCCACCTGGCCCTGGGGAGGTTTTCTTTATTTTCACAGAATGGTAGGTTTTGAGTTTTCCAATAATATGGATCATTGGTTGAAAAACAGACATAAATCACAAAAGATAAAGTAGGTCTTCCGCCTTCCCCCTTCCCTAGGGTTACTTAGAGCAGACGGAGGGGCAACGGTATGTGTGTATGCATGCATGTGCGCACACACACACTCCACTTCACTGGCAGGGGGCCTTGGATGAGAGGCCCAGCCCTCCCCACCTCCACAGGAACATGAGCAGGAGTCAAACAACAAACAAGCAAGTGTCCCCGCCCTGAGATTGGAACAGGTGCAAGTTTTTTGTATTTGTTTGTTTGTTTGGCTGGTTGGTTGGTTGGTTTCTCTGGGTGACCTGGCAGAGTCAAAAGGATTCGGGTCCCCAACAAGAGGAGGCACAGCTCTTAAGCCAATCACACCAGAGAAAGCCACTGGTCAATACAGGGAAACAGAACTAACAGAAATACATAGAAAGACACACAGAGACACACAGTAAAGACCACCATTGGTGGCCACGTTCATGTACCTGATCAGCTAGGGGAATCCAGTAGCATCTCACATGGGTCCTGGATGTGGGTCAGCAGCCACATCTAACCTCCCCTATGTCTCCAAATAGATGTCTTAACTAGACTTACCGCCAGAGGTGACAGACTTTGTAATTTGTTTCCTTTTGGGTGGATGTGTCAGACTTCTCAGGGTCAAGGTTGATCCTGGGGATCTGGAACATTCCAGGATCCTACCCTGGAGGAGTCCTTGGACCACTTTACTCTTCACCACTCCAAGGGCCTCTGAGACTCCCAGTATCTCTTGGGATCTTGGTGAGACCCTCCAGAAATGTTGTGTGGTATCCACCAGAGCAGACTGCTTAGACATGTATTTAAGCCAATAGAAAATCTGGCAACTACACTGGGTATTTGGGATTGAAGTGTAGTCCTGAGCCTTTCTCAGAGTGAGGTTTTTTTTTTTTTTTTTTTTTATAACAATTTATTTATTATATATGTAAGTACACTGTAACTGTCTTCAGACACACCAGAAGAGGGTGTCAGATCTCATTACAGATGGTTGTGAGCCACCATGTGATTGCTGGGATTTGAACTCAGGACCTTCTGAAGAGCAGTAAGTGCTCTTAACCGCTGAGCCATCTCTCCAGCCCTCAGGGTGAGATTTTAAGCATAAAAACAATGTTCTGGGTTGACATACTTCAGTTTGTTGGGGCTGAGGCATTGCCTCACAATCCATAGGACCACCCATCTCATTCAGACAGGGATAGCTTATTGAACATTCGCTCCAGGACCGATTGATCAGGGCTGCAGGACAGACTCAAGAGTTGGCTGTGACCCTAGGTCAAGATCCTATAGGGCTTTTAAGCCTTAAGTCCATAAACATCTGTGTCAAGTTATTCCACCAATCAGGATTTAGGAATAGGGGGTTTCCTTAGGGACTTGTCCTGCTCCCATTGGTTGGGGTATTCAACTGTGGCAGGGGACTTGCCTTGCCTAACATTCATGTCTTAACTTGCCAATCAGGATGTCAGTTACCCAAGGACATATTTCTTTCTGCCAACTAGGATGTCAGTACCCGGGAAGTCTTGGGAACTTAAACTTTATTTGACCCCTACTCAAAGTGGAAATCTTATTCCAAATAGCTTCTTATATTGGGGCAGGAGCTTCTCTTATGTTAGGGTCCATCCCAAGAGCAGCTTATAAAAGCAAAAACAATAAAAGCTCACACACAGGAGCAGGAAGTGCTGCTTGGTGGTTGGTTCAGGTCCAAGCTTATTGTGCTAACTCTACAAAGCAGATCTGACTTCTGCTGTGATTGGTTTCCAAGAACACCAAAGCACAGAATATAACAGAATATGCAGTCAACTTAGGCATGAGATAGTTTCCTAGTAATGGCGCAAAATGGTAGGCTAGACAGGCAACTGTTACCTAGGCCTTAACACGTTACCTAGGCCTTGACACACTTAACAAGAACAGTTAGCCAAAAGTGGAATTACATTGACCAAAAAAAAAAAAAAAAAAAAGGCGAGATTATTGCATTTAGAGACATTCCCAACTATGGACTTTGATGGATTGGGCCTTTGTTTTAGTTTTGGCAGGTGGTACTGTCTATGTGCTTTATTTTACAGCCTAACTGGAATTGCCATCATGGAATCAGATATGCTAAAGTCTGAGGTCTACTAAAGTCTGGGGCCCTGTTACAATGCCATAACCCCTTCTTATATCCTTAACTCTAAACCAAGAATGGTGTGTCTGAGTCTGCAAAGTTCTGTTGTTTGTTGGGGTTGGAACATGATCCCCATCTTCAATTACATCTGCATCAACTTCTGTTTTTGATGGTTTCCTTCACTGCTTAAGCTTTTCCTTAATTCCTGCTCACAGGTTGGAAACTTAGCTGGGTGGGATCTTGGCCTGAGGTCACCACTCCCTTTATTCCACTTAGCATCAGGCTTTTTTTTTTTTTTTTTTTTTAAGACATAATCTCTTTGCATCCTGGATTTATTTCCTGGTGTTCCTTTCCTCTTCAAGCTGCACACTTTGTATTTTTCCTTGTTCAGCTTCCTCCTTTCCATAATATACCTGTATAACAGTGATCACTAATAACCATATGACACAGTCAATACTAGGCTGTCTTGAGATCTCACCTGCCAATGCTATTAAGCAAAAACTCTTCACTTTAGTCTCAGACAGATTTCTTTGGTACAAAAAAATCCGCATATTTCTCCAAAATATCTCAAAGCCATTTACTAATATTCTTTTCCTCTGAAGCCTCTTGAGCTGGGCCATCATAATCTACATTGCTCTCAACACTACTGTTGTCCTCTACATTCATACTAGTATGGCCATTAAGCACTGCTTAAGGCATTCATCCACTTTCCTAATCTAAAGTCCCAAAGTCCACATTCCACCAAAAAGCAGCATGATCAGTCCTGTCACAGCAATACCCCACTCCTGGTACTAACTTCTCTCTTGGCCAATGTTCCAGTGCTTTGAGGAGACACCATGACTGTAACAACTCTTATAAAGAGAAGCATTTAATTAGGTTCTACTTTCAGTTTCAGAGGTTTAGCCACCACCTCATAGAAGAAAATTTGCCTAACCTAAAGGAGATGCTCACCATACAAGAAGCATACCGAACACTAAATAGACAGGATCCAAAAATAAATTCTCCATAACACATTATAATAAGATAACTAAACATTCAATATAAAGAAAGTATATTAAGAGCTGCAATGGAAAAAGACCAAGTAACATATAAAGGTAGACCCACTATTTTATTAACACCTGATTTCTCAATGGAGACTCTAAAAGCCACAGGGGCTAGAAAGATGTTCTTCGAACTCTAAGAGACCATAGATGGTAGCCCAGACTGCTATACCCAGCAAAACTATCAATCAATAGAGAACAATAAAGCCAAATTTAAGTTGTATCTGTCTACCAATCCAGCTCTACAGAAACCACAAGAAGGAAAATTTCAATCTGAAGAGTTAACAACAACCAAGAAAATACAAAGAATACATAACCCCAGGCCAACAAATCAAAAGAGGAAAAAAAATCCACACCATAACAACAAAATAGTAATAGGATCAATAAACAGTGCTCACTGGTAATTTTCAACATCAGTGGTCTTAATTCCTCCAATAAAATGACACAGACTAACTGATTGGATACAAAACCAGATCTTTCTCCTATATTTAAGAAACATACTGTCTTAGTCAGGGTTTCTATTCCTGCATAAACATCATGACCAAGAAGCAAGTTGGGGAGGAAAGGGTTTATTCGGCTTACACTTCCATACTGCTGTTCATCACCAAAGGAAGTCAGGACTGGAACTCAAGCAGGTCAGAAAGCAGGAGCTGATGCAGAGGCCATGGAGGGATGTTCTTTACTGGCTTGCCTCCCCTGGCTTACTCAGCCTACTCTCTTATAGAACCCAAGACTACCAGCCCAGGGATGGTCCCACCCACAGGGGCCTTTCCCCCTTGATCACTAATTGAGAAAATGCCTTACAGTTGGATCTCATGGAGGCATTTCCTCAACTGAAGCTCCTTTCTCTGTGATAACTCAGCTGTGTCAAGTTGACACAAAAATAGCCAGTACAATTGACCCCTTGTCAACTTGACACACAAACACATCACTAGTAAGCCTCAACCCTTACATTCTTATTCATCCCCAAGATCTAAATAACTTTAAAAGTCCCACAGTCTTTACATATTCTTAAAATTTCAATCTCTTTAAAATATCCATCTCTTTTAAAATCCAAAGTCTTTTTACAATTAAAAGTCTCTTAACTGTGGGCTCCACTAAAACAGTTTCTTCCTTCAAGAGGGAAAATATTAGGGCACAGTCACAATCAAAGCAAAAATCAATCTTCAACCGTCCAACATCTGGGATCCAACTCACGATCTTCTGGGCTCCTCCAAGGGCTTGGGTCACTTCTCCAGCCATGCCCTTTGTAGCACACACGTCGTCCTCTGGGCTCCAGATGCCTGTACTCCACTGCTGCTGCTGCTCTTGGTGGTCATCTCGTGGTACTGGCATCTCCAAAACACTGCGTGACCCCTTCAGTCCTGGGCCTTCAATTACAACTGGGGCTGCACCTTCACCAATGGCCTTCCATGGCCTCTCACAGTGCCGAGCCTGAGCTGCTGTGTGACCCCTTCATGCCTTCAAAACCAGTGCCACCTGGGTGACCCTTACACATTACCAAGTCCCACTGCAGAAGGAGTACAACCTTGCCTATCTCTGGAACACAGCCTCTTTGTGCTTTCAGAAAACACTTCCCAGAAGATGTCACCTCAACGATGCTGGTCTCTTCTTAATCACCGCTAATTTCTTAGCTCCAGCTAACCAGCATCAATAGTCCCAGTAATGCAAAGTTTTTGCTTTAGTAGTTCTGGTATCTTGTTAATCACAGCTGATTCTTCAGCCCCAGCTAACCAGAACTACAAAATCTTCACAATAAAAACAGCAATGGCCCTGAAGAGAGTCTTTAATTTTCCCTCTGAAATTTCACAAACCAGGCCTCCATCTTCTGCACTGTTCTCAGCATTATCTTCCAAGCTCCTACACAACATCTGACAGAGCTCTTAACAACGAATGGATCTTCAAGCCCAAAGTTCCAAAGTCCTTCCACAGTCCTCCCCAAAACATGGTCAGGTTGTCACAGGAATACCCCACTCTGCTGGTACCAATTTGTCTTAGTCAGGGTTTCTATTCCTGCATAAACATCATGACCAAGAAGCAAGTTGGGGAGGAAAGGGTTTATTCGGCTTACACTTCCATACTGCTGTTCATCACCAAAGGAAGTCAGGACTGGAACTCAAGCAGGTCAGAAAGCAGGAGCTGATGCAGAGGCCATGGAGGGATGTTCTTTACTGGCTTGCCTCCCCTGGCTTACTCAGCCTACTCTCTTATAGAACCCAAGACTACCAGCCCAGGGATGGTCCCACCCACAGGGGCCTTTCCCCCTTGATCACTAATTGAGAAAATGCCTTACAGTTGGATCTCATGGAGGCATTTCCTCAACTGAAGCTCCTTTCTCTGTGATAACTCAGCTGTGTCAAGTTGACACAAAAATAGCCAGTACACATACTTTAACATCAGAGATAGACATCATCTCAGAGTGCAAATGAAAAAGTTATTCCAAACAAATGAACCCAGGAAACAAGCTGGTGTAGTTATTTTAATATCTGAAAAAATAGCCTTCAAGCCAAAACTAATCAGAAGATGCAGGGAAAGACACTATATACTCATCAAAGGGAAATCCACCAAGAGGACATTTCAGCTCTAAACATCTATACACCAAACACAAGGAGTTCCTAAAAGAAACACTACTATAACTAAGATCACAGTATTGACCCTCACACAGTGATAGAGTGAGAATGCAATACCCCACTCTCTCAAAAACAGACAGATCATTCAGACAAAAACTAAGTAGAGAAATGCTGGTGTTAATTAATGCCATAATCCAAATGAAACTAGAAGACACTTACAGAACATTTAACTCAATACAAATAACTCAATATACGTTCTTCTCAGCATATCATAGAACTTTCTCTAAAACTGACCATTTACTTGGACACAAAACAAGTATTTTTTGTTTGTTTGTTTGTTTGTTTTTTGTTTTTTCGAGACAGGGTTTCTCTGTGTAACCCTGGCTGTCCTGGAACTCACTTTGTAGACCAGGCTGGCCTCGAACTCAGAAATCCACCTGCCTCTGCCTCCCAAGTGCTGGGATTAAAGGTGTGCGCCACCACGACAAAACAAGTCTTAACAGATACAAGAAAATTGAAATAATACCCTGAATCCCACCTGACCACCATGGATTAAAGCTGAATAACAGCAACAAAAGTTGTTTGGTTTTTTGTTTGTTTGTTGCTTGTTTGTTTTTGAGACAGGATTTCTCTGGGTAACAGTCCATCTTTTAGACCAGGCTGACCTCAAACTCACAGAATCTGCCTTTCTCTGTTTCCTGAATGCTGGGATTAAAGATGTGTGCTATCATTCCTGGATAGCAACAACATCAAATTTAAAAACTCTTGGAAGTTGAACAACTCACTGAATTAAAAAATGGATTAACCCATAAATTAAGAAGGAAACGAAAAACTTTTTAGAATCAACCTAAAATATAAAAATAAAATCACAACACAAACAAATGAAGGTGATTCTAAGAGGCAAGTTCATAGCACAAGTGCCTACATAAAGAAAATTAAGAGATCTCTATAGTAACAACATAATGTCACACCTGAAAGTCCTAGAACAAAACGAATAAATAACACCCAGTAGATGGTAAAAAATGATAGAACTCTGGGCTGAAATCAATAAAATAAAAACAAACTTTTTTTTTTTTTTTTTTTTTTTACATAGACTCAATGAAATGAGTTGATTTTTTTTTTTTTTTTTCCCGAGACAGGGCTTCTCTGTATAGCCCTGGCTGTCCTGGAACTCTGTACACTTTGTAGACCAGGCTGGCCTCGAACTCAGAAATCTGCCTGCCTCTGCCTCCTGAGTGCTGGGATTAAAGGTTTATGCCACCATACCCGTCAAGAGTTGATTATTTGAGAAAATCAGTAATACTTATAAACCTTCAGCCAAATTAACTAAAAGGTAGAGAAAAAAAGATTCAAATTAATAAAATTAGAAACAAAAAGAGGACAGAGGAAATCCAGAGAATCATAAAGACATACTTTAAAAATCTGTATTACACCAAACTAGAAAACCTAAAAGAAATGGATAATTTTCTTGATATATATCACCTACAAAAGTTAAGTCCAGATCAGATAAGCAATCTAAACAGACACATAATCCCAGGAAAATAGAAGCAGTAACTAAAAGTCTCCCAAAGAACAGCAACAAAAAATAAAACAAGGGGGCCTGCAACGTCGGCCTGAATGAGGGGGACGCAACGGAGGCATGTTGGAGCCCCTGCCGTCGCGATGACCCGCGGTAACCAGCGAGAGCTCGCCCGCCAGAAGAACATGAAGAAGCAGAGCGACTCGGTTAAGGGAAAGCGCCGAGATGATGGGCTTTCTGCTGCCGCCCGCAAGCAGAGGGACTCGGAGATCATGCAGCAGAAGCAGAAAAAGGCAAACGAGAAGGAGGAACCCAAGTAGCCTTGTGGCTTCGTGTCCAACCCTCTTGCCCTCCGCCTGTGTGCCTGGAGCCAGTCCCACCATGCTCGAGTTTCTTCCTGTAGTGCTCACAGGTCCCAGCACCGATGGCATTCCCTTTGCCCTGAGTCTGCAGCGGGTTCCTTTTGTGTTTCCTTCCCCTCCCTCTGGGCCACTCCTGGGGGTGAGGGGGTTACCCCTTCCCAGTGTTTTTTATTCCTGTGGGGCACACCCCAAAGTATTAAAAGTAGCTTTGTAATTAAAAATAAATAAATAAATAAATAAAACAAAACAAAAAATTCAGGGCCAGATGGACTCAGTGCAAAATTCTACCAGCACCTCAAGAAATAATTAATGTCAATACTTCCCAAAGTATGTCGCAAAAGAAAGACAGAAGAAGCACCATCTAATTTTTAAATGAGGCATAATTACCCTGATACCTAAACCACACAAAGACCCAACCCCCCCAAAAAAAAATACAAACCAATTTCCCTAATACACATAAAGAACTAACCAAAAAGAAAATTACAAACTAATTTCCCTGATGAACATACAGGCAAAGTTCTCAATAAAATACTTGCAAACAAAATTCAAGAACACCTCAAAAATTTCACCCACCATGATCAAGTAGGCCTCATGCAAGAGGTGAAGGGATTATTCAACATTTGTACAAAATAAATAAAACCCACCATATAAACAGACTAAAGAAAAAAACCTCATTGCAGAGAAGGCCTATGACAAAATCCAATATCTTTCCACGATAAAAGTTCTCGAGAGGGGCTGGAGAGATGGCTCAGTGGTTAAGAGCACTGACTGCTCTTCCTAAGGTCCTGAGTTCAAATCCCAGCAACCACATGGTGGCTCACAACCATCCATAATGAGATCTGATGCCCTTTTCTGGTGTGTCTGAAGACAGCTACAGTGTACTTAGATATAATAATAAATAAATCTTAAAAAAAAAAAAAAGTTCTCGAGAGATTAGGCATCAAAGAGACATACCTTAACATAATAGAGGTGATTTACAGCAAGCCTGTAGCCAGCATTAATTTAAGATGAAATAGACTCAAAGCATTTCTCCTAAAATTAGGAACAAGACAAGGTCATCTGTTCTCGCCATACCTATTCAATATAGTACTTGAAGTATTTCCAGCTAAAGCAATAAGACAACTGAAAGAGATCAGGGGATACAACTAGGAAAGGAAGAAGCCAAAGTATCTTTGAATTCCACCTAAAAATTCTACCAGGAAATGTCGTCTACAGCTGAAGAACACTTTCAGCAAAGTAGCAGAATACAAAACTTACACGCAAAACCCAATCTCTTTCCTATATACAAAGGTCAAATGGACTGAGAAAGAGACCAGGGAAACAGAATCTTTCTCAATAATTAAAAAAATATATATTTTAGGGCAACGAAACAGAATCTTTCTCAATAATTAAAAAAATATATATTTTAGGGCAACTCTAACCAAGCAAATGAAAGACTTGTGTAACAAAAACTTTAAGACATTGAAAAAAGGAATTGAAAAGGATATCAGAAGATGGAAAGATCTCCCATGCTCATGGATTGGTAGGCTTAATATAGTGAAAATGGTCATCCTATCAAAAGCAACCTACAGATTTAATGCAATTCTCACCAAAAGTCCAACACAATTCTTCACAGACAACTTTTCTCAGGATGATTTCCAGCTTCATATGGGAACACACAAATACACAGGATGGTTAAAATAATCCTGGATGATGAAAGAACTGCTGGAGGCCGCAGCATCCTCAGTCTCAAGTTGGACTACAGCGCTATGGTCGTACAAACAAAGCAGGGTGGGCACAAAAACAAGCATGATGAACAGTGGAATCAAACTAAAGACCCAGACCTAAAGGTACAGACCCATGAACACCTGATTTTTTTTTTTTTTTTAACACCTGATTTTTAACAGACCCAGAAATACTCACTGGAAAAAAGACAGCATCTTCAACAAAAGGTGCTGGTTAAACTGGATGTCTGCATGTAGAAGAATGCAAAGTGATTTGTGTCATGTCTATCATCGAGGACCTCAACACAAGGCCAGATACCCTAAACTCGATAGACGACAAAATGGGAAACTCTATTGAACTCATTGGCACAGGAAAAAGACTTCCTGAGCAGGAACATCATTAACACAGGCGTTGAGATCAACAATTGATGAATGGAACCTTATGAAACCGAAAGCTTCCGTAAGGCAGAGGACACTGTCATTTGGACAAAGAATTAGGCACAGAATGGAAAACGATCTTTACCAGTTACACATCTGACAGAAGGCTAAAACCAAAATATGTAAAGAATTTAACAATTTCTACCCCCAAACACAACCACCTCTCCCTGAAAATCAAGACGACAAATAACCCAATTAAAAACGGGGCACAGAATAAATACCGTCTCCAAAAGATGAAACATAAATAGCATCTTTAATTTCTTTAAAATTAAATATTCAACATCCTTAGTCATCTGGGAAATGCAAATCAAAACTACTTTGAGATTTCATCTCGCACCAGTAAGAATAGCCAAGATCAATAAAGCAAATAACAGCTCACGGCGGTGAGGATATTGGGTAAAGAAACTCTCACCTACTGATGGTGAGTGTTGGAATAATTTTTTTGTATACTGTGTGAAGGTGTGTTTCTGTCCTCTTTCATCTGCCTAAAGCATTCTCTGATTGGCTTTAATAAAGATCTGAGAGCCAATAGCTGGGCAGGAAGTAGAAGGCGGAACTTCCTGGTAGAGAGACAGGGACTGTGGGAAGACTCATGCGGGAGGATCCGTGTGTTGCAGAGTTGGAAGGATTACGTGCTAGGTCCGAGAGAGAGGTAAAGGCCACGTGACAGATGTAGATAGAATAAACGGGCTAATTTAAGTTAGACAAGGTAGTTGGGAGATACCCAACTATAATGCCTGTGGGTCGCAACCCTCTTGAGGTTGTTGAATGACCCTTTTTACACGGGTTGCCTAAGATCATCAGAAAATGCAAATATTTATATTACAATTCATAACAGGATCAAAATTTCAGCTACGAAGTAGCAATGAAAAGAAGTTTACGGTTGGGTGTACCACAGCGTGAGGAACTGTATTAAAGAGTCGCAGAATTAGCAAAGTTGAGGACCACTGTCCCACAGAGGCACTTGCTCAGCCGTGTTCGTTGCTGTTCTACTCATGATAGCCAGCATCACAGGGTAGTTGGTGATTGTACATTGACATCCTGTGTGTTAGCAAAACAGGAAAGCCTACAAAGGTACAGCATCTGTGAGATGCAGTTGTGTCTGGAAGAGATGCAGTTTGGGTGTGCCTCTACAGGCCTAGATAGATAAGAATGCTAAAGAATTGAAAGTTCCCGCCCATTTCAGGGCAAATTGCTTGGGTGAGGTCTGTGGTCTTTGCTCTATGACCTGAAGCAAAGTCAGCTGGATGGCCTTGAGCTGTTCCACTGTACAGGTGAAATGGTTTGGCCCCCACTGACTTGGCTTGGAGCCACCACCACCACCATGTCCGTGACTCTGCTCAGCCTGGCCAGGGTGTAAGGAGGAGCTAGAGACTTCTTTTTATAGCAATGGACCTTTGAGAGAGCTCTGCTCACTTGGACTTTTGGGTTCTCTCTCTTTTTGGCTTGGCTTCATAGAAGGAGATCCAGGTAAGGTAGGGATTCGTTCTTTGGACTAGCAGGAACCTCAGAGAACCAGCTGGCAGGACATAGGTGAAACGGGATTCTAGGAAAGAACTAAGGAGCCCTCTTGGGTTTGGAGGAGCTCAAGAGAAAGATAGATTAGCTCAGTAGAATGACACAAATAGAAAGATTTCTAAGGAGCTAGCAGTTTATTGTAGACTCAGGCTTGTAAATAGATCTTTTGTAGTTAAGAAAGTAAAGTTACCTTGCTGAGCTAGTGGGGTCTTACCACAGCTCCTGCCTCCAGTGTTTTTATAGGTATAAATATTAGGTAAATTTAAAAAGATAATTATTACAAGCCAGAAATTGGAAACACCCTTGATGCCTGTGTTAGTCAGGGTTTCTATTGCTGTGAAGAGACACCATGGCCAGGGCAATTCTTATAATAAAAATGTTTAATTGGGGCTGCCTTACAGTTCAGAGGTTTAGCCCATTATCATCATAGTGAAAAGCATGGCAGCACCCAGGCAGGCATGGTGCTGGAGAGCTGGCTGAGTGTTCTACACCTGAATTTGAAGGCAGCAGGAAGAGACAATGAGCCACTAAGCCTGGCTTGAGCTTCTGAGACTTCAAAGCCTGCCCCCTCAGTTAACCACTTCCTCTGAAAATGCCACACCTACTCCAACAAGGCCACACCTCTCAATAGACCCAGTCCCTAGGAGCCTATGGGGCTATTTTCTCTGCCTGCCTGCCTGCCTGCCTTCCTTCCTTCCTTCCTTTCTTTTTCTCTCTCTCTTTTTCTTTCTTTTTTCCTCTCTCGAGCTCAGTCCAATGGTTGGCTTTGAGTTTCTGCCTCTGTCTTTGTCAAGCACTGGCAGAACCTCTCAGGAGTCAGCCATATCAGTCTCCCATCCGCAAGCACTTCCCAGCATCCACAATGAAGTCTGGGTTTGGTGGTTGTATATGGGATGGGTCCCCAGGTGGGGCAGTCTCTGGATGCCCTTTCTTTCAGTCTCTGCTCCACACTTTGTCTCCATATTTCCTCCTGTGAGTATTTTGTTCACCCTTCTTTTTTTTTTTTTTTAAATTAATTTTTTTTATTTATTATATGTAAGTACACTGTAGCTGTCTTCAGACACTCCAGAAGAGGGTGCCAGATCTCGTTACGGATGGTTGTGAGCCACCATGTGGTTGCTGGGATTTGAACTCTGAACCTTCGGAAGAGCAGTCGGGTGCTCTTGCCCACTGAGCCATCTCACCAGCCCCTTGTTCACCCTTCTAAAAAGCACTGAAGCATCCACACTTTAGTCTTCCTTCTTAGGTGTCATGTGGTCTGTGAATTGAATCTTGGATATTCCAAACTTTTGGGTTAATATCCACTTATCAGTGTGTGCATACCGTGTTTGTTCTTTTATGACTGAGTTACCTCACTCAGGATCATATTTTCTAGTTCCATCCATTTGCCTAAGAATTTCATAAAGTCATTTTTAATAGCTGAGTAGTATTCCATTGTGTAAATGTAACACATTTTCTGTATCCATTAATCTGTTGAGGGACATCTGAGTTGATTCCACCTTCTGGCTATTATAAATATGGTGGCAATGAACATAGTGGAGCATGCATCCTTATTACATGTTGGAACATCTTCTGGGTATATGCCATCCTTATTACATGTTGGAACATCTTCTGGGTATATGCCCAGGAGTGTTATAGGTGGGTGTTCAGGTAGTACTATGTCTATGGGGCCATTTTCAAACTACCACGATGCCCATCAATACATGAATGGATCAGGAAAATGTGGTATATTTACATGATGGCATATTATTCAGTTGTTGAAATCATGAGATTTTTCAGGTGAATGAATAGAAGTAGAAAAAAATCATCTTGAGTGAAGAAATGGAAAATTCAAAAATCAAATATGGTATTGAGATGCTTTGAGTGAGCATAACCTATGTTTGTATGTTTAGTTCCCAGCTGATGAATCGTTTAGGAAGGATTAGGAGGTGTGGCCTCCTTGTAGAAAGTGTGTAACTGGGGATGGACTTTGAGGTTTCAGAAGCGTACACCAGGCCTAGTGTCTCTCTCCTTGTCTGTCTGCTGCCTGTGTGTGGATCAGGATGTGAAGCTCCCAGCTACTGCTCCAGCGCCATGCCAGTCTGCTCCCTGTCCATGGTAAATATGAACTAACCCTCCGAAACTGTAAGCAAGCCTTTAACTAAATGCTTCTTTTTGTAAGTCACCTTGGTCATGGTGCCTCTTCACAGCAATAGAACAGTAACTAAACCAGGTGTGTATTCTTTTATAGGTGGATATTACTGTTAAGCCTTTCAATAGGCAGGTTACTATATGAACAACTATGGAGGTTAATATGCAGTGAGGAACTAGAGGGGAGGGAAGTAGTCCCCAAGGAGGGGGAAATAGAATACATAGAGAAAAACAGCGGAGAGGAGGCTGGAACAGATTAAGTGGAGAGAGGAGGAAGATTGGGTAAGGAAGTATAGGGAGGGAGAACTAACAGTGGGCCATTTGAATGGGTCATGGAACCTATTATAGTAGACGCTTCTGAAATAGCGTCCATTGTACTGGAAGGCACTCTATACTCTACCAGAGGAACAAGGTAATCACCAACTCAGCTACAAACCCCTTTACCGACATTGGTGACTCTCTTGCATGGTACACTGGTACAACAGTGGCATGGATGTTTTTGGAGTAACCAACCACCAGCCAATTGGATCTAAGGCCCACACCATGAGAAAGAACCCATAGTCTATCATAATCTCTAAAAGTTCAAAGTCTCTTCTGAGATTCGTGCAATCTCTTAACTGTAATTCCCTATAAAATTAAAATAAAAAAGCAGATCACACACTTCCAACATTACAGGATATACATTACCATGCCAAAACATCATAATTAGGAAATACTGGGCTAAAACAAGACCAGCTGAGTAAACCCCAAACTCTGCATCTCCATGTCTGATATCCAACTCCTTTCAGCTTTGTTGACTGCAACACAATTCTTTCTCTTGGGCTCGTTCTACTCCTTGTTAACAACTTTCCTCAGCAGCTATCCCATGGCTTTGGCATCTCAAACAACTTAGGGTCTCCAAGGCAACTTCAGTTTCACAGCTTCTCGTTCTAATGTCTGGAATCCACACATGCTCTTCTGGAGCCCTGCAAAGGGCTTGGGTCACTTCTCCAGTTCTGCCCTCTGTAGAAGTCTAGGATCAGGTTGATCCACTTCACTGCTGCTGCTGTTCTTGATAATCATCCCATGGTATTGGGGTCTTCATATATACTGGGTTCTTCCACTGCAATTAGGCTGCACTTTCACTAATAGCCCCTTGTGATGGTTTGTATATTCTTGGACCAGGGAGTGGCACCATTTGGAGGTGTGGCCTTGTTGGAATAGGTGCCTGGTTGGAGTAGGTGTGTCACTGTGGGTGTGGCTTAAGACTCTCACCCCAGTTGCCTGGAAGTCAGTCTTCCACTAGCAGCCTTTGGATGAACATAGAACTCTCAGCTCCGCCTATGCCATGCTTGCCTGGATACTGCCATGTTCCCACCTTGATGATAATGGACTGAACCTCTGACCCTGTAAGCCAGCCCCAATTAAATGTTGTTTTTTTAATAAGACTTGCCTTGGTCATGGTGTCTGTTCACAGCAGTAAAACCCTAACTAAGAAAGAAGTTGGTACTGGGAGTGGGGTATTGCTGTGATAGGCCTGACCATGCTTTTATTTGAAAGAATGTGGATTTTTGGACTTTGGATTTGGAACTCAATGGAATGCTCTAAATGGGGCTTAATGGGTCATCCTAGTAGGAATATGGAAGACTTTGTTGCTGGGAGTAATTTGAACTGTGTTGACCTGGCCCAAGAGATTTCAAAGGAGAAGAATTTCAGTATGTGGCATAAAGACTGTTTTTGTGGTATTTTGGTGAAGAATGTGGCTACTTTTTACCCTTGTCTGAAAAGTCTGCCTGAGGCTAAGGTGAAGAGACTTGGATTAATTGCATTGGCAAAGGAAATTTCAAAAAGCCCAGCAGAGACTTTGTTCTCTGGTTAAATCTCACAAAGAGAAGTTTGAACAAGCATAGCAAGCTTAGAAAGGCAAAATATAAAATATATGGTTCGAGTATTAAAGGCATACCAGGAAGTGAAATGGAACAAAATCCTGTGTTCTAGAAAATAACAGATTAAGGGAGTGGGACCTTGGGGCAAGACCCTACCCAGCTGAATTTAGAACCAGGCATGGTGGTGCACACCTTTAATCCCACGAGACAGGCATGCTGATCTCTGCATTCAAGGTCAATCTACAGAGCAAGAACCAGGATAGCGAAGCTTAGGCAGTGAAGGATTTAGAAAACATAAAGCTAGTGATAATGTAATAGTACAAGGGGATCATGTTCTAGTTCCTGTAAGCAGCAGAACTCGGCAGCTTCAGCCATGTGGCTCTGGCTCTAGAGTTAAGAATGGAAGGAACTACTGGACAAATGATGCTGGTTATCTGGAGCTAAGACATTAGCAATGATTAAGAAGAAACCAGCATCACTGAGTTGAAATCTGGGAGTTGTTTTCTGGGAGCACAAAGAAGCTGTGTTCCAGAGATAGCCAAGGTTGTACCTCATGCTGCAGCTGAACTTGGTAATGTGTAAGAGTCACCCAGGTGGTACTGGTTTTGAAGGCATGAAGGTGTCATGAAGAACAGCTGAGGCTTAGCACTGTGAGAGGCCAGGGAAGGCCATTGGAGAAGGTGTAGCCTCAGCTGTAGTTGATGGCCCAGGACTGAAGGGGTCAGGCAAAGGATTTGAGGCTTGGCACCATGAAGAGAGCCTATGAGAGGCTATTGGTGAAGCCTTGTTGGAGTGGAACACCCCAGTGTATTGGAGATGTCAGTACCATGGGATGATCACCAAGAACAGCAGCCGTAGTGGAGTGGATCAACCTGAGCTTAGAGTGCTACAGAGGGCAGAGCTGGAGAAGTGATGCCAGCCCTTAGGAGGAGCCCAAAAGATCAAGTGGAATCCAGACACTGAAACAAGATGCTGTAACATTGAAATTGCCTCGGAGACTCAAAGATATTAAAAGATGCTAGAGCCATGGGACACATGCTGAGGAAAGCTGCTAACAGGGAGTGGAACTAGTCCAGGAGAAAGCAGTTTGTTGCAGTCAACAAGATGAAAAAGGAATGGAGATCTGAAGACTGCTTTGACATCAGCCATGGAGATGCAGAGTTTGGAGTTTGCCCAGCTGGTTTCCTGCCTTGCTTTGGAGATTACAGTTAATTAGTTGAGTGAATCTCAGAAGAGACCTTGAACTTTGGACTTTTAACATTGTTGAGACTGCTATAGACTATGAAGACTTTGAAAGTTGGACTAAGTGCATTTGCATTTATGCTATGTTTAAGTATGGCCCCCATAGACTCATGTTTTTGAACAAATCTATGAGGGCCAGGGAGTGGAATGTGATGGTTTGTATATTCTTGGACCAGGGAGTGGCACCATTTGGAGGTGTGGCCTTGTTGGAATAGGTGTGACCTGGTTGGAATGGGTGTGTCACTGTGGGTGTGGCTTAAGACTCTCATCCCAGTTGCCTGGAAGTCAGTCTTCCACCAGCAGCTTTTGGATGAAGACATAGAACTCTCAGCTCCTCCTACGCCAGGCCTGCCTGGATACTGCCATGCTCCCACCTTGATGATAATGGACTGAACCTCTGACCCTGTAAACCAGCCCCAATTAAATGTTGTTTTTAATAAGACTTGCCTTGGTCATGGTGTCTGTTCACAGCAGTAGACACCCCTCATAGGTTCTCTTCATGGTGCTGAAGCCTTACTTCTTTGCATGACCCCTTCAGTCCTAGGCCTTCACCTGCCACTGAGTCTACATCTTCACCAATGGCACTTCCTGATCCCAAATAGTGGGTTAAATGTGTTGATCTGGATCAAAATTGTGTGTCATCCCATCTCAATATCCGGATCAAGGCATGTTGTCTTCCTGCTTGAAGATCTGGATTGCAGGTGCACCCTCCATTTCTAGACTGGAGTTCATTCCAGATATAGCCAAGTTGATAATTGGGAATACCCATCACAATCCATCCCTCGTCAACTTGACACACCATCATATCTCCTTATGTCCAAGTAAAAACAATAATCAGGTTATAATGATACCTAACATGATATAACTCCCTCATTCAATGCGAATGCATAGTAAATTTAGATTAGGTGGCAATGTCCCTTTTTCAACATTCTTTTCACAAGATGGAAGCTTAGCTGGATGGGATCTTGCCCCAAAGTCACCACTCTCTTAATTTCACTTAGTATCTTTAATTTGTTTATCTACTTGAACACAAGATTTAGCTCCATTCCACTCCTTTAATCCTTGAATCATACATTTTGTATTTTCCCTTTCTAAGTTTGCTACACTTGATCAAAATGTTCTTCATAAGAGGGAACCACAGGGCAGAGTCTATAGCAGGCTTTTTTTTTTTTTTTTTTTTTTTTTGAGACTTCCTTTGTCAATGCAATTAATCTGAATCTTTTTGCCTTAGCATCAGGCAGACTCTGCAGACACGGGCAAAAAGCAGCTACAGTCTTCACCAAAATATCAAAGAACAGTCTCTAGGCCCCATATTAAGATTCTTCTCCACTGAAACCTCTTTAGCCAGACCCCCACAGTTCAAGTCATCCTCAGCACCCCGTCTTCATGCTTCTGCTAGAATCGCCCAAGAAGCCCCGCTTAAAGCCACTGCTTTCCAAAATCCACGCTCCTCCAAACAAAAGCACAGTCAGGCCTATCACAGCAACACCCGAGTCCCTGGTACCAACTCCTTAGTTAAGGTTTCCATTGCTGTGAAGAGACAGCATGTCCAAGGCAGCTCTTATAAAGGAAAACATCTCCTTGGGATTCGCTTACAGTTTCCGAAGTTCAGTCTGGGAAGCACGGCAGCATCCAGAAAGTGGTCCTGGAGAACGAGTTGAGAGTTCTATGTCTTTGGAGATTTTTTTTCTTATACTGCTTTGTTTGGTTATGCTTTGGGTTTTGTTTGTTTTCTTATTTTCTTTTTTTAACCTTACTGGTCTTTTGCTTGTATAGTAAGGTTTCCAATTTTGAGTTTTTATGGGTTTTCTCTCTCTCTCTGTTTTCCTTGTGCTCTTA
Source organism: Mus caroli (assembly GCF_978045245.1). Taxonomy (NCBI): domain Eukaryota; kingdom Metazoa; phylum Chordata; class Mammalia; order Rodentia; family Muridae; genus Mus; species Mus caroli. The sequence goes on along the minus strand of NW_028227261.1, from coordinate 110,680,902 downwards.
GTTTAAATTTTATTAATCTGTTCATTTTATTCTTGTTTATCTTCATTTTCCAGGGTTTTTTTTAGACTTACTATGTACACAGTGTTTTGCCTACACTTCAGAAGAGGGAACCAAATCTCACATTACAGATGGTTGTGAGTGAGCCACCATGTGGTTGCTGGGATTTGAACTCAGGACATCTGGAAAGACAGCCAGTGCTCTTAACCACTGAGCCATCTCCCCAGGCCTGTCCTATTTGTTTTTTGGGTTTTTTTTTTTTTGTTTTTTTTTTTAAGAGAGTGAGAAAGGAATGGAGTTTGAAGGGTGGGGAGATGGGAAAGATCTGGGAGATGAGGAAAGGGAACCATAATTGAAATACAAAATTGAAATAGTATGAAAATAACTATATTTGATTAAAAATGTAGAAAGAGGGGTGCATTACAGATTTGCCTAACAGAAGCATTTTCTCATTCTCCAAATGACTCTAGCTTGTGTCAAGCTGATATAAAATGCGTCAGCACAGCAGCCGGAGTCGTCTCTCCCTGGGGCCTTCTCATGGAGGTCTCTACTCGTTTCACAGGGACGGTCCAGAGATGACTGAGGAAAATCTTCATACATCATTACCTTCTTTGTTTTGGTTTTTGGACATCATCTGCGCCAGTATCTGCCTTTTCTAAGTAGACCACACTGGCCTCAAACTCATGTCTTGGTTTGTTTATTTATTTATTTATTTTAGGGTTTGTCCTAGTTAGGGTTTCTATTGCTGCGATGAAACACCATGACCAAAATGCAAGTTGGGGCGGAAAGGGTTTATCTGGCTTATGCTTCCACATTGCTGTTTATCATTGAAGGAAGTCAGGACAGGAATTCAAACGCTGCAGAATCCTGGAGGCAGGAGCTGATGCAGAAGCCATGGAGGTAGACAGGGTAGGGATGCTGCTTGCTGGACTTGCTTCCCCTGGCTTGTTCAGCCTGCTTTATAATAGAATCCAGGACCACCAGCTGACAGGCCCTCCCCCATCAATCACTTATTAAGAAAATGCCTTACAGCGGGATCTTATGTAGGCATTTTCTCAATTGAGGTTCCCCCCTTTCAGGTAACTCTAGCTCGTGTCAAGTTGAGAGAAAAAGACTAGCCGGCATGCTCCTGCTTCTGCCTCCAGACTGCTGGCTTTACAAACGGGCATTAACTTTTCCCAAACTTTTCTATAAATTGTTTTTACACTCATCTTGTGTGTACTGTGTTGTCTGTGTGTGCAACAGCATATTTGATTATGCCATGGTAGCCAACTCAGGTCATCAGGCCTGCAAACAACATTTTTACCTGCTAAGCCATGTTGCCAGCCTTCTAAACTTATTACAGTCTGTGCTTAGGATGGTTTTTACAAGGCCAGTGGAGTTCACTGGTAGAGAGCTTTGCCTTCTGCCCCCATTCAACAAAACAAAAGTAGTTTATGTAGTTACTTAAAAAGTAACAAACAAACAAAAAAACAAAACCAACCAAAGATATGTGTATTAAAACACACAGGACTGGCAAGATGGATGGATAAAGGTGCCTGTCACCATGCCTGGTTACTCAAGTTCCACCCAAGGGACTCACATGGTAGAACTGCCTCCCAACAAGTTGGTCTCTGATCTACACACACATTTTTAAGTAACTATAACTAAAAGAAAAAATAGAACTCACATTTTTACCGTCCTTACTATTTCTGAAGGCATCTTTGACCCAAAGGTTGGTTGGTTGATTGGTTGCTTAACGGGGGTTTCTACGTGATGCCCAAGCTGGCCTCCAACTACTAGGTTCAAGTAGTAAAGTGACCTTTGTTTTTTGTTTGTTTCTTTCTTTTTAGGGTGGTAACATTAAATGGTAACTGCACTTCTCTTGGTCTATGCACCCATAAATTTTTTCAATCATCCAGGAGGGAGGCAATGCAAGATTCTTCTACCAGCTTTCCAAGCGAAGTGGTTGTATGTTGAGTAGTCGGAAAGAGCTCACGTCCCTGATGCCCACAAACGGCTGTTCCCCATCACTCCAGCTCCTGATGCTCGGCGACTCCCAGCTTCCCCTAGGGTGGCACTTCCGCTGGCTCTTCTGCTCCCAGTCACGAGTTGTCCCCCAGGGCTCCTCCCCTTTGCCAGCTGATTGGGCAGCTCCCGTCTTCTGATTGGCTGTTCTTTTTGTGGCTCACCAACCCAACCGGATATAGAAGCAGGGTTTCCGCTTCCACCTTCTCCCTCTTCTCGCTCGTCCTCCCGTAGCAGCCGCCAGCACAGTGTCGGCTGCTGGGCGGGGTGTCGGCGGATCGGTCGGTTGGTTTCGGCTTCGGCGTCGCTGCGGTTGAGTTGGGCTGTCATGGCTGAGTTGGATCCATTCGGCGCTCCCGCCGGTGCGCCCGGTGGCCCCGCTCTAGGAAACGGGGTGGCGGGCGCCGGCGAGGAAGACCCGGCCGCGGCCTTCTTGGCGCAGCAAGAGAGTGAGATTGCGGGCATCGAGAACGACGAGGCCTTCGCCATCCTGGACGGCGGCGCCCCCGGGCCGCAGGCACACGGCGAGCCGCCGGGAGGTCCGGGTGAGAGGGCAGCGGCGTTCGGGCGGGAGGACTTGTGGGCACACTCGGGTCGGTGCTCTTACGCGGAACTTGGGCTTCTGGCTGAAGCTTTAGAAGCGCAAAGAGGAAGTGAGACCCCGTCTGGGTCATTGCACGGACCTCCGCTGCTGCAGACTGCCGGCTTCTGAGTGCTGCTGGGCCGGGGCGGAGGGGAGCGCAGATGCACCGACTGTCAGGATCCGGGTCTGTTCTGTCCAACTTTTCACCAAGCACTTGCTGTGCTTGAAGCCTGGTCTCTGAAGCTGCCGCATTGGCGCAGTTTGGCCAGACTTAGAAACATGGCTGAGTCCACTCGGAAATAATTGCTTATTAGGAAAAAGTAAGAATAGTATAAACTTTGGGACACACGTGCAAACAAAAATGTCAATGTAGTTCAGCAGTTAAAGATGTGTAAAACTTTGGATTGTGGGGAGGAAGATAAGGAGTTCATAGAAGATGGGCTGGCTGCGGAGAAAGAAGCTGACCCAGAAGGATAGGTGTTACATTACAAGCATTGCATACATTGTTGAGGGTAGGACTCCTGGCGCTATTCTTTGGAAACAGCTTTGGAAGGAATTAATTGTCTCAGGAAAAGGCAGGGATAGCCCCCTAAGGAGGGGGAGGAGGGGAAGATGAATGTGTAGTGCAGTGTGGGCCTTTCCACAGCAGAGCTCAAGCAAAAGAGACGGGATAGGATGACAGTTTGGCCTTTGGATGGCTTCCTTGTTTGATGCTCAGGATTGTGGTGTGGGAGGAAAGATGGCGTGGAAAAGGCCATTCAGTAGTGAAGGAAGTAGGATATAGCTAGAGAGAGACAATGGCTTTCCATTTACAAGGAAAAAAGCTTGGCACTGTGGACCATCATGCACTTAGGTATTTGGGACATTGGTGCCAGAGGTTCACCACCAGCCTAAGTAACATAGGGGGAACCCTTCACCAAAAATGCAACTTAAAAATATTAAATGGCAGTCTCCGGGCGAGTAAGAATATCTCTACCCTCTGTGACTGTGAGGCAGGTGACCGATGACAGCAAACAGCATGGAGACAGTGAGTGGTGCAGCCTTAGGCTCCCGTGCACCACAGTAATGCTTTGAGTGTATTTGAGGCCAGAGATCACAAATGGCCATTTTAAGCAGGCAGAATATTTTGGGACAGACTTGCTCCTACTTTGCAGCCTCTGGGTTTGTTTATTTAACAAAACCACCCCCCCCCAAAAAAAAAAAAAAACAACCCAGGACATTATGCTAACTCCTAGACAAATCATGCCCCAGCCAGAGCTTCTATGGGAGCCTGTACTGTACCCCAGGTTTGCAGTTTGCAGCAAGCTGCTTGGACAGAACTGGGCCATAACCTAGAGCCGACGTTGACTTTAAGCGGCAGAGGCTGTTTTCTTTGAGTGGGCATTTGCATGAGAACTCCTGAAATTTGCTTTTTAGCCCTATAGAGTCCTTCCTTCATTTAATAGGAAACTGAGTCCTAGAGAGTCATGACTTGGTGAAGAAAACAGCTTTGCCCCGACTCTCCCCTCCCTCAGACTGTGTATACCTCGTTCTGTTGCAGATGTTTTAGCAGGGTGTGCTTGGATGGAAGAAAGGCTTTGTGGGTGTGTCGGGAAGGCAAGAATTGGGAGAAGTAGCGTCCATAGAAGAGTCTATCATTCTACGGGCAGTGTTGTATGTGTTCAGTGTCACATTTGGATCGTGTAAGTGTCTGGTCTATAGTAGGTGCTCATGTGTTTGACAAATAAGTAGGCAGAAAGAGCCCTGCTAGGCAGTTGGGAGGATAAAATGGAGAGGCTGCACAGTTGTGCCTTATTTTTTCAGCAAAGGGAAGGAAAGGGGTGGTTGCTGACTTAGTTCCTGGGAAAGACGTTTTTATGAACTAAGCATTTAACGACTTAATGCCAGCTCCTGACAGTGTGTTGAGGGCAGTAATAGTGTAATCTCAGCACTTCCTTTTGGGAGTTGAAAACTTTCATACTCAACACAGTAGTGGTTGGGATTCAGGCTATCCGGCTGCTTGAGGGTGAGTTTAGGCAATTTATGTAACGACCGTCACGGCCTAGCCTGCTTTCTTCTCTGTTAAGGTACATAATATATACCACACGGTGTTTTAGGATCACATTAATTTGTCTGTGATTGCTTACTGGTGTGTAGTAAGCAGTCAGTGAATTTTAGCTACTGTTTTTCTGGAAGTAGGAAGAGGCGTTAAAAGGCTTGAAGACGGGCTGGAGAGATGGCTCAGCGGTTAAGAGCACCGACTGTTCTTCTAAAGGTCCTGAGTTCAAATCCCAGCAACCACATGGTGGGTCACAACCATCTGTAATGAGATCTGGTGCCCTCTTCTGGTGTGTCTGAAGACAGCTATAGTGTACTTAACAATAAATAAATAAGTCTTTTTTTAAAAAGGCTTGAAGGCTTTGGGGTATACCGAATAAATTGAAAGAGTAGGTGGGAGCTCTGCTTCATGTACTTTCCAGAGGGACAGATTAAAAAAAAAAAAAAAAAAAAAAAAGACGTAAACTTGCTCCCTCTGCAGGGAAAATGCCCACAGGAGATGCCCACAGGTTAAACAGAAGACTGGGCCAAGACATATGTTTTGGGATAGGTAACCAACCCAGTGAAGTGGCTGGGGTAGTCATGAAGAACAGATGGTTAGGAAGGAGGCGGGGCAAGTCAGATATTGAAAACTATCCCTCAGTGGTGGGGGCTGGAGGAGAGGCTATAGAAAGTGTTTATTGGTGGACGACAGAGCATGTGGTCACAAGGCACGGTGTTTCTGACAAGCCGAGAGAGATGAATTAAAGGTTGTTTTCTGGAGGGAGATTAATTTTATTGGTAGAAATGGAAGAAAGAAATTAAAGAGTGTTACACATGATATTTAAATATGCTGTGCATTTACTGCATCCAAACACTCCGTATACCTCTGGATCCATGCAGCATCCGCCAGCGAGGCCGAGGTGTCGCAGGTTTCGGATGAGACCTGATTACTGTGCAAGCTAAGCTGTGTTCTAAGCTAATCCTCGGCTCAGCTAGGATGCAGCCCTAGGTCTGCCTGACTTCACTTGCTGACATAAACATAAGATTAAAGTCGTCTTGCTCCATGGAAACTTTACTCTGCCCTTGGTTATTTTCTTCTTGCGGGGATGGGGTGGTGGTTTGAGACAGGGTCTGTTCCTGTAGTCCTGGAACTTGCTATAAATAAGGCTGGCAGAACTCAAATCACCTGCTTCTGTCTCCGAAGTTCTGGGGCTAAAGCATGTGCTGCTCTGCTTGACGTGGCCTTTGTGGCTTTCTGGACTTCCCTTTTTGGTTTTTTGAGAGAGTTTCTCTGTATAGCCCTGGCTGTACTGGAACTCACTCTGAAGATCAGGCTGGCCTCGAACTCACAGAGATCTGCCTGCCCACCTCTGCCTCCCAAGGGCTGGGATTAAAGGTGTGCCCCACTCTGCCTGCCTTCTTTCTGGACTTCTTAAGATGCCTGAGAAAGTTTTCTGCATCTTTGGTGTTAGTGGAGTTGTCTTAAATCAAAGTCCATAGATATAATTCCTTTGTTTCTGTAGACTGTTCTTTGACTTGGGTCATCTGATTGATGTAAGAATGAGAAGACTATCGAGATGGCTCAGGGGTTAAGATCACTAGCTGCAGTTCCTAGCATCACATGGTAGCTGGAACTCCAGTTTCTGGGGATCTGATTACCTCTTCTTGTCTTTGCAGGCAATGTATACACGGTGGCATGCACATACATACAGGCAAAGCACCCATACGCATTCATAAGTCTTTAGAATGTCAGAATAATGTAATATCTAGTAAAGAGCTCAAAGCATGTGCCGGGCCAGGATGACTCCTCAGACCCAAAGGGCAGGCTGCCAGTAGTTTAGGAGTATGGGGTGTGCAGTGCTCTGGTTTTATTAGAGAGTAGTGGCCAAAGTCTTCTTTTGGCGCTGTCCCTAGGCTGAACTATATTAAGTGTGCTCGCTGTAATCCATTAACCATACTGTAGGGCTGGTCAGGCCAGCCATCGGAGGCTCTGGGCTTGAAAAGTATCTCGCTTTTCTACCTTACACAAAAACAGATTCCAGGTGAGACAGATTTTTTTTTTTTTTTTTTTTTTTTTTTTTTGGTTTTTCGAGACAGGGTTTCTCTGTGTAGCCCTGGCTATCCTGGAACTCACTCTGTAGACCAGGCTGGCCTCGAACTCAGAAATCCGCCTGCCTCTGCCTCCCAAGTGCTGGGATTAAAGGCGTGCGCCACCACACCCGGCGAGACAGATATTTTTTAAAGTACCAGCAGAAGGCCAGTGAGATGGCTCAGTGGGCGAAAGCCCCCCACCCCCCCCAAACCTGATGGCTTAAATAAAGTGTAATTAGTTCGTCCTTCCTTCCTTCCTTCCTTCCTTCTTTCCTTCCTTCCTCCGAGACAGAGTTTCTCTGTATAACCCTGGCTGTCCTGGAACTCACTTTGTAGACCAGGCTGGCCTCGAACTCAGAAATCTGCCTGCCTCTGCCTCCCGAGTGCTGGGATAAAGGCATGCGCCACCATGCCCTGCGTATAATTAGTTTTAAAAGAAAAAAAGATACTGTTGTGGGATAGCCTGTGCAGAAGCCACAGAGTAACAGTTGGTAACATTTGCAGACAAATTGAATTGAAACTCTCAGGGTTAAATGTCATAAACCAAGTTGAAAACCAATATGGGGTGTTGGGATGTAGCTCAATTGGTAGAGTGCTTGCTTAATATGCATGAAGCCCTGGGTTCAATTCCCAGTACCATGTAAACTGTCTTATACGGTGGTGTAGGCCTGTATTCCCAGCACTTGGGAAGGGAGGCAGAGTATTACAAGTTTGAGGTCATTCTCACCAACATGATGTTTTTCCATGATGTTTGAAGACAGCCTGGGCTACAGTGAAAGCCTGTGTCAATTAAGCACGCGTGCGCAAATGATGAACGTAGGAGATGGCTCAAACCCTGCACAAGCGAGACCCTGAGTTAGATTCCCAAGTACTCATGTGAAATCTGGCTGCTGTGGTAGATGCCTGTAAGCCCAGAGTTGAGAGGAGACAGGATCCCTGGTGCTTGCTGGCCAACCAGCAGACCATGTCTTTAAAAATAAGGTTGAAGTCACTTGGGGGAAGATATCCAATGAGAACCCCTGAGCTCCACGTGCATGCACAGGTGCACAGAGAGGCGCCTGGGGAGGGAGGTGAACAAAATGGGGAAATACTTGCAGTATTATAGATTTATTAATAAAGAGAATTTCGAGATCAGAAGACAGTAAAGACAGGCAGATCTCAGACAGTTGAATAAAGAAGAAAGTCAGATGTCAGACGCCTTGTTGTCTCACTTGGAAGAGGAACCTTCAAAGTCATACATACCCTGTGGCCTGGCAATTCTTCAACAAGAAATTCATCAAAGGACTACACCAGCCAGATACTTTTATTCACTGTTAGGAACCTTTGTTAGAATTATTAGGCTATATGCCACCTACCTTTAGTTTCTTTCTGTATGGTTCAGCCTGGAATTTGCCCAGGCTGGCCTCACAACCCTTGATCTCCTGCCTCAGCTTCTGAGTGCTGGCACTACAGGCATGTATGAACACAGATAGTTCATATCCACACCCTGGCCCCTGTGTGTGTGCAGGTCAGAGCAAGCTTGCAGGAGTCCTGTTCTACTGTTTGGGTCACAGGGAGTGGACTCAGGGTGTCAGGCAATTTTTTTTTAATTGTGTATATGAGCGTTTTGCCTGTGTGCATGTTTCTGCACCATTAGGGTGCCTGGTACCCATGGAGACAGAAGGAGAGCATTGGATCTCCTAGAACTGGAGTTACAGATGGTTTTAAGCTGCCCTGTGGGTGCTGGGAATCAAACCTGCATCCTCAGAGGGCCTCCAGTGCTCTTACACTGTGCCATCTTTCCGGCTCCCTTCCCCCACCAAAGTATTTTGCCTTTTGATCCTAGGGCCTCTCTGAGGCATGCAGGCTAGGTAGGCTGTCTTGCCATTGAGCTATGCTCTAGCACTGCTGTCACTTCTTACAGGCTATTCAGTAGCTCCTAGTTGCTGCAGCACACAATATTGTATTCTCGTATATAATCCTTAATCCTTAAGTAGCCCTGATTGACTTGCTGAAATCTTATGTCTTACAGATGCTGTTGACGGAGTGATGAATGGTGAATACTACCAGGTACAGAGTGCTCTTAACTATATTAAATAACAGTAAACTAGAGCCTTAACTGTGATTTGAACTGACTGACCTAAAAGAGACCCCAGCGCTGGTGCACTGTCTGCCAGAGTAGGCAGTGGGTGGCAGTGGTGGTAAGAGCTTTTTGAAAAAAAATTAGAATTTGAAACGATGATCATCAGCCTCAATTTAAGCACTATGTGCCCTATGCCATATCCAGCACTATAGAAGTCACTGGGAACAGTGTGGGCCTGGCTGTCCTGGGATTCACTAGGAGACCAGGCTAGGCTGCCTCACAGTTTAACTTGCCTCTGCCTCACAGTTTAACTTGCCTCTGCCTCCTGAGAGCTGGGATCCACCACTAAGCCTGGCTTTAACTTTAACGCTCTTTCTTTTTGTTAGAGTCTAATAAGGTCAAGCTGGTAATAAACGCCAGTTGGCCACATAGTATAATTCTCAAATCAGTTTGCAGCTATGAGGTTTTGTCAATGTGTTATTAGGTCTCAAGTCTTTACTCACTACAGAAAAGCATCCCTGCCCTCTGACTCATGGTCGTCTGCAGTTTTTGATCCTTCCCTGATTTGACTATAGTTGCTATACATTTTCTTTTGAATTCTTTCTTAAAATGTACCGTTTGGTTAGATGGCATTCAGTGACTGTCTCCTGCATGGTACAATGTCACTTGAAGCCTTAGGCTCTAGGCTTGGCTTTGTTACTTTGAAGGTAGCGCATATCTCTGTCGAGTGAGGAGAGAGACCGATCGCAGTGTCCTACTGTGTCCCTTACACATCCAGCCTCAGCTTTCCTGTCACCCACTTGTGTCCCACTTTTTAACAGATAGCAGCTAGTCTGCCTCCCTTCTGAGAGTGCAAGGACCCAGCTCGGTGATGCTGTAATGCAGGGAGCGCTGGTGGCTTGTCGGGTTCTCCTGTTGCGTTAAGAGTCCTCCTTTAACATTTTACACAGCCTCGCTATGTGACCTGTTCTACTCTCAGGAAGAACATTTCAGAAAGGACCGGGGTACTGATAGAGTGTGTAATTGTTTTGTGTTAAGGAGAGCAATGGTCCAACAGACAGTTACGCAGCCATTTCAGAAGTGGATCGATTGCAATCAGAGCCTGAAAGTATCCGTAAGTGGAGAGAAGAGCAAACAGAGCGCCTGGAAGCCCTCGGTAAGGAATCCCTTTTTGCCTTCGGGTGTCTGTTTTCAGTAGAGTAGCTGACCTGGCCTGTATTCTCATCCCTCGGAAGCGTGCATCAGCCCTAGTGTTTCTGATCGGTCTTGAGGAGGTTTTATTTTTCAGACTAAAGGTCGCAAGACCACTGGCAAGGCTATACTTCATCATAGGCTATTGCATGAAGAACACAGGAGTATAGGGAAGTGTCTTCTCTAGGAAGAGCCCTGGATTTGAGGTGAAAGGCTCAGTTCAAGATTCCACTTTGCTGACTGTGGGGGCACCTGGTTCCCATCTTTCATTCTGTCATCATCTGAGAGGAAGTCAGTGTTACTGACCTAGAGCTGAGTGCTGTTATAAGGGTATATGGGAACTTGAAGTACTGTTCATTTGAGCGACACTGATGGTTCATTTGTCATTTAAAAGATGAATCTAATGTTAGGAAATGTGTTCGTAACTTTGCATTGCTGTGACATCATAGTGGAGAGACTCAACTTAAGGAAGAAGGTTTGATTTGGCTCATAGTTTCAGAAAAGGGCTCCTGGCTCTATGATTTTTAGGTCTGACAAGATAGAAACATCCTGGCAGAACAGACAAAGGACATTGTTACCTCAAGGCAGATAGGAAACAGAGGACCCAGGGGCTAAGGACGTCATTTACCTTCAGAAGGACTCTCAGCAGCCACCACTTCATACAAGCTCCCCTTTGTCTGTTACCACATCTCCCAGTGGTCCATTCTGTTGTGAATCAGCCATGGATCTACCCATCAATTAGGTTGGATCTCTTGTAGTCTAGTCACTTCCCAACAAATAGCACAGTGAGCTTTTTTTTTTTTTTTTTAAGGTTTATAGTTAAATTTATGTGTATGAATGTTTTAGCAGCATGTATGTCTGTCATGTGTCTGGTACCTGCAGAGGTCAGAAGAGAGTGTGGGATCCCCTGCACCTGGAGGTATGGATGCTTGTGAGCCATTATGTGGATGCTGGTCTTCTAAAGTCCTGAATCTTTTCTCAAGCTCCCTACATGAGTCTTTTAGGGGGTCCTAGCCTATCGTATCCAAATCATAACAGGAATCCTGGACTTCTTTTCTTAGCCTGACTGTTCCTATAAGGTAAGGGTTTTTTTTGCATTAAAAAAAATATTTATTTTTATTTTATGTGCATTGATGGTTTTTGACTGCATGTATGTCTGTGTGAGGGTGTCAGATCCCCTGGGACAGGAGTTACAGACAGTTGTGAGCTGCCATGTGGGTATTGGGAATTGAACCCAGGTCCTCTGGAAGAGCAGCCAGGGCTCCTAGCTGCTGAGCCCTCTCTCCAGCTCCCTTTTGCATTTTTGTGAGTAAAGGTATTGAGGATTATAAGTAGATTGTTTGAAGCACACAGCTAAGAAGTGGTAAAAACAAATGTGAGTTTGTCTGCTGTGCTTCGGGATCCACATCCATCCCACCAGCCACACTGCTTCCTAAGTGCATCCGTGTGCATGGCCATCTCGCCGGGCGGGCCAGGCCCTGCTTTGGCATCAGCTTCTGGTAGAATTGTATACCTTAATGTCACCTATTCTTTCAAGATGAGGGAAGCCTGCTGTGACAGTGTGAGGAGGTGACCAATAGCATCTCTTTGTAGTCCTGCCTGCCTTGGCCTGCTGAGTGCTGAGAGTAAAGGCGTATGCTACAGTGCCAGCTCTTAATAGCTTTCATTTAGTTAGAGTGTGCATCTCTATGTGTGGGCTTCATTTATTTTTAGATTTGTTTATTATATTTTGTGTGCCTTAGTGTTTTGTTTACATACACACACCAGTGGTGCCTGGTGCCTTCAGAGGCCAGAAGAGGGTTTGAGATGCCTTGGAACCAATATAGATGGTTGAGAGCCACCATGTGGGTGCTAAGAACCTAACCTGGGTGCTCTGTAAGAGCAACAAATGCTCCTAACTGCTGGGGCCTCTCCATCATCCCTGTGTGGTGTATAGAGAGATGTGCACATCCTCCTTCTGTTTTGGCTGGTTAGTTCTAACATACAGGTGTAACTCCTACAAGTAGTGAAGTTTTCATGTACTTATGCCAGTATTCTCCCAGACTCTACCTGATGAAACATGGCTCCTTAGGTTTCAGATGGGGTAACTGACTCCTAGAAGTAGGGAGAGACCTTGTCCAAATAACCTAGCCAGTCAGTGCCAGACCTTTTATCCCTAGTTTCAAAACAGAGTGACCCTGAATAGCAGTAACTAAATGTCTCTTCCTAGGTAGAGATGCTTGGTATCTATGCCTTTGGCCAGTTTGTTTGTGGTAATACACAGTATAGTAGCCCTGACCGTATGTGGGTACTCAAGTACTTGCACCTGAATTCAGAAGCTGAGTTTTAAGCTTTGCTTATGTTTAGTAAGCTTACACTCCAGTGGCCACGTGTGGCTGGAAGCTCCTGTATTGGAGAGCGTCCTTGCACACAGGATGACAGGGCTTAGCAGCTGTGCTTGTTTGCTTGCTCTTTGTCTGTCTTTAGTGACGGCTTGGAGGCAGAGTTTGTCTCCCAGAAAGAGTACATTTTGGTGGTAGGAAACGTCTTCTTTCTTTTTTTTAACCACCAAGTTTGTGTTTGGAGCAACTCTTTGAAGAATTTTCCTAACCAGGGCTCCCTCACCCAGCTCCACCACAGAGTCTCCTAGTGTAGCCCTATTTGGCCTGAGATTTGTTGTGCATACCAAACTGGCTTTAAACTTAACAGCTTCCTGGGCACAGAGATTACAGATACGCATCCCCAGTCCCAACTCAAGATGGCCACTTCAGGGAAAGTCGAACATTTGGTCTTGTATTGCAGTCAGTGTTTGTTGGCAGTTGGGGTTTCACCCTTTTTTTTTTTTTTTTCTGTAAGAACTGAGAGAGCACGCGCCGGTGGCCGTGGTCTCAGATGGCTCCTATAAGGAGTGGTGAGGCTGGCTGCCTGGGGAGGAAGGCTCCCCCGTCAGTGTGCCTCGCTCTCAGGAGGCTCCTTCCTTCCCGCTCCAGCTCGTGCTGTTAGAGCTGTGTCCCATCAGGCTGAACAGTAAGGACTCTCAGTTACTTCTGCTAGCACATAGTGAATCTGTAAGCCAGCAGACAGACAGGCAGCCTGGGTTTTATACTGCATACACTGTTACTTACAGATGATTGCCCATTTTACTTCAGTTAGACTGATCCTAACATTTAATGAAAAATACATACGCTGGCTATGGTGATACCCCCTCTAGTAATTGGGAAACATACAAGTTTGAGGCCAGTTTGAGCTATACAGCAAGTCCATTTTGGGCCATGTAATGAAACTTGAGATAAGAAAGACTTTTTTTTTTTTTTTTTTTTTTTTAAAGACACGGTCTCTATTGTGTATCTCTTGTTTCTCTGGCTGTCCTGGAACTTGATACTTAGATCAGACTGCCTCAAATTTACAGAGAACCATCTGCCTCTGCCTACTAGTTCTGGGACTAAAGGTGTGTGCTGTCATGCCTAGCCCTAACAAAAAATAACTTTAATGATTGTTAGAATACATAGAATATAGTCTAATCAAAAGGCAATTAAAGTTTTAAACATTTCAAGGTTCTACTGTGGAACCCAGGATTGGGCTTGGGTCATCAGGCTTGCATGGCAAGTGCTTCTACCACAGGGCCATCTTGTCAGCCACAAAAGGGCTGCGATTGGGAGGTAGTCCACTTTGATTTGGGTTTGGTAGTAGGTTTTATTTCATTGAAGCTCATGTGGCCTCCTCAACTTTGAGAATCGATAGTTTATCCTCTGCCCCGTGTGTGTCATGGACAAGACCATCAGAAATCCTCTGCCAGTGTGTCAGACGCTTTAGTGGAAACCCCACGTAGACGGGTCTCATGTGAGCGCCAGGCCGTTTTCGCTGAGTTAAACAACAGAGGAGAGTCTGTAACATCAGGACACTTGAAGGCGACTCCCACGGGTGCCCAGGAACGCTCTTGCTTCTTCAGACCAGTCTTTACTTGATGCCACCCCGCTTTCACTCTCCGTCTTCAAGATGCTAATTACAGGGTGGGCTGCCTCTGCATTCCTGGTGGCCTTGATGGTTATATAATCATGTGGTTATTTCCAGGCTCGCCTACTGAGGGAAGTCAAGTATGAGCTTGAGAGCAGACCAGGTCTTTGTTCTCCCCTTATCCAGGGCAAGTTCACTCAACTTTTTGAGGTTTTTTTTCCCCTCCCTCACTGCTGAAAATGAACCTAAAATGTGTCTTCTTGGGAGTATTGTAAAGATTGAAATATATGTAAATCACAGGCCACAGAGGATGCCCTGAGAGCATGTCTGACTGTTAGAGTGACTCGCGGTGCCGCTGGCATGATCATGCATCCCTACCTTTGTGACGGGTGATCTTCAACCAAACCTTCACATGGGAGTTGGAAAGATGGCTTGGAAGTTAAGAGCACTGGCTGCTCCTGCAGAGGACCCAGGCTGAGTTTCTAGCACCCACAGAGCAGCTCACAACTGTCTGTAACTCCATCTCACAGGTTCTCATGCCTCTGGCCTCTGGGACCTGCATATGTGCCTGATTGTGTATGAGTGTATGTACACACACCAAAAAAAATAGTTTCCAAAGGAGAAATGTTTGAGAATCCAGGCTAGCAAACCTACATATGTGACTTTTCTGAACCTGCAGTCTTGAGCCTTTCGGCGATTGTTAAACAGTGATCCTGTGTCCTTGGCCCCTGCAGCTCCCTCCATCCCTGTTTTCTTTCCATTAGCTCTGACTTGTGAGTCATTTCTACCTCTGCTAATTTTACTGTTAGTTTCCTGCCTCGCACAAGAGTTTCCACCGTATTTATAGTTAGGGGAGTAACTTTGTGTTGTTTAAAAATGTGAGTGGTTACATTAGGGGTGTGGACCATGTTCATTTCTAGAAGAGTTAGGCGCATCTGTTGATTCGTGGGAGAGTACTTGCCCAGCATGCTCACAGTCCTGAAGTCAGTCTCCAGCAATACAAACCAGGGCATAGTCATATATTTCTGTAGACTAGCATTCAGAGGGGGAAGCAAGAGGCAGAAGTTCAAGGTTTTCACCAGTGTCATAGGTTTAGGGTCATCCTGGGCTACATGAAACACTGGCTCAGAAAAAGGAAAAAGTTGTATGTGTGCCTGTGCACCATGTTTGGAGTACCTATAGAGGCCAGAAGAGGGTATTGGACCCCCTGGAGCTGGACTTAATGATGGTTGTAAGCTTCCGTGGGATGTGGGTGCTGGGGATGGAACCCTGGCCCTCTGAAAGAGGAGCCACTGCTCTTAACTCATGAGCTACCTCCCATCACTTTTTCCCTGGCATATACATATATGCTCAGACATTCTGATAGCTCTGTAAATTCAGTAGGACCAAAACATTACACGTTGAAATGAACTTACTTCTGCTTTCCCTCAGTTGTATTCCTCTCTCTCTCTCTGTCTCTTACAAGATGCCAATTCTCGGAAGCAAGAAGCGGAGTGGAAAGAAAAGGCGATAAAGGAGCTGGAAGAGTGGTACGCGAGGCAGGATGAGCAGCTACAGAAGACAAAGGCAAACAACAGGTTGGACCTTTCTCTGAAACTGAGTCAGATCCATTTGAGAACCCAGTCCAGGTTCCTGGCTGTGCCTGCCTTCTTAGAAAGGCCTTGGGGATCTGGAAGAAACTGCTAGAAACAGAGGCTGCAAGTCTTCTGGGTCTTGTGAGCAAAATTCAACTTGGATTGAGTTTGGCTCTTAAACTGGGCCTGGTTTCATCAACTGTAATGGCAAGATCTGGGAAGGTAGGCCCTGGAGCCCTGAGATGAAAGGTCGGCTGCAGAGGCTCCTTACTTGGGAGAGAATTACAGACTAAGTATACAGATCCCCTAAATGTAGCCCTGCCCTCCTAAAGAGGCTTTCTGAAGTCCGTTCTTAGCATGGACATGCTCTGTAATTAGGTAGTTCAGGATGTCCCAGCATGGACTGCAGGATTAAGGCTTCACCGACGACTGCCTGTGCTTAGGAAGCTCTGGGCTCATAAACATGCTTTTTAAAAGAAGGGCTGGAGAGATGGTTCAGCAGTTAAGAGCACTGACTGCTCTTTCTGAGGTCTTGGGTTCAATTCCCAGCAACCACATAGTGGCTCATAACCATCTGTAATACAATCCAATGCCCTCTTCTAGTGTGTCTGAAGGTAGCTACAGTGTGCTCTTACACACACACACACATTACACTTACTGAAAGTTAATGCTGCGGGGAGAGAATACCCCTTCTCCTATCATTACCAAACAGTAGCTGTGGTGTGCACTCATTTCTTGGAGGTAGCCTAGGGAGATACTCAGAGTATAGCTCCCTGCCACAGGCAGATTAACTTTCTGCTGGATTCAGAGCCACCCACCTTTTACCACGTAGGAGGCATGCCACTCATTTCATTGTTTAAAAAAAAAAGACAAAAACAGAGCCCAAGGCAGACTGGGCCTTAGGTTATTCACTGTGGGCTGGGTCTGGCATTTCGGGGGCAGCTCTTAGAAGGAGATCTGTCAGAAAATATAGCCAGCTGCTGCCATTGTGAAACAACTGTGACAGAATAAGTGGGTTCTTGTTAAGACAGGCCTTTAAAACTCCCCGTGTTTCTTGATCATCTTTGACATTGTCCTTTGATGCCAAGCCTAGGCCTCTCAACCTGGACATTTCTCTGAGGGGTGTATTCTAAGACGGTGCCTTTCAGGTTCCATTTGAGTAAGGTGGGAAGGACTTTGGTCAGGGTCAATTGCCATCCGGCCACCCAGAGCCTCTGTGCTGATGTGAAGTGTGAAATGTGAAATGCCAGGCTCCTCCGTTCTTGCCACCTCTAGATGATTCCCCTTCAGGATCAGGTGTGGCTCTGCAGTAAAGAACAATGTTGCAGTGGGGAGTACACCCCAGCAAAAGTGCCTCAGCACCGCTCCACTCTGGAGGCCCTGGGGCAAGTCCACTAATTCTTCCTGCATCGAGTCCCATGGCTTCAGCAACTTGACAAATAGACCTTCAAGCTTAATAATGAAGACATTGGGGACAGGCTTTCTATTGCACAAGTTTGTGCTTACTCCCTTTATTTAAAGGAATACCCCATTGTCTATTAGAGGAACTTAACCTTAGAGGGTGAGGTTCTGAGCATGTAGTCAGATTGCAGTACTTTAGTTTACTCGGAATTGTAGAATGTGGAGTTGCCTGACCCTCCCTAGTTTCTGATTTGGTTTTTCGAGACAGGGTTTTTCTGTGTATCCCTGGCTGTCCTGGAACTCAACTCTGTAGACCAGGCTGGCCTCGAACTCAGAAATCAGCCTGCCTCTGCCTCCCAGGTTCTGGGGTTAAAGGTGTGCATCACCACTGCCTGACCTCCCTAGTTTCAGAGAGAGGAGATTTCTTATGGAGTGTTAACACATGGATGTCGGAAACCTGCTGAGTCTGCCTTAGAAAAGCTGCTCACAGCTCAGGTCTGCGTGCATAAGGTTAGGGGATGCTAACCACCACCCCCACATCCTAGCACAGAAGATACCTTTTCTACTCTTTAGTCCTGTAGATTTTGTTTTTTGTTTTTGTTGTTTTATTTTTGAGACAGTCTTTTCTGTGTAATCCTGGTGGCTGGCATCAAATTCAGAGAGATCCTCCTGCCTCTGCCTCCCAAGTGCTGGAATTAAAGGCCTGTACCACCACTGCCTGCCTTCCAGTGATTTCTTTAGAGGATGGTGGTTAGGAGAATTTATAAATCATTTGAGGTGCTAGGAATGAAGTTCTGTGATGCAGGACTTTGTGTTAAATCCTCAAAATGACACAGGGAAGGAGGGGTATCAGCCAAGCCATGGGTGGTACCACACTACTATAATCAGATGCTCTGAAGGTTGAGACAGAAAGGAGGCTAACCTGGAACATAGAGACCTATTCTGAAATAAAACAAAACCCCTCACCACTTGGGAGCACATCCAGGCCAGGTCCTCCTGAGTGAGGTGAGGAGGAGTCAGCAGAAGGGTAGGGGCATCGTGGTGGTGGTGTTTGGTTCCCATGTAGCCGGTACTGTGTTGTCTATGCCAAACCTTATCTTTTACCCCAAGTTAGGGCCTACCTGTTATTGCACCAGAGCGTGAGTCATTCAGTTGTGGCCTATGAGAAAGAATTCCCTTTTCAGAGACTCAGAACGGTGGAAGTCTCCTGCAGTTCATCCTTGGGGGACAACTCTACAACATTTCCCTTCCCAAGCAAGAAGAGAAGCATTCCCCTTGTTAGAGGCCTCTCGTGTTAGGACTTTCAGCTCTAACCAAAACCATTTAAGGAATTAAGTCCATTATTCTTAGCAGTGGTAGACTTCCTTTTCCATGCCCACTGTAGAGCTATTTATAGAATGGAGTTCTGAATTGTTATTTTAGGCCTTTGGTCAGGCATTCCTCTCCCCGGTTCAGGCTTCCCTGAGCCCTGACAGGTGCTGATTCCACGTCAGCCTTACCCTGGGAGGAGAGCAGACAGGTGGGGCGCCTGTGCACTAGTGTCTCTAATTTTGTCCTTCAGAGGCCCTGCTTGTCTTAGAGACAAGCTCTTTATTCTTGGGGCCAATAGTTAAGAGGCAGGGCCTCACCAAGGCCTTTGTTGTGAAGTGATGCCCTGAGGGGAGGCAGGAGACCTTTCTTCTCCCCCAGTGAGAGCACAGCAGCATAAATGGATTAGGCTAAGCCTTCTGTAAACTAAAGGGATTAGGGTGTAGAGCTGCCTGCCCTTCTGTGCCTCCCACGCGCCTGACTGACTCACCCGCAGCTTGAGTCCCTGAGTTACAACCAGGCTGCTCCTTTTGCTTTCTTTCCATCTCCACAGATCTATCCTCTGTGTAGAGAATTAGGAAAGAATGAAGGGTATGTGTGTATTTTAAAAGTAAACTAAAACCTCTGGAGGTCTAGTTCAGTTAGTCGATTGCATGGCCTGTGTGAGGCCCTGGGCTTGGTCCGCAGCACTGCCTGAAGGGGATCCTCACGATCCCAGCATTCCTAAGATTGGGGGCGAGAGGTAGGAGACCTAGAACATCAAGGGCATCCTCAGTTACCTGTCAAGTTTAAGGCTAGCCTGGGCTACATGAGGCCTCGTATCAAAATGAAATAAATAGAAACTAGGATATATGTTACTAGAATTTGCTTTCAGATAAATGTGTGTGTAAGCTGATGAGTGACCTGATTGTCCTTTAAATGGCCTTCCAGCCAATGTCTGCCTCCTCAATTTTGGGAGGCCAGGACTACAAAGTGAGATCCTGTCTCACAAAACAAAATTTTCCTGTTTTGTTTTTTGTTGTTGTTTGTTTGTTTTTTGTTTTTTTAAATCCTAAAACAATATAGCAAAGGACAAGCGGAGACTTGGCAGGGTTATTCCCAGTGTGCCTGTGCCCTGGTTAGTCACATCCTGCACCTCCCCGCCCCACCCCTCCCGCCCCGAGTATATAAGGACTTGGTGAGGTCAGGATTTTAAGCTACACTTTGTCAAAAGCCCAGACTGGCATGTGTCTAGAAACTGTCCTGGCTTCCTGAGCAGACACGGAACCCTGGGGCCCAAACTAGCTTCCATTTCCCCAGAGCACTTACCCCAGCCTCTTCTACGTCTAAGGCCGGCACTGTGCAACGGCCAGGGGTTTTTTATTCCACCAAACAAGTGTGGGAAAGCAGTGGTTGGGTCCAAGATTTGGGATTAAATCTTTGGGGCTGTGCCCATCTGTTGGCTGGTAGTAGTCATACCCAGTGATAATTCCTGAGGCTGGCAGAAAGTCAGCATGGCACCCTGAGCTGGCAAACGTTAGTGTATAGTGAGGAAAACTAGTGTATAGTGAGGAAAGGCACTGCGATCCACACTGCCACTGGGTGACCAAGTCTTCATCGCTGAGCCTCAGTCACCTTGCCTGGGAGGAGGGCGAGGACACCGTCAGCCACGGTGCTGACTAACGGTTGCCGTGTGTGGAATGGCATGTAGCCCATAACAGAGTGCTTACTAAAGGGTGTCGCCGGTGAAGCCCCAAGCTGACGCTGCAGTGCTCTCCTGTGGCGGGCACCAGGCAGGCCAGTTTCCAAGATGCCCCTCTCTGTGCACTGGAGTGCCCACCGCTGGAAGGCCCTGGGTCTGACGGAGCCCGGGAGCAGCTCCCCGGGGGCTGTCAGGTGCAATACTGTGGGGTTTAGATGTTTCTGCTTCTCAATGTTCTCTCTTTTTTCCTGCCTGCTTGCCTGCCTTTGGACTTCTTGCTGTCTAGGGTGGCAGACGAAGCTTTCTACAAACAACCCTTCGCTGACCTGATTGGTTATGTGTATGTTGCAAAACTAATTCCTTTTCTTGTTTTGATTCTTTCTGCTTAGAGTTAATGCTCCTTTTTGTCACGAGTTGCTTTGCTTTTTAAATCTTTCACATTGGCTCTGTGGGGCTGCTTGAGAGTTGATAAGCTAGATATGACCGCTGTTAATCTTGCACAACTGTCACCCCCTGCTCTCCCTGTGGCCATTTGCATACTGGAGGTCCTGGAGGGAAGCAAGCTTCCATGGTCTCTCTGGGAAGGGTTTCTTTTGGGCTTAGGTGGGTCTGACCATTTGCTGGTGCTGCCAGCTTCCAGGCCCTGCTGCCTGCCTGTCTGCCCCTACGGAGCCGGCGGTGACCTAAGATGTTGGGGCCATGGTCTGCAGCACCATATTACCAGAGTCAGAGCCGGGGCGCAGGAGGTGGAGGCTCTGCCTTGCCAATTCCTGATCCGTAAAGAACGTGAAGTGTCACTCACTCAGGCAGCGTGGGTATCTGACACTGTTTCCCTGGTCTTAGATAGCAGAAATTGCTATTTTAGTGGCTAGCTTCTGGTGCCCTGTCCTCTTGCCCAGCACAGAGCCTCCCTAGTGAAGTCAAGATACTCAGAACTGTCCAGTAAACTACTGCAGTTTTCTCCCCCAGAAAGGTACTTTCTCTAGCAAAGCTTTTTTGTTTTTAGTAAAGATCCTTGTTAGTGAACATAGTATTGCCGAGGACTGGGAATAGTCCTGTTTCCTTCTTATGACAGAACTAGGAGGGAAAAGGAACAGCTACTTGGGGAAGGTGGTAGACAGAGTCTCTTGGGGCCCATGACCCTGGGATGGCCACCTCATTAGACAGCAGAGCTGGGTTTCCTGGGCCCCAGGTGACTTTGCAGTGAAACTTGTGAAATGCTGGACTTACAGGTGGTAACTTTTGGAAGTTACCTTTGGGCTGTTGTTCCAGCCAGTTAGTTCCCACAGGGCGGGCTGATCCCCATGAGAAAGACTGTTGGAGTGGCATCCTGCCAAAAAGCAGCTCACATTAGCTCTCCTGCCAGGGTCTTCCCTGAGTGGCTCCAGACACCTGACTGGAGAGAAAATGGCAGACTGTTGGCTAAGCTGGTGAATGTCCTAACAACCCCTTCCAGAAGTTGACTTTTACACATTCTCTGGAGTAGAGAAATGGAGACTGGAAAAGTTGAGTCTGGGCTTGCTGGACAGCAGGGTGGCCCGCCAAAGGCAGCTGCACGCTCCCAGGCCAAGAAAGACTGGCAAGGGCATGTCTAGCTTACTGACCATCTGCATTGAGCCATTCTCATTTTCTATATCTGACCTAAAGTTTCTCCTGTTTCTTTTCTTCTCTTCACCTTTAAGCACAAACATAAGCCATCCTTGCTACAGCCTAGAACAGTTAAGTAAACCTTTCTCACTGCCCTAACTGTGTGTGCCATGAAGTCGCAGTGTTGTAGTGGCTCTGGGCTTCAGCAGTGTTTGCCACGGCCATCCCTGTGATAGTGCCACCCTCTGTCCCCACAGACCGGTCATCTCCATTGCTTTTGCTTTGCCCGTGATGCTTGTTGGAGTAGCTGAAGTCCATCGTGTCTTTCCCACTTCTCCCACGTGCCTTTGGGCTGTTGTTCCAGCCAGTTAGTTCCCACAGGGCGGGCTGATCCCCATGAGAAAGACTGTTGGAGTGGCATCCTGCCAAAAAGCAGCTCACATTAGCTCTCCTGCCAGGGTCTTCCCTGAGTGGCTCCAGACACCTGACTGGAGAGAAAATGGCAGACTGTTGGCTAAGCTGGTGAATGTCCTAACAACCCCTTCCAGAATGGCTTCAGTGTGGTGCCTGCTAGCATGGGTGCTTGGTCTTGAATACCTTCTGCTCTGCCCTGTTTCTCTCCAGCCTTAGGAGTGAGTTTGAGGCTATGATGCAGTGACCCGAGGGCTTTTTAGAAGTCTTAATTCCCTTGAACCTCAGTATGGCCCAGCACAAGCTACTCTGCAAGCCCTTGATCAGCTTGCTGCTTAGTTCTTGTTCAGAAAAGCAGTTTGTAGTTGGCCAAGGAGTTGCTTTTTCATGCTCTGATGAGCAAAGCCAGTCATAGAGAGAGACCAAGCCCTGAACCTAACCTGTACCCGCCATTTCACACAGCAGCCTGGGTGCCTGTATCTAGGAGAGCTGGCCACATCTGCCCTTGCTTCTGACCTGAGCTAGGGGCCAATGCTCTCTGGAAAACCAGAATGCCACTAAGTCAGAAGTCACTTACTTTGTAGCAAGTTATAGCAAGACAGCCACCAGATTGCTCGAAGGCTTTTGTTTTGTTTTGTTTTGTTTTTACATTAAACCAACATGTTGTATTATTGCTTCCAGGGCAGCAGAAGAAGCCTTTGTAAACGACATTGACGAGTCATCCCCGGGCACTGAGTGGGAGCGGGTGGCCCGCCTGTGTGACTTTAACCCCAAGTCCAGCAAACAGGCCAAAGATGTCTCTCGCATGCGCTCAGTCCTCATCTCCCTGAAGCAGGCCCCCCTGGTGCACTGAAGAGCCACCCTGTGGAAACACTACGTCTACAATATCTTAATCCTACTCAGTGAAGCTGTTCACGTAATTGGATTAATTATGTTGAGTTCTTTTGGACCAAACCTTTTGTCTTTAGAGTTGATCATTGTTTGTGATTGCATGTTTCCTTCAACTGTGTTCTCCCTGGCATTCAGAGACGAGAGAGGAAGAGGAAGGGAGAGAAGCTCCCGACAGTAGCCTCAACCTGTGCTTTTGTGCATTATTCTGAGAATAAATTTCTGTTTCAAACAATGTATACATGAAGCATCTTTAATTGATCTGAAAATGGTCTTGCAGCTTGGGGCAGGCTTAAAAGGGTGAGCGATTCTCATTGATTTCTGGGGCTGAGAAGGCACAGCCACCGAGTGCCCACCGCTCTGAACTATAGGAACTCCATATTTCTGGTGCTTGGCGGTCGGGATACTAGAGAGTGAACTTAGGGTCTTGGGTGCCGTGCGTGGAACCTGCTGTCACAGCCCGTCAGCCACCCTCTTTACCTTCTGAAGTAGGGGTCACATTTAAGAACCAAGGTTCTTGGCCCTTGGTTTTGGTACTGGCTACATGCCGTTTCTGGGGTTTGCTTAGATATGTGACAGTTTTAAATTTTGATATTATCCAGATGAAATAAACTAGAGGACAAAGTGATGGCTGTGAGTTCCAAGGCTAGATCATAAAGGGCAGCACAGCTGGCGTGTTTAAGCTCTGCCTGTAACCCCGAGCCACTTTTCAGGCTCTTCTGCTCTGAAGCCACCGTGTATCAAGGAAACACAAGCTCGCCCAGAGACCACCTGAGAGACCTTCGTGTCAGCTCTAGGACGTGCACAGTGCTAGGAGCAAAGGCTCTCCCAACTTGTGACTCAGACGTCATGGATGGAGTTGCTGATGTTTTAGAATCCTTCGTGTCTTTTGTTGTGCAGCATTGACAGTTCTTGCTTAGCCACATATAGCTTCATGAGGTGACAGAATGAGGGAAGAGGGTGGCCACGATGGCACACACCTTTCATCCCAGGACTGGTGAAGCAGAGGCAAGTGGATCTCTTGAGTTTGAAGCCAGCCTGGTCTACAGAGTGAGTGAGTTCCAAGACCACTAAGGCTGCACAGTGAGACCCTGCCTTTAAAAAAGAGGAAGGTAGTCACTGGCTCACTGAGTGTTCAACATCTAGTTTTGAGCTTCCTTCTTGGGCCTACCTTTTCTCTGTGTCAAATACTAAATGCTATCTGGGTGTGATGGCTGGCGCCTTTAACCCTAGCACTTAGGAGGCAGAGGCAGGTGGGTTTTCAAGTTCGAGGCCAGCCTGGTCTACAGAGTGAGTTCCAGGACAGCCAGGGCTATACAGAGAAACCCTGTCTCGAAAAACAAAACAAAAATACTAAATACTAGCTTAATAATGGTCCTTTATAATAGCTCCTTTTCCCTTGGTTCAGAAAGCAGTGGCACTTGATAACATAAATTAGATAATGATAAAGCAGGGCCACAAATACAGAGCTCTTTTGGGAAAAGAAATGATTTTATGATTTTGGCAGAGGTGATGGTAAGCACACTCTAAGGGTGGTAAGACTTGGACAAGGAAATGTATCTTTTCTTTTAAAATTGGTTCAGAATTGCAATAAAAAATATTTATTCAAATTGAGACAGTTTTGCCATATATATTTTGTCAGAATACTTTACACTTTCCACAGATTTGATTAAAACCAGGATTTGGTTTTCAGTTTGGTATTATCCTTTCAAATACATGGCTCACAGCGTGGTAGCAGTGCAGCTGTTTGGTTGCCGTGATTACAGGGTAACCCACTGGTGAGTGATAACCCCTTCGTGGGCATCCTTTGCTCCAGGCCTGGATAATAACCAGACCCAGGTGATGATTGACGGCAGCAGTTCTCATCCTGTGGGTCGTCGCCCTTTTGTGGGGTTGGAAGACCCTTTTCACGGGCATATATCATATCCTGCATATCACATATGTACATTATGATTCATTACAGTAGAAGTACAGTTAGCAAAATAGCAAAGTAATTTTCTGGTTGTGGGTCACCACAACATGAGTTGTATTAATAAATGCGAGGAACTATAGTAAAGGATTATAGCATTAGGAAGGCTGAGAACCACTGGTTGAAGGGCTGCATAGAACCAGCCCAAGACCGCTAAGTATGTAGGTGACAGCAAAGCTGGAGGGCTGAACCTCTAAGCCCTTTGACACTCACGGCCCCGTAGGTATGAAGCTGCAGGGTTTGGAGTTTGCCCTGCTGAGTTCTCCCTGCCTCTTTCCCACTGTGTCCCTAATTCCTTCCGTGCCCCATTCTTCATGCCTCTAGTCCCATGCTTCCACTGGTCTCTTTGGAAGCAAAATGTATACTCTGCCATTGTGGGTTTACCAGGACGTTGTCATTGAGAGATCCCCTTACGTCTCAGAAGAAACTTAGTGCTTAGTATGGAGACTGTTAGGCTACAGGGACTTTAATGGTGGACTGACTGACTGCTTTGCGTGGCGGTATGTCCATGAGTTTATGGGAGTCAGGAGTGGATGCAGTTTGAATGGGAATGTTTCTGTAGGCTCAGGTATGTCGGTATGTGCTCCTCAGTGGTGCTGTTTGCTGGTGCAGTCTGGGTGAGTCCATGGCCTGCCCCATTTCCATTCACTTCCCCTGCTGTTGGCTTGTAGTTGAAGACGTGGTTTCTCAAGCTCCCTGCCCTGGCTTCCTGTTCCTGTGCCTTCCCTGCCTTTATGAATCCTCTAGAGCTGTAAGCTAATGAAACTCTCCCGTCTGTAAGTTGCCTTGGTCACTTTCCTCACAGCAGCAGAAGATAACTGATACACGGGCACTGGTGGGTGCTTACTCCAGGGTACAGTTGGTAGGCAGAACTTAGGACTTTTATATTTTGTCATCCAAGAAAAAGCAGATTTTAAGCTGGGTGTGGTGATTGTTTATAATCCCAGTACTCTGGAAGCTGGGACAGGAGGATGGCTGTAAGTTTAAGATGAACCAAGCGAGATTACAGAGTGAGGCAAGCAAGATTCTGTCTCAAAAACAAACACATCAAAAAGACTAATAATTTAGTCCAAATCCAGATCCATGGCTCTGAGGCTTAGGTGTCACACAGTACACGTAAATGCGAATGCTGACATTCTGGGACACAGAGAGCAGTGAAAGGCTTTCCTTCCAGAAGCTCTGAGTCCTGCCTGCCTGCCTGCAATCTCTGGGAAGATAAGGACAGCCACTAAGGCCGTCATAACTTGGACCCCAGTCTAAAGTATCTCATAAACTCCTCAAGTAAAGCATCTCTCAGCAGACACAGGGGTGTGGTGACACATCTGTCCTGTCCCGGGGTGCAGTGACACATCTGTCCAGTCTCTTGACTGTGGTGGCTACTTAACAGGAGTATGCCTTCTTGAAAAGTTGTGAAATGTATTACGTTATGTTGCTAAAAAAAAAAAAAAAAAAAAATCAAAGTGAGTGGGCATTTCTGGTGAGCTTGTCTTCTGTTGTGTGACAGGCTCTCTCTGTGGTCTGAGGAAGGACGAGTAACCTAAGCCTTCCCATGATGCCAGCATCCCGAGGTCTATGAGGAGTCCTAAGTCTTCTGGATCAGGTGCTATTGCTCCTTTTGGTGCAGGAAGTGTCCCTGGAACCCACAGCAGGGTTTGCAGCGAGATGAGCCTATCAGAGCAGCCTTGGCGAAAGCTCATGGGGAAAGTGGATTTGAAAGGTGTGATACTATTCTTGGTTGTCAACTTGATTACATCTGGAATTAACTAAAGCCTAAGAGGCTGGGTACACCTGGGAGGGATTTTTAATTAAATCCTTTGAAGTAGGAAGGTCCACTTTTAATCCACATCTTTTGAGGTGGGAAAATCCACCTTTAATGGGGGCCAGCCACACCTTTCGGTGACAGCTTCTGTAAAGTACAAGGAAGAAGGAAGCAATTGCTATTGCCTGGTTGCCCTTGCTTTCCATTCACGGTTATTAAAGCCTGCTGCACGATTCTGACGTGTACTGAAGACCAGCTGAGATATCCAGCCTCAGGCACTGAACAGGACTCTTGGGCTGTCCCTTGCAAGACAGCCACTGTTGGACTAGCTGAACCACAGCCTGTGAGCCATTCTGATAATCCCTTTTATATAGAGAGATTCTGGTATTTCTGGGATCAGATATCAGGTTTGCCTTTTGAAAAATAAGCTTTATTGGTATGTGTGTGGAGAGGAGTATGTACATCTGAGTGCAGCTGCCCCGGGCAGAGGGGCATTGGGTCCCCTGGAGCTTGGCTTCCAGGCAGCTGAGCTGCCTGACATGGGTGCTGGGGACTGGCAGGAGCAGTGCAGGCTCTTAACCACTGAGCTATCTCAACAACCCTCCCCCCCAAATTTGCCTTCGCAGAAACACTGATCTAGAAGAGCATGGTTCCACTAAGCAGCTCCTGAGTCTCTGTCCGTGTCCGTTCCCGGGAGGCCTAGTGGATCCTGCGCGTTGTGTAGTCCAGAACCATGCTGGCTGCGCCAAGCAGGGCCGGGTCCACCAAGTCTGAGACCACCACGTCCACATCCTGCACGGAGGACAAGGCTTGCTGGCGGATGACGTCCTTCACGATGTGGATGTAGTGACTGGCCAGGACTCCAGACAGGATCACCAGGGAAGGATTCATAGTGTGGAGGATGTTCACAACCCCAAGTCCCAAAGCAGTTCCAGCTGCAGGAGGGTAAAAGCAGAGACATTTCCAGGAAACTTTACATCAAACTCCAGGAAGTGCTACATTTAAAAAGCTGTTTGTGAAGGCCAGGTGTGATAGCCCCCAACTTTAGTCCTCAAGAGACAGGTAGGTGGATCTCTTTTTTTGTTGTTTGTTTGTTTGTTTGTTTGTTTTTTGTTTTTGTTTTTTTGAGACAAGGTTTTTCTGTGTAGCCCTGGCTGTCCTGGAACTCACTCTGTAGACCAGGCTGGCCTCAAACTCAGAAATCCGCCTGCCTCTATCTCCCAAGTGCTGGGATTAAAGGCGTGCACCACCACCGCCCAGTTTGAGACAGACTCTTAACTGTGTGATCCAGCTAAGCCTCCAACTCAGCGTTCCTCGTCTTGCCTATAAGGTCATAGCTGGCTTTTTGCTTTGCTTTGAGACAGGAGTCTCATGACAGGGCTCAGAATTACTGGAATTCTGCCTCAGCCTCCTGAGAAGCCTGTATGAGAGTTTCCTGTGTGAGAGTGTCCTGTGTGAGAGAGAGTGTCCTGTGTGAGAGAGTGTCCTGTGTGAGAGAGTGTCCTGTGTGAGAGAGTGTCCTGTGTGAGAGTGTCCTGTGTGAGAGTGTCCTGTGTGAGAGTGTCCTGTGTGAGAGTGTCCTGTGAGAGAGTGTCCTGTGTGAGAGTGTCCTGTGAGAGAGAGTGTCCTGTGTGAGAGTGTCCTGTGTGAGAGTGTCCTGTGTGAGAGTGTCCTGTGAGAGAGAGTGTCCTGTGTGAGAGTGTCCTGTGTGAGAGAGTGTCCTGTGTGAGAGAGTGTCCTGTGTGAGAGTGTCCTGTGTGAGAGAGTGTCCTGTGTGAGAGTGTCCTGTGTGAGAGAGTGTCCTGTGTGAGAGTGTCCTGTGTGAGAGAGTGTCCTGTGTGAGAGTGTCCTGTGTGAGAGAGTGTCCTGTGTGAGAGAGTGTCCTGTGTGAGAGTGTCCTGTGTGAGAGTGTCCTGTGTGAGAGTGTCCTGTGTGAGAGTGTCCTGTGAGAGAGTGTCCTGTGTGAGAGTGTCCTGTGTGAGAGAGTGTCCTGTGTGAGAGTGTCCTGTGTGAGAGTGTCCTGTGTGAGAGAGTGTCCTGTGTGAGAGAGTGTCCTGTGTGAGAGTGTCCTGTGTAAGAGTGTCCTGTGTGAGAGTGTCCTGTGAGAGAGTGTCCTGTGTGAGAGAGTGTCCTGTGTGAGAGAGTGTCCTGTGTGAGAGTGTCCTGTGTGAGAGTGTCCTGTGTAAGAGTGTCCTGTGTGAGAGTGTCCTGTGTGAGAGAGTGTCCTGTGTGAGAGAGTGTCCTGTGTGAAAGAGAGTGTCCTGTGTGAGAGTGTCCTGTGTGAGAGTGTCCTGTGTGAGAGTGTCCTGTGTGAGAGTGTCCTGTGTGAGAGAGTGTCCTGTGTGAGAGTGTCCTGTGTGAGAGAGTGTCCTGTGTGAGAGTGTCCTGTGTGAGAGAGTCCTGTGTGAGAGAGTGTCCTGTGTGAGAGTGTCCTGTGTGAGAGTGTCCTGTGTGAGAGTGTCCTGTGTGAGAGTGTCCTGTGTGAGAGAGTGTCCTGTGTGAGAGTGTCCTGTGTGAAAGAGTGTCCTGTGTGAGAGAGTGTCCTGTGTGAGAGTGTCCTGTGTAAGAGTGTCCTGTGTGAGAGTGTCCTGTGTGAGAGAGTGTCCTGTGTGAGAGTGTCCTGTGTGAGAGAGTGTCCTGTGTGAGAGTGTCCTGTGTGAGAGTGTCCTGTGTGAGAGAGTGTCCTGTGTGAGAGTGTCCTGTGTGAGAGAGTGTCCTGTGTGAGAGTGTCCTGTGTGAGAGTGTCCTGTGTGAGAGTGTCCTGTGTGAGAGAGTGTCCTGTGTGAGAGTGTCCTGTGTGAGAGTGTCCTATGTGAGAGTGTCCTGTGTGAGAGAGTGTCCTGTGTGAGAGTGTCCTGTGTGAGAGAGTGTCCTGTGTGAGAGTGTCCTGTGTGAGAGTGTCCTGTGTGAGAGTGTCCTGTGTGAGAGAGTGTCCTGTGTGTGAGAGTGTCCTGTGTGAGAGTGTCCTGTGTGAGAGAGTGTCCTGTGTGAGAGTGTCCTGTGTGAGAGAGTGTCCTGTGTGAGAGAGTGTCCTGTGTGTGAGAGTGTCCTGTGTGAGAGTGTCCTGTGTGAGAGAGTGTCCTGTGTGAGAGTGTCCTGTGTGAGAGAGTGTCCTGTGTGAGAGAGTGTCCTGTGTGAGAGAGTGTCCTGTGTGAGAGAGTGTCCTGTGTGAGAGAGTGTCCTGTGTGAGAGAGTGTCCTGTGAGAGAGTGTCCTGTGTGAGAGAGTGTCCTGTGTGAGAGTGTCCTGTGTGAGAGAGTCCTGTGTGAGAGTGTCCTGTGTGAGAGAGTGTCCTGTGTGAGAGTGTCCTGTGTGAGAGAGTGTCCTGTGTGAGAGTGTCCTGTGTGAGAGAGTGTCCTGTGTGAGAGTGTCCTGTGTGAGAGAGTGTCCTGTGTGAGAGTGTCCTGTGTGAAAGAGAGTGTCCTGTGTGAGAGTGTCCTGTGTGAAAGAGAGTGTCCTGTGTGAGAGTGTCCTGTGTGAGAGAGTGTCCTGTGTGAGAGAGTCCTGTGAGAGAGTGTCCTGTGTGAGAGAGTGTCCTGTGTGAGAGTGTCCTGTGTGTGAAAGTGTCCTGTGTGAGAGAGTGTCCTGTGTGAAAGAGAGTGTCCTGTGTGAGAGTGTCCTGTGTGAGAGTGTCCTGTGTGAGAGAGTGTCCTGTGTGAGAGTGTCCTGTGTGAGAGAGTGTCCTGTGTGAGAGTGTCCTGTGTGAGAGAGTGTCCTGTGTGAGAGTGTCCTGTGTGAGAGAGTGTCCTGTGTGAGAGTGTCCTGTGAGAGAGTGTCCTGTGTGAGAGTGTCCTGTGTGAGAGAGTGTCCTGTGTGAGAGTGTCCTGTGTGAGAGTGTCCTGTGTGAGAGTGTCCTGTGTGAGAGAGTGTCCTGTGTGAGAGAGTGTCCTGTGTGAGAGTGTCCTGTGTGAGAGAGTGTCCTGTGTGTGAGAGTGTCCTGTGTGAGAGAGTGTCCTGTGTGAGAGAGTGTCCTGTGTGAGAGTGTCCTGTGTGAGAGTGTCCTGTGTGTGAGAGTGTCCTGTGTGAGAGAGTGTCCTGTGTGTGAGAGTGTCCTGTGTGAGAGAGTGTCCTGTGTGAGAGTGTCCTGTGTGAGAGAGTGTCCTGTGTGAGAGTGTCCTGTGTGTGAGAGTGTCCTGTGTGAGAGAGTGTCCTGTGTGAGAGTGTCCTGTGTGAGAGAGTGTCCTGTGTGAGAGTGTCCTGTGTGAGAGAGTGTCCTGTGTGAGAGAGTGTCCTGTGTGAGAGTGTCCTGTGTGAGAGTGTCCTGTGTGAGAGTGTCCTGTGTGAGAGAGTGTCCTGTGTGAGAGAGTGTCCTGTGTGAGAGTGTCCTGTGTGAGAGAGTGTCCTGTGTGAGAGAGTGTCCTGTGTGAGAGTGTCCTGTGTGAGAGTGTCCTGTGTGAGAGAGTGTCCTGTGTGAGAGAGTGTCCTGTGTGAGAGAGTGTCCTGTGTGAGAGTGTCCTGTGTGAGAGTGTCCTGTGTGAGAGTGTCCTGTGTGAGAGTGTCCTGTGTGAGAGAGTGTCCTGTGTGAGAGTGTCCTGTGTGAGAGTGTCCTGTGAGAGAGTGTCCTGTGTGAGAGTGTCCTGTGTGAGAGAGAGTGTCCTGTGTGAGAGAGTGTCCTGTGTGAGAGTGTCCTGTGTGAGAGTGTCCTGTGTGAGAGAGTGTCCTGTGTGAGAGTGTCCTGTGTGAGAGTGTCCTGACTTATTCTCCTGCTGGAGACAGTTCTCATTCTGTAGCCTAGGCTGGTCTTGAACTCACCTAATCACGCAAGCTGCTACCTTGATTTCTAGAGCTGATGTTCTGTCTTCCCTAGGCCTCTCAGCTACCATATCTTTCTTTCCCATTTCTTTCTCGGTGTCAGCACAGGCAACAAAGGACACCCCATCCGAGAGAAAAGGGGAATGGGAGTCTAGCTTAGTGGCGGAGTGCTTCCCAGAATGTACAAGGCCCTGCGTTTATTCTGAGCACTGCAAAAATAAACAAAACTTTGTATACATTGTAAGGTATGACCTTAATTATGTGACCTTATGAGAAGCTAGAAGGACATCCTAACAGTTGGTGACTGAGTGGGAAAACTTGGTAGTTTTCTGGGCTCACCTGTTCGTAAGATGCTCTGGGCCTTCACGTTGCCCAGCTTGGCAGCCTGGATGAGATGGAGGGCACCCACAGCTTCATCTTTTGGTACTGACATCCCTTCCACCAAGAGCAGGTCCTCTGAGCAAACAGGAAGAACAGTCAGGAATGAGCAGCTCCGAGGGGCCTCGGCCACATACCTGTACTCACTGGCAG
This sequence comes from Mus caroli, assembly GCF_978045245.1. Taxonomy (NCBI): domain Eukaryota; kingdom Metazoa; phylum Chordata; class Mammalia; order Rodentia; family Muridae; genus Mus; species Mus caroli. The sequence goes on along the minus strand of NW_028227261.1, from coordinate 110,649,159 downwards.
CAGCTTGAAGCAGCGAGGCCTCCTCACAGTGACAGAGCCACTTGTCATGTGACGATACCCACTCATTGCCCAAGCCTCTGTTGCCCTCTTGCCAGCACTTCTGATCTTAGCTACATGGAAGCTAAGGACAGCTCCCTACCTGCCCTTTTATCTGCCCCCCTCCCGCCCCCTCTTCCTTCTCTGCCCCAGCTCTGAGGTGGTCTACCACAGTAAGGCTCAAGGCTAGGGTGACAGCCTGGCCAGCTCTCACTCACATCTGTCCCAGCAGTCACTGCTAGCTGCACAGGCCTGCCCATTCTGTAAGGTTCTCTTTTCTACAAGACTGGGATAATAAAAACTAGAATTATTTAAGGAATTAGACAGTGGACGTGGATTATATACAAAGCTGGCACTACTAAGTGCTAAATAAACAGTAGAGGCGGGGTCTCTAATGGAACCTAGAAGTCACCAGTCCCTGCAAGTCCCAGGGACCCTCCTTCTGGGATTGCAGATGTGTACCAACGTACCAGGTATGATACTTAGCAAAGCCCTCATGCTTAAGAGGCAAACGCTTTACAGACCGAGCCATCTCCCCAGTCCCAAAAGTGGACACTACTGTCTCTATCCTGGAAGAACTCCTTTGCCATCCTCGCTTCTTCCCTAATTCATACACTCCCTGAAGCTCAGCCCCAGGGTGATGCCCGACATTCCCTCCTTTCCCTGTATGGAGGGCAGGGAGGGAACTCTGTGTCCCCTGTACAGGTCCCCACTGCCTTGACCACTGCTCTCCGTGCGTGCGGCACTGAAACAGAAGGTGCTCACTGTTTATTTCTTCACTAAGACAGACGGACATGGAGTCTGGGTTCTGTGCACACTGATGGCTGACAAATAAAACTGAAAGGACTTCCCTGCTGTCGTGGGTGGTAGGCCCTGTGCACCTCCCCCAGGCAAGGACAAGTTTAAATCTGGATCAGGACCAAAGATGCCCTAAGCATCAGAATGAGGGAAATGAAGAGTTAGTTCAAAACCATGGCTTCCATGTCAGCTCTCCGTAATTTCTACTCCCGTGTCCTTGTCTGCCATTCGGTCAGTTACTTCCACAGGTGACAGATACCAACCATCGTGGAGTTTCTTTGCTTCCCTCTGCAAGGCCATTCCAGAGGCGTACGCTTCGATGCACCCATGGCTTCCACAGGAGCAGTCAGGACCGTCCAGGGACACCACGAGATGGCCGAGCTCCGCTGCACAGAAGGAGCTGCCGTGGATCAGCTCGTGCTGGTGGATGATCCCCCCACCGATCCCTGCGGGGAGATGAGGCACTGAGGGCACAGCACCACTGAAACAGGACCCCAGGCTGCAGCAGTGCCATCTGTTCAGGAAGTGCCTGCTTCTCTAGATGGCTGAGGCTCACTGCACACTGAACCTGTATTAGTGCCACTCGAGAAGGCAGTGTTTGAAGCACATCTTCTGAGGTCTCGCTTTCCATCAGCTGGCTCACTATGACTTCAAGCAGCACACTTGGTGATGGCAGACAGACGGTCCCTCACACACACACACACACACACACACACACACACACACACACACTGCCTGCTCTATGCTCTGGAGGGAGATGTGCTAGCAGACTGGTGCAGTGGGACGGGAGCCAGCAGGGAGCACGCCACTCCAGACAGTGCCGTGGGAAGCTTCCCCTGGGTCCTGGGAGACTGTGGCCCTTACTTGGGACTTGGATGTCACACCCTTTGGTGGCTCCACTCACTCTGCCTCTCTGCCCCCTCCCTCCAGCTTCTTAGGACCACCTGCACAAGACAAGTGCAGGGCTCTGCTTCAGGGAAGGCCAGGTAAGACAACCTGTCTAATTGTGTTATAGTGCCTGATTCCAGAAGCCCAGAACATGGACTATGACCCTGGGGCCATGTCTGAAATTCTACCATTCTAAAACAACAAAGACAAGCAGCTGTCCTATGTGGAGTACGAATGCATTAACCCTCTCATTAAGGAGTTAGACATTTTACCTTAGAAACTCCCATTGTTAAAAGCAATCTATTTTTTTAACTTTAAATTTTATGTGTATGAGTTTTTTCTGTATGTATCTAAGAACAACACGTGCCTGGCTAGGAGCTAGAAGAGTGTATTGGATGCCCTGGGACTGGAGTTACAGATGGTCAGGAGCCACTGAAGGAGGGTGGAATAATACAAAATGTCAGAGCTATGTAGCCTGGCTGACCTGGAAATGGCAGCAATCCTCCTGCCTCTGCTTCTCTAGTGCTGGGATTCAGGCATGAGCCACCATGCCTGGCCAAATTCTTTTTTCTTTCTCTTCTTGGTGATACTGGGGGTGGAGCTCAGGGCTTCACATGTGGTGGGCACAAGCTCCTACCATTGACCTATCTGCTTGAAAAAGGGCTGTGTAGACGTGACCTGTGGTGGTACATCACCTTCACAGTCTAGTGTAGGGCAAGTGAAGGCTAGGGCACAGCTGTCAGTGCCCCACTGAGAGCTGGGTCCAGTTCTGGCACACCCTGAAGAACCTCTTCTTCCCATCTCACCTGTCCCCGTGATGAGCGTCACGAAGTTCTCCTGTCCTTTTCCTTGGCCAAACTTCCTCTCTGCCATGGCGGCACAGTTGCCGTCATTGTCCACCCACACGGGGAGATGCAGGGTGTCGGAGAGGGGTGTCCTGAGGTCCACGGAGTTCCATTCCTGGATCAGCTTGGTTGAATGCAGCACAACTCCTTCCTGGGGATTCACGCGGCCACCTGTGGAGATGCCTGAGCTCCACCCCAGACAGGAAAACAGTTTTGATTGCCCATTTTAGGAACACCTGCCAACATACATGAATTCATCCATCTTGAACGATACCAAGAACTGCAAGGAATCAGACAGTTCTGCGTGAAATCCACAGTGCCCGAGGACCCACAGACCATCCCAGCTTCTCCCCAACGCTCGCTGCCATCTGAGGCATGTGTGGGGTCCATGGAGAACCTGGAACCCAGCCACAGGCAGACTCTGGCCCGAGGTTTCCTGGATCTGTAGTTTAAAATCTCACCTACTCCCAGAATTCTGCAATTGAGTTTCACAGCTTCCGCGGCGGCTTCCACACACATCTGCAGGATTAAACTAATCCTTTCTTCATAGGTTTTAGGGTTGAACTGAGTGTACTTCTTAACGATTTCACCCTATAAGAGCAAGAGAGAAGAGACAAAATGCGGGGCTGTCTTGGTGGCCGAGCTAAGGAGCATACTCCTGTAAATATTAGCCTCTCTGGTGACAATCAGCCCTTGAGAAGAAGGTGCTGAGACAGAAGTGACTGCGTGTGGAGGGCCTTTCCCTGAGATGAGCCTAAGTAATTTCCTGGGAACCCATCCCAATACAAGGCTGCTGAGACAATGGCCGCTCCACAGCCATTGGGGAAACTCTCTTAGGCTTCTGGTCGATGGCAGGCGATCTACACCTAGTTCATTAAAAGGTCCTAAGTCCTCTTTCCAGGTTGATACAATCATCAAGTTTCACTACTGAGGCAATAAATAGTTACCCTAATGTTTGCATTTAATCATCTACTGGAGGTCATTAACGGTATGCATACACAACTCAGGACAAATTCCCCTGTGGACTGGCACATCACCACGTCTTAGAGAATTTCGTCCTGATTTAACACAAAGCAGAGACAGCCCCTCTTAACTAGTCCTGGTGTTCTAGGGCTTTGCTTTGTTTTTTATTTATTTATTTTTTTGTTTTTTTGTTTTATTCACCTCAAGTGTGTATTATTTTGTTTCAGAATAATGTTATTTTAAAATCCCAATAATGTATGATAATTTTATGAAACTGTAAGATCCAATTGAAATGTTGACTATAATTATGTTAAATTTATAAGCCAATCTGTGAGATGCTGACATTTAGAAAATACTCAGCCCTTTCAGCAAGGATGCTTTCTCAGGCCTTTGGCACAATTTAAGAATTTTATTTATGTAAGTCACAGTTTTATGGTTTTGATTATTCTTAGGAATCTGGGTTGTTCCGAATTGGTAGACTTTTCCCTTCATGTTCTTTTGTATTAATGGATTTTTACATATCAAATACAAGGATTAAAGCTGTTTATCATTAAAAATAAATCTATGTCGGGCGTGGTGGTGCACGCCTTTGATCCCAGCACTCAGGAGGCAGAGGCAAGGGGATTTCTGAGTTCGAGGCCAGCCTGGTCTACAAAATGAGTTCCAGGACAGCCAGGGCTACACAGAGAAACCCTGTCTCGGGGTGGGGAGGGGGAGGAAAAAAAATCTACAGGAGTTATTATGTGAGAGAAATGGCTTAGCATAACTATGGTGTCCCCAGAGTCAAACTAAGGAGTCTACCAGTGGCAGGAGTCAGACACCTGGAGTCTTACAACACCTGAGTGATGTTAATGTTTGACAGATACATTAGTCATTGACGGACATTCACATAAAGGGTCCCAAGATCCTTGTCACAAATTCATTTAAATCATTATCCAGAAATTTTCTGATACATATTAATCATAATATCCAGCCATTTACTGGATCACCCTATACAATCCAGTTCATTTCTTCACATGACTCATACATAATGTTGTTTGCTATGTATAATCTCCAATTTTGCTGTCCCTTGCTTTATTCCTTACAGGACAGAAGCCACTCTTAATTTCAATTGAAATTTCGCCTCTAAAAAAGGTCACTTATATTTGATGTGTAAAAGTCCATTAATACAAAAGAATATGAAGGGAAAAGGCTATCAATCAGAGCAACCCAGAGTCCTAAGAATAAGCAAAACCACATTGTTGGTCACTAATAAAAACCCTATGTTAGGAGAATAATTTATTACTTTTTCTTAAATTATAGGAAGGTTTCTTTTGCTTCTCTTGAGATAGCCATGGTATGTTTCGCTTTGCTTTGGCCGTGTGTGGTACTCTGTCAAGATCAGGCTATGAAACCATGAACTGGATACCTGTCCAGCTGACCGCTCCCTGGAAGCGGCGTGTTTCTTCAGCTGTGGGGACTCCCAGCAGGTGGGCAAGTGCTCACTGGACTTCATATCAAGGTGTCTTCAACTCAGTCCTCCAGTGGCAAAGCCCTCTCTTAAAGGGGCCTCCCCACTGCCAACTCAAGATTGACTGCTTTGGGTTCCCTAACAGTTTACTTCTTCAAAATGTTTATCTTGTGTTTTGGGTTTTTTTTTTTTTTTTTTTTTGATACAAGGTCTCACACTGTGGCCCAGGCTGCCCTCAACCTTTTGGGAATCCTGCTGCCTCAGCTTCCTAAGTCCTGGGATTATAAACATTGGCTACCACACCAGCTTGAAATGTTACGAATTGGTAGACTGCACGAGATGCGCGTTGTGAGGGGTCTGACAGCACCATGGGCAAATGCCGGCACACGCCAGTGCGCTTCCTCCTTCTGCCTTCCACGCACACATTTTAAGGATCAGCCACTCAGGAGAGATGTAAAGTTGAGTGTCGTGCAGTGAGCTTACCTTCATGCTAACTATTGCCACCCTCAGGTTTGTCCCTCCAAGATCAACAGCCAAGGCACTCAGAGTCTCGAGGATGTGGTCAATGTCTTGAGAGATGTTCTCCTTTACGGGGGGGAAGCAGAATTTCTTCTGTAGTGGCTCTTGAAGGTCAATGGATTTGAGAAACTTTAAAATCCTTGGAACAGCATTTCCATCCCCATATATCTTTGAGCTGCAATATCCAAAAAAGTCAGTTCAGTGGTATTGCCACACAGGCAATACCAAGGTCATTGAAATCGCAGTTTTCAGGGAGAAATAATTTGCTCTTTTAAAATAACCTCTCTGGGCTGGGGAACTACCCAGTGGTATAGCACTTCCCTGGCAGCACTTCCCTGGCAGGCCCCAAGTTCAGTCTGTTGCATCACAAAGCAATAAAACAATATCCCCAAATTAGTGTGTGTGTGTGTGTGTGTGTGTTTTAAAATGTGATACATATGATAAGTCACTCCATGAACTTATTTTCTGTCAATTAAAACATAAACTAAAGCTGGCATTATGACACACACCTTTAATTCCAGCACTTGGGTGGTAGAGGCAGAAGACCTCTCAGAGTCTGAGGCCAGCCTAGCTTCTTACCTAGTAAGTTCTAGGACAGCCAGTGCTGCATAAGAGAGAGACCCTGTCTCAAAACACAGAGATAAAAAGAAAACAAGTCTACAAATCCTAACGACACAGAGCTAAATCCAGAAACAGCTGGGCCTTTGACAACGTTGTAATTTAGTACCTGAATTTGGGGCTTTCTGCCTTGATTTGGGTTTTTGCTATTTTAGAAGTTTTGGTTTTTTAAAAGATTTATTTATTTATTTATTTATTTATTACATGTAAGTACACTGTCGCTGTCTTCAGACACTCCAGAAGAGGGCATCAGATCTCATTACAGATGATTGTGAGCCACCATGTGGTTGCTGGGATTTGAACTCAGGACCTTCAGAAGAGCAGTCAGTGCTCTTACCCACTGAGCCATCTCTCTAGCCCCTATTTTAGAAGTTTTAATCTTTACATTTCTGAGAAATTACCAAATTGAAATAAAAAGGAGGGCAGCCAAAATTAAAGGAAATCAGATACATCGTTTTCTAGTATGTAGTCAAATTGTACCAGTGAAACCCACTGTAGAGTAGTACTATTGTAATTAGCGGAGTCAAATTGTAAACGTTCTCCACTGGAACCTGAGCAGAGACCTGGAGCTGGACATCTGTCTTTCCAGCTGCTAGGGTGTCTGTCTTTCCAGCTGCTAGGGTGTGCTAACGAAGAAGGAAAGGTCTGTTAAGATGGTTAAACGGTGATGGTGCCTGGGGCAGCTCCCCCTTTAATTACTCCAAAATGAAAGGCTCTGTACTCACCAAGGGTACTGTTTGCCGAACTGGAGGTGTAGTGCTTGCAATATTTTATCTTGGGTGTCAGCATCCCTGACATGAAGAACATTCTCCCCTAAATGAAAACAGGGACATTACAATGACTTGTAGTTTGACTGTCCAGAGAAAGACCAACAGCAGTGTGCTGTGTTCACACAAACAGTAGTGTGCCAGATTCAACTCACTCGTAAACCCAGCAGATAACAAAACACTCTTGGCAAGACTGCCCTGCAGCGGACAAGATCTTTATCCTCAAAGAAAACAAACCACAGCTTTGTTCATTTAATGAGATCAGATAGATCGATGTGTGTTTGATTTTGGCTTAGAGACAAGGTCTTACTGTGTAGACCTGGCTGGCTTCTAACTTGTGGCTCTCCCATGTTTCTCCCTATGCGCTAAGATCACAGGCGTGTGTCACCACACATGGCTTGTTTTGTTGTTTTGGGGTTTAGGTTTGTTTTTTGGAAGTCTTGCTCTACAGCCTAGGTTGGCCTCAAACTTGGGACCCTCCTATCTCATACTCGTGAGATAACATGCACCACCGTGCCTGGTTAGGGTGAATTAATCCAACACTGGCAAACTGTTCGCCTAAATATCTCCCAAGTCTATTCTCAACTAGCCAGACTAGCCAGTCAGTCAGTAGGCAGTCAGGGCTGGCCAGCCAGCTGTCAGGCAGGCACTTTCTCTCTCTCCATCTCTCAGCCATGAGAGAGTAAACATCACAGATGGCCAGGTTTTCAACAGGCTTGGCTAAGAGGGGTAGAAGAGGGGTGGCTGGAGAGAAGCAAGGGGCCGAAGGAGGGCGTGGTTTTGTTTTCCAAAACAGGAGAGCCTAAGCACGTTCAAATGGTGAAGTTAAGCACACATGGAAGAGAATGGTTAACTGATGGGCAGGTAGGTCCCATGAGAGGCAGGAGAGGTAGGGATTTTGAGTGTAGGTAAGAGGCTGAGCAGAAGATATGCAGGAAACAGATTCGTCTCTGAGACCCTGGCCCCACTGAGAGCAGATTAGAAGGCAAGGGGACCCAATGGGGCACGTAAATGTAGTACATGTAAGCACGCTGACAGGAACTACAGAGACCACGCTGTCAAACCCACCTCCAGGGTTCTGGGACTGCAGGTGTGTGCGACCAGGTCGGAACCACCGTACCCAGCTCCCTTCACCTCTTAGTTGGTCTCACAGCTGCCCTCAGCACCATGTCCTGGAAACTAATGCTATACCACAGTCTCCTGCTTTTCCTATGGCATCACTGGCAGTTTCTTTTTGGTTCCTTTCTGTCCTTGTATGTCACTAAATGTTGAAGAGTTTCAAGGTTGGTCTGGGCTGCATTTTCTGCCTTATTAAGACATTCTTAATGGGTAATGTCATTGGTTCCTTGGTTTTAAATAGCATCTATAGCATAGGGTCATTATCCTTAATATACTTTTTTATCCTGATGGAAGTTTTATCTAGGAATCTGTGTTCTCCCGAAGAACTATTCTTCAGCTTCCCTTGCAGCTAGATGCAGCCTGGGATGACTAGGTTCTGAGGGATGTGGGAGGACATATTTACAACTTTTAAGGCAATTGCCCCTTCCTTTCCTTCCTCCAAATGGATAAATATAGACAAAACAAAAAAAGGCTAAAATACCCACTAAGAACATAGGCTGATTCTGACAGCTGTGGAGCTGCCACACTGGGAGGAAAAAAAATCCAACTTCCTGCTATAGGGGGTCTCTGTCTCAGCAAGTGAACAGATTTCTACTACATCAGCTTTAACCACCAGTTCTCAGCTTTATCTCCAACTCTACATGGCCCTAGTACAGCCTAGGCCCTTGTCTTCTCTGCTTCGATGATCTAATTGGCATCAAGTGACGATGGCCACAAGGAAACCCTTAATTCTGCTCCTTCCCCAGCTGTGCCTTCCCCAGTGTCCCCATGTTATGGAAGTACACCCCACTCTCAGTTCAAACACAAGTGTGGCCCTTTATCCTCTCCTCCCTCTGCAGTTCACACGCACCAGTGAGCCCAGTAACAACCCCAATCTAACTCTTCTGTCTTTAACACACCACTGTGTTAGTGTGGGTTACTCTTGCTGTGATGAAACGCCAGGGCCTGGGGAGGGAAGGGTTTGCTTGGCTTATGCTTCCACATCACTATCCATCATCAAAGGACGTCAGGACAGGGACTCAAACAGGGCAGGAACCTGGAGGCAGGAGCTGATGCAGAGGCCATGAAGGGGCGCTGCTAACTGGCTTTCTCATCATGGCTTGCTCAGCCTTTCTTATGGAATCCAGGACCACCAGCCCAGGGATGGTCCTCCCCCATCAATCTCTAATTAAGAAAACGCTCTGCAGGCCTGCCTGATCTGATGGAGACATTTTCTTACTTGAGAAAACTAAGAAATTAAGAAAATTTCTTACTTCTCTCATGACTTTAGTGTGTACCAACGCTGACATAAAACCCTCCAGCACAGTCAGCCTAAGCCGCTGTCGCTGTCCCTCTGCGCAGAGGACACAACACTGTCCCCTTCCTCCACATCACACCTACCTACCTTCCCCATAAGCTCCTGGAGCGATTTTTCCAAATGCAAGTCATGCGGTATCATCCCCTGCCAACGGCTTCCCATATACTTACAAGTTCTGATTGGTTGGATTTGTTTTATTTTATTACTTATTATTTGGTTAGTTTGGTCAATGTAACTTAAGCTGACATTTATCTGGGTAGAGGTGGCCTCAGTTGAGGAACTGCCTTTGTAGATTAACCTATGGGCAAGTCTGGGGAACATTTTCTTGATTGATGATTGATGTGGAAGGGCCCAGCCTACTGTGGGCGGTGCCATCCTTGGGCAAGTGGTCCTAGGGTGTGTGTGTGTGTGTGTGTGTGTGTGTGTGTGTGTGTGCAAACTGATCAATCCATAAGGAGCAAGCCAGTAGGCAGTTTGCCTCCACAGCCTCTGCTTCAGTTCTTGCCTCCAGATTCCCTTTGTGATGAACTATAAGCTGTAAGAGGAAACGAACCCTTTCCTTCCCAAGTGTTTGCCACAGCAAAAGAAAACGAACTAGGACATCAATATTTTAGCTCATAAAAGTCTGTCTCGGTTGTGTATGGTGGTGCATGCCTTTAACTGCAGCACTTGGGAGACAGAAGCAAGTGGGTTACTGAATCTGAGGTCAGGCTGGTCTACTTAGCAAGTTCCTAAAAGCCAGGGCGACATAAAGAGACCTAGAGGGAGAAAGAGGGTCTCTCCATGTAGTGTTGGCTGTCCTGGAGCTTGCTATATAGCCTAGGCTGGTCTCAGCTCACGGAGATCCTCCTGCCTCTGCCTCCTGAGTGCTGGCATTAAAGGTGTGCACTGCCAAACCCAGCTCTTGTTTATAGTCAGACTGACCATTCTGTTTCCTCAATAACAGGACCGTTCTTGCCTTTCATGCTTGACCTGGGCTGTTCGTCTGCTTCAGTCAGATTCCCATTTAAGCTGACCACAGCTTAAAGTGTCAACTTTCAAAGAGGCCTTCCTTTAATGTATCCCATCCCATTATCTTGCATTACAGTCCACATGGTACCTAGAAATCCTAGTAGTTTCCTTTGGGGCTGTGTATTTATCTTCCCTTCACCACTAAAATGTCAGTTATATAAGACCTCAGCACTTGGCAGTCCCTACAAACTATCATGAAGTTCTGTTGGGTCTGCCCATCTTTCTGAGCTCTGATTCAGAAAGCCATCATGTTCCCTTTTCCTTCTTTTCTGTTTCTTTCTTCCCTCCTTTCTTTGGGATGCTAACAGAGCCACAGCACACTTTTTTTCCCTGGTAATTTGGGCTTCCTTACTCCCTTACTTCTAAAGCATTCCTCCCACCTCGAGGCTCTGAGTGATCTTGTGTTTTCTTCCTCAAGGCACGAGATCACATAGCACGGGTTGGCCCCGAGCTTGTATGTAGCCAAGGACAGCCTTGAACTTCTGACCCTTCTGCCTTTATGTCCCAAGTGCTAGGATTTCAGGTGTGCACCATCATGCCTCAGTGCTGGGGACTGAGGGCGGGACTTCAGGCATTCTGGGTAAGCACCAGGCATTCTGGGTAAGCACCAGGCATGCTGGGTAAGCACCACCAGCTGCCCTATGTCCTGAGCTCCTTAGTCTGGCACTGCAATATCCCAGGGCTGCACACATGGTAAGTGTTTACTCCATTTTTAAACAACAAATCTGAAAGAATTTCCATCTTGGGCTTCTATTTTCCCTAGGAAACAGGAAGCAAAGTAATGATGCAAAGATGATAGAAACAGAGCAGCGAAGAAGGGGTGGGAGGAAGGGTGGCTGGGCTGTGGCGGCTGCGTTGGGGCTAATCTCCATTAATAACATGCGTTTTCCCATTGACTACAGACGCACACTTGCATGCACCCAGCATTTAGAACTTGACTAATACTAATAGTGTGCACAGCTCAGTTGGCATGTGCATTAACAATCTCACTTACACTTTCATTATGCAGGACTGCCATACTCTAAGGACTGACTGAAGCACACCATGCAAGCTCAGAAGACAGACTAGCAAACATGCAAGACACAGTCACTCAGTCTGTTGTAAATAAGGCTAACATCCATAATTAAGGGCCATTTAGCTCAGGCCAGGCATGGTGGAGCACACCTTTACCAGCCTGGTCTACAGAGCAAGACCAGGACAGCCAGGGCTATTACACAGAGAAACCCTGTCTCAAAAACAAACTAACTAACCACTTAGCTCTAATTCATTTTACAAAGCAATAAAAATGCTAGTAGATCTATAAAAGTGGTGATCACATGCCTTACTGTGGATATTATGCTACAACTTGTCGGTCACGTACCTTGCCTACTTGTTCACAAAAGCATGTGGCCAGACGTACCTACAGACCTTAACATCCTATGACAGACGCCTGCTCACCCATGCGCCCTGATGCTCTAGTCACAACAGGTAGGACATGGACACAACCTACAAGTCCTCTGACTGATGAATGGATAAATCATGAAATGTGCAGGGAAACAGATGGGACTGGAAAATACCAAATGAGGTAACTCACACGTAAAGACAGAAAAGCTGTGTGCTCTCTGATTTGCGGATTTAGCTTGGAATAAGCACAGAAGCCAGGAAAGTAGAAAGGGCCCAGGGGAGAGGGGGATGGTATGACCCAGGTTCTGTGGGGGGGGGGGGGGGAAGGGAGATGGGGGGGATGCTTTAGAGTTCTGGAGGGAAAGTAATACAGAGGGAGAGGGAAGAAGAAGAGATAAATAACATCAAGAATGTTTGGGGAAACCCCAGGAAAATGCATAATTGTATAAGATTACTTTAAGTAGAATTATGGCACACAAGGTAATAAAAATGTTGTCTGCCTCCCCCCACCCCTACACACACACACACACACACACACACACACAAAGGGCACAGACTATCTAACAAAACCCCCAGTGCTAAGAATGGGGAACCAGGTTAAGAGCACTGGCTGTTCTTCCAAAGGTCCTGAGTTCAACTCCCAGCAACCACATGGTGGCTCACAACCATCTGCAATAGGATCCAATACCCTCTTCTGGTGTGTCTGAAGACAGCGATAGCGTATGTGTACTCACATGCATAAAATCAATCAATCTTAAAAAGGGGGTGGGGACCTTCCTTTGAATTGTTGGTTAGGGGGTCAAAGGATCCCTAAACAATATAGGCCATTGCCATTGTCCCTGGTTGTGTTCTAGAGCTGGAACACAAAGATTGCTGGATGAGCCAGCACACAGGACACTGGACTTGGCGTGAGCTGGAGCTGACCTAGGAGCCCCCTCCCTGAGGACCAGCTCTCAAAGTATCAGAAGGTGCCATGTGAGCGGCCAAGGGAGAAAAGCAGTTAGCAGTCCTACCTGGCTGTGAAGCCCACAGACCACAGTGACTGCCTGGCAAGTTATCCCAGGGGTGCAATAGTGGCATTTTTCTTGGGGTAACCAGAAGTTGTGCGACTGGACTTCAGGCCACTCACCAGGATGGATTCATAGCTAGTCAGTACTAGCTATGTCAGTAAACTAAGTCAGCTAGCCATAGCTGGAGAGGTCACAGAACCTGCGGGAGAACTTACTACCACCATTCTCCTAAACCAATATAACTTCTAGCTACACTCTCAGTGACTATCCTTACACCCACAGAAACGTGCAGCTCTTACCCCTCGTTAAAGAACCTCCTTTTTACATTCATCTATTACAGATATTCATACCTGCTCCACATGCAGGGACTGAAGTACATCTCTAAAACAACCCTACACTTAAGGCACAGACATGAGTGTAGAAAGATTTGAAAAGGCAGAGGACCAGGACCCCTATTTTAAACAGTGTCTTCTAGACTTGACAGGGAAGTAGTACCCACGAAATCTCAACAATATGGCTGCCTAAACATGACCAGCTGACACAACAGTGTGGATGGGGACTTCACAAGGCCTAACCCCAAACAGGAGACATACAGGCCATCAGTGCTTAGTGAGGGGATAAGCAGGTCTCCTACAGACTATCCTAGCCCAAGTGGTCCACCCTAAACACATGTGCAACAAGCAACAGAAATGGATTCAGTAGGGGTGTGTGTGTGTGAAGCAATAAGAAGTCATGCATTTGAGAAGGAGTTGGGGGGAAACAGGAGGAGTTTGAGAGGGAGGAGGAGTAGACATGTGTGAATGTAAATACATTACTCACATATGAAGTTCTCAAAAAAAAAAGAAAAACAAAACAAAACCAAAAGCCCAGTAAACATAAAGAATGTGGCCAGTGTCCGCCCATCCCAGAGAGAGCAAAGCTGGTCGGCTAAGATACAGGCAAAGGTAGGTACCGGTTTCTCTTCCTATCTGCCTTGTGCCCAGGTTGATCACGGGTGTTCCGAAAGCTCCAACCTCTCGCACGCCGCAGCTGCTATTCCCAATCATGCAGCCAGCGTGGGCGACCAGCTGTATGAACTGGTCAAACGGGACGTGCTTGACTGCACGGAAATTAGGATGATGCTCGATGCCCTTCTTCCGCATCACTCGAACCATCTCCTTGCTGCCTGTGAAGTGATCACATCGCATGATGAAACACAACCGTTTAATCAATGAGACAAAGACATAACTTCTTAGTGATGCGTGCAGCCCTAATCCTCCTACCAGTTACTAGGAAAGCAGTCACGTGGCCATTCATCTTCCCCTGTCTTGTGCTGGGATTTTCATGAGCAGCTCTCTGCATCTCATCCAGAGCTGATACAGTAGCAGGTGGGGGTTTCAATTAGAACTTAGCAAGTAAGTATATTTTGTTTATACCTCTGTATAAACTTTTGGCACAATTAAGAGGCTAAAACAAGCCAGCAGTTTCTAAGCAGGCAGGGCATAGGCTCCATACAGAAGCCGGTTAGAGCGGCTTTGCCTGACTTCGCTCACATTTTCCCAGACCCCCACCTTGGTGAACTAAACTCTAAGGCAATATGGATAGGGTCCAGTACCACAACTGGTATTTTATTGTAAAATGCACCACTTTAAAATACTTTAAAGCTATGAGGAAAAAAAACCAAACAATACTTAATGATCTCCACTCCCTTGTCTTTGTCTTTTTCCACTCTTGTGCGTGGGCGCGCACACACGTGCGTGCATGCAACACTGGCTCTGGTGTCATGTTCACCAGTGGATAGAAGCCGTCCGCCCACCAGAAGCTGTGCGTGTGTCTCTTCTTCTTTTAAACTCTATGTGGCAAGATAGGCAAGTGGGCTCAGGGTCCAATGCCCTGCAAGATGGCAGGCCACTTTCCTAACATACCACCCCCCACCTGCAATTATTGGAGAACATGGCACTCCAGGAGGTCCTGATATTCCAAGGCTCCACTTTGGTGTCAAGCCTAAGCCACATGCACTAATCTACGTCTCCCCCAGAGCCCACCACGGGCAAACTGCAGGCCTACTTGGGCACTAAGCCAGATACTAACAAAGGTCTCTGTTGCTTCATAGACAGCAGAGGCACATGTGGGGACCTGACCTAAGTAATTTTCCTTTAAATTGGAATGCTTTTTTCTTTGAGTCATTGTCCCAAGGGAGCCTTCCCCTCAGCCTCCTAAGTAGCTGTGACTACAGAGTCACACCACACTATCTCAGGGTCCAATTTAATTTTAGCAGAAGGAAATTATCTCTAATTCTAAAGTGAACACATTCAGGAAAGTCACTACAACAGAACACATCATTTGGAGCTAAGCGGATAGATTATAATTACTTAGAACTTAAAGAGTCCAAAAGAACCATAAAGGTTTTGAAATACTGCTATATTGCCTGATCAAAACCTGGCTTGAGTCTTGTTTCTTCAAGCACAAAAGATTCTTCTGGGGCTGGAGAGATGGCTCAGCAGTTAAGAGCACTGACTACTCTTCCAAAGGTCTTGAGTTCGATTCCCAGCAACCACATGATGGCTCACAACCATCTGTAATGGGATCTCTCTGACCTATTCGGTGTGTCCGAAGGTATCAATGGTATACTCATATACATAAAATAAATAAATAGATCTTTTAAAAAAGGAAAGAAAAGATTCTTCTGGAGTAGAAGGTAATGTCTTAGCATTTCAAAGAAAAGGTCTAACTTGTGTTACGAAAAGAACCCAAAGAGTTCTATAGTGAGTAATGTTCACACCAGTATCTGAAAATCACTTAGGGTCAGGCCCTGATTTCACCTCCGTCTTTTATATGTCAGACCCCCATCAGCTTGCCTACGATCTTGGTTAGCCCCAAAGTTCATGGCTCTCAGGTATGTGGTCATACACAGCAGCCTGAAGATGGACTGGCTGGGGACTCCAGATCCAAACTACCTAAGCTAAAGATCACTCTTTGAAGCATAGCTGACATAAATAGGAAAGAAAACAATAATTAATAACAAAGTCATCTTACTGAAGCCAGTGGCATCAATACTTGCCAAAAGACACTCTTCACCCTGACGTCTAAGGTTTACGTCTCACAGGCCTCAGTTTCTTCTCAGTGGACACAGGAGGGAAAAGACTAAATATGAGAGCAAACTGTACACCGGCGAGATCCTTTAAAAGGTATTTATTTCCTACTGTTTCCACTGGACTTGACAAAAATATCAAACATCTTGATCTACAGCAAGATAGGTGACCTTTGACTAGAATGCATTTCTGAAGAGCCTTTAATAATAAGATCCAAGGAAAGGTGACAGGCAAGAAAAGAGGCGACAGAGGTTAAGGTTTGAAAAGGTAGAGGGCGCAATCTCATCTTCAGGCTCCATTACCTGCATCGATATTTGGAAACAGAACTAGGGTCCTCTTGTTAAACGAGATCAGGGCATCCAGTGTTAGCTCAAACATCTTTATGGAATGCTTAATGTCAGTGGTCACGGGATGCTGCAGGGCAACAATGTAATCCTTACATTTTACATCATCGCCTGTTGAAAGAAAGGAACCACAGTGCTTCGTTAGTCAGGACTCTTGTTGGTGCTGCTGCTGTTCGTTTTTGAGGCGGAGTCTCACTATAGAGAGTGTGGCTGGCCTGGAACCCATTTTCAAAGGTGAAGAGGGAGCCAGCTGCTCCCATTATGGCTACCGGGTAACCTCAGTACTGGTACCGTAATCGATAGGGAAATACCATGTCCAGTTCTATCAACCCACAGTCACGCCACGTGGCGCTGTGATGTGAAGAAGCTCATTCCTGACTGGTAAACAGAGGAATGCTGTCAGCCTTCACCCTGGTGGCCAAGGTACTGGTAATCACCCTCACAGTGGTATCCAGGGCACCAATGTCTATGCAGATGATATGCTCCAAAGGATACCAGCTCCTCTTCATTATGTTGTCTACCTATTACCTTGAAAGCATACAGAAAGCAAGACTCCAATCTCTCCTCAGAGGGCGTTCTTTGAAAGGGAGAGGGTCATCTCACCCTAGGAGTCTGGGAATTAAAGCCAGCGCTCACTAATCAGGTAGTGGCTACGTGAGCCCTGAGGGCTGGGATGCTAGCATCCGACACATGGATGGGGAGGGAGGGAGTAAGCAGAGGACTCGGGAAAGACTTCAGCAGTTCCCTCCATGAGAGGTCTCTACTTCTCACAGACCTTCTACTTTGAGTGTAATTTTTTAAACTTTGTTATTATTACTAGTGGGAGGTCGTGGGCATGCTATGGCATGCACAGGGTGACTTTCAGTTAGTTCCCTTCCACCATTTAGGTCCCAGAAACCAAACTCAGGCTTGGGTCAGGTGTCTTACCAGCTAAGCCATCTCACCCCCCTGGACTGTTTGGTTTTGTTTTGACACAGGGTCTCCTGTGTTCAGGCTAGCTTTGCACTCAATATAGCCAAAGAGAACCTTGAATTCCTCCCAAGTGCTAGGATTACAGGCATGTGGCACTGTACCTGGCTAGGGGCTGTTTGCTTGTTTGCCAGTTTGTTTTTGAGGCAGGGTCTCACTATGTAGTGGTGGCTGACCTGGAACACATTTCCCTTTCAAAGAAAGCCCTCTTTCTTCTGAGAAAGAAAGCTCAAGCCACTGAAACAAAACTATCTATTCCTGGCATTGAAGTCTGATATTTACTTTGTGATGTCTCTCACTTTTCAGAGTTTAATCTATCTTTTTGACCTTGCTAATATTTCATTGGGATCATATTAATGTTCAGGTTATAAAGCTGTATGTTGTAAGTGACCTGTTCAACTTATTTTCCTATAAGCACAGTGAAAACAAGAGAAGCCGTTAGCGGAGAAGTAAAACGTGGTATTTGTACAAAATGCATTGTTACCAGATTGACAGTTCTGTTCACTGTCTTGTGTTTTCTTCTTCCCTGGTTTAAAAAACAAAACAAGGGGCTGGGTGTCGTGTGCACACTTGTAAGCCCCACACGTGTGAAGATGGGGCAGGAATGCCACAAGTTCAAGATTAGCCTGGGCCGTGCAATGAATGCAAGGATAGCCAGAGCTATAGAGCAAAGCTCTGTTTAAAAATAAATAAATATAAAACTAAAAATCCAGGTTTTGCTCTTTCTATAATGGTCAAATAGGGCTCAAAGTCTGAATTACAATCTTAACGCACTGTTTCTTCATTTAAAAAATTAGCATTCTTTTGTGGGCATGATGTGGGGTGGTGTGCATGTACTGCATACACATGGGGGTCAGAGGGCAATTGTGTGGACTCCGTTCTCTTCCCAGCTTTATATGGGCTGTCAGGAAGGCTCTGTCAGGAGGCCACAGACTTTACCACTGAGCTTGCTCTCTCCCTGGCCCGCAACTCTCACTTTCTAACTGTCACTTTTTACTCATTGCTGTTTTTCAGTGGTGTATTTTTATAATAGTGCAAAAGCTGATGGCGTGACCAGGGTGGAGTGAGGAGCGTGGCCTCAAACCCCATGAGACGGAGAGGAGAGACACACGCGGGCCCACCAGCACTATCACCTACCCAAGGACAGGCGTGTAAGAAGGGATTAGCTTAACCATGAGACAGCCCAACCCCTTTCCTGCTTTAGTATGCCTACATTAAGAACAGAGCTAATTTGGGCCTGTCAAGAGGCTCAGTGGAGAATGTGCCTCTGCTGGCCCTGACGACTGGAGCCTGAGCTCGGGGCCCACGAGGTGAGGGGGCTGACTCCCACAGTGTCCTTTGACCTCTCGGTATACTGTGGCACACACGCACATAGACACACACAAAATAAGCTTAAAAATAGACAAAAGAAACACTTTATTTCTTTGGTTATGCAATTACCAATTTCCATTCTTTAACTTCATTGTTCAACAGATCTGTTTCCCATAAAAAGTTCTAAATAGACCATTATTCCTTATCTCCCAACACAGTATTTTCACTGTAGATTTGGTTTTCTGCTTTGTTTTGTTTTCACTGTATAGCACTGGCTTTCCTGGAACTCACTCTGTAGACCAGGCTGGCCTCGAACTCAGAGACCGTGTGTTGATATTAAAGGTGTGAGCCACCACTGTCCGGCAGGGTTATTATTCTTACTATTAAGTAACTTTTCAGACTTGAAGGCTTATTTATGAAGACCACAGAATCCAGTACCACACCTGCCACTGTGTAATAACCAATGCCCCTTAAACTGCTTGGCGTAAGCATGAGGACCAGGGTTCAGATCCCTAGGACCCATATTTAAAACAAAAACGAAAACAACAAAAAAACAAACAAAACCCCGCAGGTTTGATTCAGGCATGGTGGCACACACCTTTCATCCTAGGACTTGGAAAGGAAGTAGGGCAAGGAGGAGCTCCGTGAGTTCAAGGCTGGCCTAGTTTATATAGCAAATTCCAGGCCAGGTAGGGCTGCACAGGAAACCCTGCCTCAAAAGCAAAACAAAACCAAAAACAACCAAAGCCTGAAAAACCCAAAACTAAAAAAGCAGGTAGTGTTTGCCCGTTATCGCAGCTGCAGCTGCGGGAAGACAAGAAACTCAGGGGCGGGTGTGGGTTGCCCAGCCAGTTTGGCCAAATCAGCAGCTGCAGTTTCAGTGAGAGTCCATGTTTCAAATCATAAGCAATAGAGAAAAACACTGAGTGTAACCTCTGGCCTCCACACACACGTGCACACTTGCATGAGCATATACCACATGCACACACACAGGGAAAACAACAACTGTCCATTATAATAAAAAATCAAAGGCAGAAAACATCAAAGTACCCTAACCTCACATTGGAAAAGAATATATAAAGAACTAGGTTTACACACTTTCTAGCCTTCCCACTATAGCTTGTACAGAAATGACATCATATTACACAATGTTATAGCTTACACCCAACCTATACGCCTGTGTACACATGTGCACGCCTATGTACATGTGGAGGTCAGGGGGCAACACTGGCTGTCTTCTTCAATTGTACTCCACCTTATTCCTGAGACAGTCTCTCTTACCAAATCAGGAGCTTACCAATTAAGCTAGATGGCCGGGACAAGGGCGCAGCACCACAGCTGGCTTTTTTATGTGTGTTCTTAGAGATCCGACTCAGGTCTTCATGCTTGTAAGCCAAACCTCTGACCCAGTGAGTCATCTCCTTGTCCTTTTCCCCATTTGTTGACAAAGTAAGAGCTGTGCCCATGGACAGGTATGGTATCTATCGTGTGTGTGCAATCCTAGCACTTAGGAAGTAGATGCAGGAGGGAAAAAAAGATGTTGATGATGGGGGAGGGCTGGAGAGATGGCACAGCAGTTAAGATCTCTGACTGCTCTTCCAGATGTCCTGAGTTCAATTCCCAGCAACCACAGAGTGGCTCACAACCATCTGTAATGGGATCTGATGCCCATTTCTGGTGTGTCTGAAGATAGCGACAGTGTAGTCATATATATTAAAATAATTAATTAATTAAGGAAAGAAAAGAAAAACAAAACAAAACAAACAAAACCAGCAGAAGGCCATCGGGTTAGGTGCTCACGTCTGCTGACCTGAGTTCAACCCCTAGGTCACACTGTGGAAGAACACACTGACTTAGGGCTGTCCTTAGACCTCTGTATATATGCACATCATGATTTGAACACATACACATGTGCAAATGCACACACAATAATAAAATTAATTTTTAAGAACTACCCGTATGAATATCATTTACTAAAATACTAAAGTATTTTAAATACTTAAGGAGTAAAAGCACTCCATGTACAACATTTAAAATTCAATCCAGCATGTCTATTTTATAGATAAACTTGGAGGTAAATATACAATGCAAGGCAAGAACTATGACGTAAAAGTCTTAGCTCTCTGGCTGCTAATAAAATACTGTGTCCATGTGTTTCCAGAGAGATTGAAATATGCCCAATACTTTGTGGCAAAACAACCATTAACCTGAATAAAGTTTGGATACATACCTAGCCACATCCGAATGATGCTCATATAGTCTTTGTTCTTGGCTGAGAGCAGTTTGTCATAGGAAGGGCAGCCTGCCAACAGGATGCGGTCGTGGTCCTCGCACATGGAGATCAGGTGCTGCTCTGCACTTCTGGTGCAGCACACATGGTAGTGAGCCAGTTTTGTTATGGCATGTCTGATAGAGTCATCAATGGTCCCGCTGACCTCTCCTCCTTCAATGTGAAGGATGCGGATGTTCATCAAGGCGGCAGACGTAGCCAGAGCAAGGGCGTCAAATCGGTCTCCGTGAACAATCATGATGTCGGGCTTCAGGCGATTGAGGACGTCCGGTAGCTTCACGAGCGCCAGGCCTACCGACTCTACCATGGCCGCTTCATCTTCCCCTCTAACAATCGTGTGAAGCCTGGTGTTAATGTCAAAGTCATCTTGCTCGATCATGCGGTATGTGTTTCTAAACAGGAGCAACAAGACGGGACACCATGTTCTTATATAAGAAAGCAACAATGCTAACCCTGAAGTGAGATACTTGCTTACATTCTTCTTGCTGAAACAAGTAGTTACTTTGAAGTATAAGCTGTAAATAGTGAGCAAAGACCATAACTGCATTTATTCAGGATTCACATTGTCACATAAAAAGCCAGTGGCTGTCGCTCAGATCAAGAGAAAGTCTTCCCTGGAACGCTCAGCTGTGTGGCTCCGGGGCAGCACCAGGAGGGGGGAATTTTCTTTTGAGGGCAGAACGAAGTTCAACTTTTAATAATGGTCAGGCCTTTTACTTTTTTATTACTCATCTGCTTTTTTTTTTTTTTTCAAGAATCAATTGGCATCTTAATAGGGGGGAAAGTTTCCAAAACACAGGGGTTTGGGTTTTTTTTAGAGAATTAATTAATTAATAAAACAAAAAGCAGGGTACCAGGATGCCTGGTATGGCAGTATACTATACATTTCTTTTAACTTTTAAAATGATTTCTTTAGTTAGTATGCAAGAAAGCAATGGGGTCACCATGACACTTTACACACAACATCATTATACTGTGTTCTTATGCTACCTCCACCCCCACTCCTTGGTAGTCCCTTCTGCTTTCACATCACACGGAGTCTACGGCCCTCTCCTGTCCCCTCTCTTCGGCCTACCGTCTACTCTCATATCTGTGCATATAACAAATACATGCTTATATATTAATTCAAATCTATGTTCTATATGGGAAAGGAAACAGGCCGTCTGTCTTTTCAAACCTGGCTCATTTTACTTTATGTAATTCTCGGCAGTTCCCTCCATTTTTCTGAGTCATAGCTTCATTTTTTTATGGCTGGATAAAATGACACTGTGTATCTGAGCCGCATTTCCTTCAGCCATCCCTCTGCTGGTCAGCACCCAGACTGGCTCCACACCTTGGCTGTTGTGTACCGTGTGTACATGTGTGCTATGATAAGCAGGGGTATGCACGAGCCTGTAATGTGCTGACCAGATTCTTTTGAGAAGTACAGCAGCAAACATTTCTACTTGCCTTTCTGTGATCGAGTGAGGGATAGTTTCCCATGTCCCCACACCCGTGTGTTTGTGTGTGTGTGTGTGTGTGTGTGTGTGTGTGTGTGTGTGTGAAAGAGAGAGAGAGAGAGAGAGCGAGCCCAGGGCCTCCTAAGTAAGTACCAATGCTAAGTAAGTACCACACTATATCGTGAGCCCTAGTTTTATTTTTCATTTTGAGATAAGGTCTCACTAAGATGTCTAAGCAAGCCTGAACTTAACATCCTCCTACATAAGCTTGAGAGTCGGCGGGATTATAGGCCTGCAGCACTCCAGTCATCCAGTATTTAAAATTACTTTTATAGAGCTTTTAAGGGGTAACTGGGAGAAATAAGCTCATACGAGCTCTTCTGACACTCCTACAAACTGCACTTGTTTTTCTAATTTGAGTTGAATATTTACTCCTAATATCTCCCAGTAATGGCAGCACTACAGGCTGTAAACTTACTTCTTATGGTGGGAGAAAGTGATCCACAGAGCATCCCTTTAGCTCTGTAGTCTGTTATGTATGTTATGACTTATCCATAGGTCAGTTTCCACACTAGCACTAGGTTCTGGGCTGGCAGGGGCTTCATTCGCTTCATTTACTCTCACATTCAACTCTGGACAATGTTTTTAGATTTGCTAATTTTCTTTCACGTGTGTGAGTCTTCTGCCTGAGTGCCTGTCTCACATGTGTGAGCGGTGCCCGGTGCCTGAGTCTGGGTTCTCTCCAAGGGCGACAAGCGCTCCTAACTGCTGAGTCATGGTGCCAGCTCCCCATTCAAGTCTTAGAGAGTATAAGAATGCCAACTGAAAACAACCCTGAGAGGAAGTCCTTATAATTCCACTGTAAATCAAAAGTGTCACAAACTGAAACTGCATTCGGGCACTTTTGGAAGTCCACACCTGCCTGCTATCACAACGTTTGGAAAGCAGAAGCAGGAGGCCTGCTGTGAGCTGGGACAGGCCTGGTCCACACCAGCTTTAAGCCAGGCATGCTACATAATGAGCATCTCAAGGCAAACAGACACAGCAAAAAGAAACTGCAGTCTATACGCCTATTCTACCAGACACCATGGCTTAGAAACAGCCTGGCAGAATGGTCAGGTGAGCTGGGTGTGCCTCAGCACCCTGAGTTATTACTGCATACTACTAGCCCAGGAAAAATCCAAATTCAAACTCTAACGCACAGTGTCTACTGAATTCCTATCCCTTCAGCTTAATTATAATAAAGCTAAAATATCCTTAAACTGAACCGACATAAATCTGGGACTGTGCAAGTTGAAATAGAAAGCAGCTTATTTTTGTGGCTGATTTATTGTCGTTTTAAAGATGTTATCCCGTGAGTGGGTACAGGCACCGTGTGTGTGTGTGTGTGTGTGTGTGTGTGTGTGCGCGCACACACTCGTTCGCACGCACTGTCCCCTCCCACCCTGTGTAGGCCCCAGGAGTCAAACTCAGGTCATCAGGCTTTAGAGGAGCCGTCTCCCCAGCCAGCCCACACTGTTCCAGTGTCTTGTGAAAGTAAGTTATACAAAGCAGGCATAGGAATGTGTACCTAAGTCCCACCTACTTGGGAATGGAGGCAGACGGCAGTTAAGTCCTAGACTTGGGAATCAGTCAGCAACAAAACCTGAGGAAAACAAAAGGCCAGCATGGTGATCCATCCCCCTACTTGGGAGGCAGAGACAGGAGGATCACCGCAAGTTCAAGTCTAGCCTGGGCTACCTAGTAATTTCCAGGTTAGCCTAAGCTACATAGATAGATTCTGTGTATAAATTAATTAATTTATTTATTAAACAAAAATGAGCTAGGCATGGTGACACATGTCTGTAATTTCAGAACAAGGTCATTCTTGGCTACATACAGAGTTTGATGCCTGTCTGGGCTAAAAGAAACCGTCTCACAAATTGAAACAAAAATCTCCCTAAAACGAAAACTAAAAAAAAATAAAATAAAATCTGTAAAATGTATTCTCATAGTTTAAGCCTGAGAAGGTACAAGAAGGTGATGTGAAGTCCCTCACAGTCTTGTCTGCACGTTATTCAGCTCCTCCTCGCGTTAGAAGGTACCAAGCACGCACTACCCCTTAGTACTAGCTGGGTTTCCTACTCTCAGTCTCACCAGCAAATACTACCTTTCGACCTCAGGTGCTGCGGCTACCTCCCCTTCCTGGAGCGCCTCCTTCCTGCCAGCCTTCCTGCCTACTGAGACTTTCACCTCCAGCTCGCACTATGTCCTACCAATCAAGTGCACTGTCTTAGGAAGCCAGAATTCATTTCAAGTGGAAAAGAAGACTGTCCATGGGAGCTCCCATAAGCTTGCTCCCTGCTCCTCACTGTCCTCTCACAGCAGGCTGCCACGTGGAGACTGGAGACAGGCGGAGGTCTGCTTACTGTTCTCCATGTGCAGCCGCGCAGCTCCAGCAGTCTTTGGAGGCTGCAAGGCCATTTCACACCACAAGGGCGCACTAGATGCACACGGAGGGCAGAGCCAAGGCTCCTTTCTGGTTTCTCCATGCAGGGCTCTCTCAGATTACCCTTCAGTTTTCAAATAGCCCCTGCATATGGTGCAAACCTTAATGTCACACCCATAATACCAATGATCTTGGTAACAGGACATTTTAATTTGCCTCAAAATAGGTTAGATTTTTGTATATCTTGTTTCATTTATACTATACATGCAATTAACCTGTAAACCAGTGTTGGTTTCTGTTGTTTGTTTGTTTGGAGACAGGGTCTTACTGTGAAGCCCTTTACTGGACTAAAACTCACTAAGTAGTCTGGGCAGGCCTCAAACTCAAAGCAATCCTCCTGCCTCTGCTTCTCAAGTAGACATGCACCACTACACTCATTGCCCTCGAAACTCACTAGACACATTGGGGTGAAGTAAAGGGTGCTAGTGGTGAAGCACGTGTTTAGCATGCTTGAGGCTTTGGGCTCAAACCCCAACACCAAAATTATGCCTTGAAGCCATGTTATTATAGTCCAACTTATATATATATATATATGTACATATATATACACACAACACACACACGTATATATACACACACACACACACACATTTATGGTATTTCTTCTGAGTGCAGTAATGTTTCCACTGTTGGTTATCAAGTATCTACTAAACAGCATCACTGTGACAGGCTTCACTGCCATGTTGGTTTCACGCAATTTTGTAACTGAAGCCGCCAACTCTGGGATGCTTCCCAAGTTCTCCGAGGTTCACAGAGACTAGGGAGGAACTATCTGACAGGAGGTCCACAAGCCTACCAAACCCAAGCTCCCCAGGGCACACCATCGCGGGGAAAAGCAAGGAAGCACTCGGCTCACCCATAGTCGTCAATCAGGTGGGAGCCGAGCACCACCACGTCCAGCTCGAAGAACTCAGGCTCCGTCTTGATGCCGAACATGATCGGGGCCAGTTTGGAGTAGTCAGCTCGGTTGCAGGTGGCCACGCAAACCCGGAGCTTTCGGTTGTTCCCGTTCTTCTCCATGGCCTGCTTCTTTGTACTCGAGAGTTTCTTAAAATAGAGTTCCTAATGATACAAAAAATAAGTTCTTGTTTATAACTGGAATTACCACTAGGTAGAAAAGCGGCGTTTTCAGTTGCTTGGCTTGTAACCTTTGTTCCCCTGTGCCGCTCTGCATAACACTCTTGTTGGTGTGTGATGATGAAATTCCAGCAGGCTGACCTAGCTCCACCCCTTTCTCTCACTGGCACACCAAAACACAATGTTCTTTCAAAGGATAAATAAATATCAGCTCTTTGATTATTAGTTTAAAACTGTGTACTAGAAATTAAAAAAAAATACTTAGTATACCCGCAAGTGAGCCCAGCAAAGTTGACTGTTAGAAAGCCTGGGTAGATGCCTCCCACGTGCTGGGATTAAAGGTGTGCCCCACCACTGCCTCCCGCCCAACCCCCAAGTTCACATCTTTAAAGAGCATGTCTTTGCCCTCACACTTCCCAGTCCCTTGGGAAGATAAGGATGCTTAGGAAAGTCGGCCTCTAAGACCCCACCTGTACCAGCATGCTGGGCCTCGAGGTCGACTCCAAATGCCCACATACGGCTCTGCCAGGCATCCCCAAGCCACCTGGAAGCCAACTTCCCAACCTGAACTGATTTTCTGCTGCAAACCTGTTTTTCCATTTGTTCTCTAACTCAGTTAGGGACCACTCATCCAAATGCCCTGATACCTTACTGCTTCCATTCCTCACCAGT
Source organism: Mus caroli (assembly GCF_978045245.1). NCBI lineage: Eukaryota > Metazoa > Chordata > Mammalia > Rodentia > Muridae > Mus > Mus caroli. The sequence goes on along the minus strand of NW_028227261.1, from coordinate 110,622,794 downwards.
CCCTCCTAAGCCCTGTTAATCACCCTTGAGTGTTCAGTCTGTCTCATCCTCTGACCCCCACCAGCCTTTCCCTTAAAGCAGTCTCTCGTCTTGAGTCTGAGACCGTGGTCAGTGGTGGGTCTGCCTCTAGTCCTGCCTTCTCCCACAGACTTTTAAAGTAACGCTCCCAACTTCACAGATCTGATTGTCACACCAACCAGCATGCCTCACGAATGGGATAGAATCCAAACTGCTAATCTGGACCTCACCCAGTCTTTTAAACCTCTCTCTCTCCTACTTTACCAACTGTCAAAGCTTCGGCATATGAGAAAGCCTGTGGACTCACTAGTGGCTCTATGCCATTCATAGATCTAAGCACCTCTGCCGAAAACTTCCTCTTGCCTGGACTCCTACTCAGGCTCCAAAAGTCAGCCAAGTGTCACCTCTTCTGGAAAGGTTCACATAAACCCCAGGTCCTTCTCACCCCATCCCTTACGGACACCACCTTCCTCTTGGCACTGAGGCCCTACCACATACACAAAAACCCTTTAGTGTAACTAACTCCTCTGCTCACCTATCTTCCTGTCCACCCTCATGCCACACCCTTCATCCACAAAGTCAAAAATTAGAACAAGAGATGCTTGGTCTTTGTGGAATTTGTCTCTACTTGTCACATGCCATGTAATCCCAGAACTCAGAAGGCTGGGCTGAAGGCTCTGAAGCTCTTGAGTTGACAGTCAGTCTAGTGAGGCATGACATGAGGAAGGGGAGGGGAGGGGAGGGGAGGGGAGGGGAGGGGAGGGGAGGGGAGGGGAGGGGAGGGGAGGGGAGGGGAGGGTTTTGTTCTATGGAACACTTTAAAAGTCCCATTAGTGATGCTAAGGTTTTTCTCACGGACTCTGAGCTTACTGCTTAGGTTTGAGGAAGTACATCAATATTCGGAACTTGAATTAAGAATCCAGACAGCCTTGGTGAGACTGTGATAGGAGTCGTACTGTCCTCTGAGGCTCACTAGAGAAGCCCTTCGGGAGACTTCTGCAGTGAGTACCTCATCTAAAACAACTAACTGTTCCTGTCCTTCAGTGTGGAGCTCCCCGACCATGCAAACTCCCAGCATGAAGCACAATACCAGTAAAGGCCGATTCTGCCCAATCAAAGGCTCTGGTAAGTTGCCAAATGAGTATCCTGCAAAGAGGCCAAAGCACTACTCACGCTTTAAAAACAAAACTATTCTTTCATATCCGCCGTCTTAAGTGCTCTTGCACAGAATCCTCCCTCCACTGACCAACTGTGGGCTGGCTGAACTGTTGGTGCCGTTTAATTCGCTGGGTGAGGCAAAGCAAATGATTGGCAGCTGGTCGGTTTCTATTTCTTTTTCACAACAGTGAACTTTCTATCTGCTGGTGGTTTGTGTTTGCCGGGTTATGCTGAACTATTCTAACCCAAGTAAATCAGCGGTATAAACTATAAAAACACAAGTGTCCTTTTTAATTTTTTTTAAGTCAAAGCTTTTTAGGAAAATAAATAAATCTTAGAACCTTTTAAGGAGAACTACTTATTTTTAAAAAAGTATTTATTTTTATTATTTAATCCTTTTTTTTTTAACAGTTCAGACTTCATACCCTTCCTGGTCTGCCCCCAGGCCACTCCCCATCCCATACCTCCTCTCCGCTAAGAGGAGTATTTCTTGAATTTTAAAAACTAGTTATTTCAGAGGAAGAGGAGGGTGGATCTGGGGGGAGCGGGAGGGAAAACTGCCCCTGGAATGTAATGTCTGAGAGAATAAAAACATTTAAAAAATAAAAATATATACACACAACTAATTATTTCAAACTAGATATGGTGTGGCACACCTTTAATCCCAGCACTTAGGAGGCAGAGGCAGGCAGATCTCTAGGAGTTCCAGACCAGCCTGGTCTACATGCAAGTTCCAGGCCAGCCAGAGTCCTGTAGAAAGACCCTGTTCCAGTAAATAAATAAGCAGATGAAGAAGTCACCACACACCTAAGAACAGAGTGTGCCAGGCTGAGCTCTCAGCCACGCGGCTCTTCCTAGTGGCTCCGGTCAGTCAGCCACGTGGCTCTTCCTAGTGGCTCTCGGCACCAGTTTGGTTTCCTTTACTTTCTTTTCTTTTCCATTTTCTCTCCTCTCCTTATCCTCACCATTTGTTATTTGGGCTTATTTATGGGTTTTTGGTTTTGTTCTTCTGTTTTGTTTTGCTTTTTGAGTTCTATGTAGCCCTCCCTGGCTGGCCCAGCCTGACACTCATTACATAACAACCCAACTCAACAATCCTCTTGTCTAAGCCTCCAGAATGCAGGAATTATAGGAATGCACCATCTTTATTTATAAATATATATGTGTGTGATGTGTATTATGCAATTGAAAACATTTTACAAACTGTTGCTACATTCTTTATTCTTTAAATATTATGTTTCTGAATTAAATAGGAACATTGAAAAATTTAAAGGCAATGGAAATATCAAACCAAAGGTACAATATCAGTTTTACGATAAGTGAAGGGCTATGAGAGCCATGAAAGTACTCTCTCAGTACTCTCTCAGTACTCTCTCAGTACTGAAGGAACAGTACTTCCTGAGTCTTCGGCTGCCTGGGGCTCTGCACAGAAAACGGAGACAGGCACGGAGAACAGTCTCTCTCTTGACTTGGGAACTGACACTGGGGAAGGGGGCCCAAGACACACAGACCCCAACCATTGTGCTTTCACAAACAGGAGCAACAAAAATCAGAAACTTGACCAAATTGTTATTTGTTCTGCGTGAAATATTCCTAAAGGGACTTTTGTTTTGTATTTTTTGAGACAGGGTCTCTCTACATAGCCTTAGCTGTCCTGGGATTTCTTTTTCCCCACAGACCATGCTGGCCTCAAAATCCCTGCCTCTGCTTCCTGAGTGCAGGGATTAAAGCCTTGAACCACTCAAGACACATTTTATGGAGCAGATAGTGAGCAGCATCTTCATGGTCACTATGAGATGCAGAATGTGACAGAGCGGACTTAAACCATTTGAAGGGAATTTAGGTTTCATAAAGCACAAGGCAAAGCAATTAAAACTTGCTTCTTTACATAGTGGAATGTTAACCAAAAATGAAAATTGATCAACTGTATCTATATTTGCCAGTGGATACTGTGTATCCCCATACAAAAGTCTGAGGTCTCAAACACTGCAAAATGCAAACGGCTTTATTCACGGGAGCCAGTGAAATGGCTGGCTGAGTGGGTAAAAGCGGAGGCAAGTTCCAGCATCAGGCCACTGGAGAGTCAGAAATGGGGTTCAGACAGTCAAGGAGCACAGGGGCACGCTTCTGTAAGATTTGGTATGAGTGACAGGAACACAACAGCAAACACTCAAGCAAACAAAACAGCAGAAAGGAAAGGCCGCCCAGGGCAAATGCTTGGACCGGAGGACCAGACAATTAGGGAAATGGGAGAACGCAGGGGTCTTATAAAATGCCCAACCCAGAGTCCACCTGCCAGAACTCCCAAGTCCGGGGGCCCATCCCATCCCACCAGGAGCTGTCAGCTTGCTTCAATAGAGCTTTTTACTTCACTTTCTCTGCCTTTGAGTCGTCTATCAATTCTATGCCTGTCTCACACACAGAACCACCTCACCAGCACTCCGCTAAGCTTTCACCTTCTTGGAGACAGGCTCTCTGTGGTCTTCCCGCCCCCTCGCAAGGTCCCAAGGCTTCCGGATTGCTGGGATTACAGCTGCTCGAATTATAGGACAGGTTTTTCTGGGTTCGGAGCACCCAAACTCAAGTCAAGTTTGAAGCGCCACACCAGCTGCTGCTGCTAACTCCCCAGCTCCGAGAAATGGCAATGCTCACAAACTACATTCAACTCAATTGTGCTTTTTATAAAAAAGCTGCAAAAGGATAAGTGAATGTCCCAACCACGAGAAAGTATAAGCAAACTTGTGCAAGCAGTCACCAGCAGAGAAACAACAGTAAAGTAAACGTTTGCTAAGTGCTTCCTCCAGCACTGGGCTAACACGGCGTTAGACGCGTTATTCAATTCTCATTTTCTCTACTATACAGACAGGGACACTGAGGTGTAGAAAAAAAAATCCACTTGATCTAAATCACAGTTAGTTAATGACTGATAGAACTTCAATTCAAATCCAAGTCTAGATGACCCTCCTACACGCAGGTCACTGCCGCACACACCCTCTACCTTGTGAGTATATTCCACAAACATCCACGGGTGCAAACCTTTCCGGAGAACTTGAGACACTCCTTTCTTTCACTCAGAGCGGATGGAACTCACCGCAATAAAAAGGGAAGGGCTGCACAGAGTTCTCAGAACCCTGCTGCCCAGCTATAATAATTCAGTTTGATGTTCCTTCAGAGCTCCCACAGTCTGGCTAAACCATTATCTTTACGGTTAAACCATTCCCCGCCGCCACACCACTCCTATCGAGATGCAAAGCCGATCTATCCCTTGCTCTAACAATTTTACAAGCCTGTTCAAGGACGGATATAAACGTCTATCAAATTTCCAAGGACGCCGTGAGTCCAGACGGTCAGAATTGGGCAAGCCTCCAAGACGTCCCTCGATGCAAACCCTCTCCCCACCTAGGCAGTGCTGGATCCCTGCAGCTATCTCACGCCTCCGCCCAGGGACCCAGGGCCGTGCCGCCTGCTGCGAGCACGGATGGGCTGGAGCCTGGCCAGGCCTACCTCTGCAAGCCCCGGTCCCCATTCACCCGCACGCTGAGCCTGACAGCTCCGGGATCCCACACCGGAGCAACGCACCGGGCGGGAGAGGCGCCCTGCCGCGCAGAACCCGGACGCCCAGCGCGAGGCCCACAGCTGCAGCAGAGGTGCCGGAGCCTGGCACGATGCTCGTGAGTCACCGACTGACTCGTGGCCTCCGCCGGGTTAGTTCCCTCCGGCGCCACCTCGGCACTTGGCAGGCTCGCGTCCAGCGGGTCCACAGGGCAGGCCCCGGCAAGCGCACCCCGTGGCTTCCGCTACCCGGCGCCGCTCGACGACTCGGCGCTCGACCCAGCCCCAGCCATTGCTTCTGCATTCGCAACGCACACCCCAGCTCCCGCGGAGCGCTGAACGGTCGATCGCTCCGGCTCCGCCTGCAACCGGTCCCAGCCCCTCCTTGGCGTATTTCTGTTGGTCAGTCGTGTGGCGCACCTTCCGCTGTCGTGTCGCCTCTGGTAGTGGCATCCACTCAGTTTGCTGACCCTTATTCTCGCCTGAGGGTATTCTCTCCTCTGGCAGAGCCCACAGTTAAGCCCGAGGTCTTCCACGAGATGGTTGTTTTAGCTTTGCACCCAAGCTGAGAGCCATCTCGTGGACCAAACTCCAAGGCAACCAACTCAGTGCCCGTAGTCCTAGAGTGCATCCTGGAATTTAAGCTTTGCCACCCCTGCCACGAGGCTCTGGCTGAGTGCAGCGTGACAATACACATACTAGTCAGCTCTGAGTTGCCTGTCACTCCAGGGATCTAGGCAATTCTATTACCGAATTTGGGCCTCACAGTTTGTGCCCTAGAAGCCAAATTCTGTGTCACCTGTCCTCCATAAGTTAATGAGAACAAACAAAGTTACTAGTAAAAAAAAAAAAAAAAAAAAAAAAAAAGCACAAAACGGAGGTTAAATCAACGTAGCCATGTTGGGAAGAGGGACAAAGATATCAAAAGACATATCCCCTGGGTCCATTTTGGGACCTCAGATTTTAGGTTAAAATATATAGAGTTCGAGATGTGCACATCTAAGCGGTCCAGGTCAAGCTGTAGCCCACCTGTCACTGTCTGGACTCTAACTTCCCCAGCAAAGTGGCAGTAACAAATTATCAGTCCCGTGTGAAGTCTCTTTTCAGCACCAGAATTCGGTCTTTTCCTTCTCTGAGTATGAGATTCTTGGGGGAAATTTCAGGGTTTTTTTGAGTCCATAGTTTCAATAGTCTGATAGATTGAGATACTCAGACATCTCTAGAATATCTGCTAGACTAATTGCAGATCCAAGACCCAGGAAGGTGGGGAGGGCCCTGTGCTGCTAGCTCCTGATGAAGGTTGGTTCTGTTTTTTTTTTTTTTTTAAGATTTTATTTTAGCTTATTTTTATCATGTATACGGGGCTGGGGGGGGGCAAGAGGATGTGTACACATTAGAGTGCACATGTCAAAGTCCAGAAGAGGGTAACAGATACCCTGGAGCTGGAGTTAGAGGTGGTGGTGAACCTCCTGACATGGGTGACATTGCCCACAGCTAGGTGCAAGAGAATGAGAAGCTAGACAGTATTCTGAACAACTCAGCTGCACCTGTGTCTCAAACAACAACAAAAAGTCACAAGTGAAACTTTCAAATCTACTTTTTTAGGTTTTTGGTTTTTTTTTTTTTTTTTGAGACAGGATCTTACACTGTACCTAGCAGAAACTGGCAGGGGATTGACTGTGTAGCCCAGACTGGTCTCAAGCCATGTCAGTCCTCCTGCCTCAGCTTCCATTGGGGGTTCTTGCTATAAGCTAAATGTGAACCCCATCAGACTTTTACAGCTTGTGGTCTATCTCAGTCAAGGATGAAGCTCTGGTTTGCATGGTATTAGTGTAGCCATGTTGGATCCTGCAAGGGTCACCTCATCATGAAAGGACAGACAATGAGTGGTTTTGTACACTGAGGTGACATTGTCTACCTTTCTGTCTGAGATCAGCAACCATCGATTTGTAAGTTGACCAAGTCACCATTCATGTATGCTCTGATAACACATCAATTTCCAACGCATTTCACATCATACATTTTTTTCTAAATACCATCTGAGCTGCTGGGTAGAGAATGGATTTGAATGGATTTGCTAGGAGTCGAGAGTTGGTTCCAGTGAAAATTCCACTGAAATAGATATGCAATTCATCTGGATGTAAAACTCATGAGACTTATTATTGACGGGTTATGAGTAAGAAATAAAGGGTGACTATATTTATAGCTTCCTAGCACTGATAGCAAAGCGCTATTGCTCTTTTATCTTCTGTACCTTCCGCTTCCAGAGGTTGGGGTGAGCACAGAATTTGGGGGAACCAACATACAGGCAGTAGCAGAGTATCTGCTCTTTGGAGGCTGAAGGAGAGAAGTCATTTCCTCACCCTTTCCTCGTGGAGTCTGACGACACTCCTTGGCTTGTGAATATTCTCACAGCAAGACTTCCTGGCTGTACCTCTCCTGCCTTCCTTTCACCTACAGAGACCCTTAGAATATTAAATTTGTGCCTAACTAGTAGCACAGGATAATCTTACGGGCACAAAATACTTGATCACATCTGCACAATCTGTCTCCAAAAGAAGGGGTATGGATATTTCAAAAAGCCGTTTATTCAGCCTGCCGTGAGGGGTACAGAGCCATGGAAGATGGAACGTATCTGGCTTTTAAAGTCACATGCTACATCGTTACATAGGCAGTGTGGAAAGAAAGTTACGACAAACTAACTTCAAGAACAATGTTTAGCTGAGCCTAGCACTTGAGAGGCTGAGGCAGGCTGAGTGTCATGTTTGAAGTTAGTCTGGGTTATATAGAGAGACCTCATCTCATGAAAAAGACAAAACGAAGTAACACACATATACACACAAGCCACACACACCTCACATGCACACACACACACAGTGTTTGACAGGCAAGGTGGCTAAGCAGGTAAGTAAAGGCACTTGCAACCAAACCCGATCTGATCCCCAGGCCCCACATGGTTGTGGAAAGAGAAGACTGATTCCCACAGTCGTTCTCTGAACACTGTGACACATGTTCACATGTGAACACACATAAATAAAATATTCTAAAATTTTTTAGGATAAAATATTTAATTTTTATTTATCACGAAATCTAAAAATAAAAATCAGGAATAAAAAGGGGGGCAAAACAACAGACACTAAGGGCATCCAAAGAATCATCAGGTCATACTTTAAAAAAATACTTTACTCCACAAAATTGAAAAATCTGAAAGAAATGGATAATTTTCTCTATAGATACCACTTCTCAAAGTTAAATCAAGATCACACAAACAATTTAAATAGACCTATAACAACTAGTAAAGTAGAAGTAGTCATTCAAAATCTTCCAACCAAAAAAATGACCAGGGCCAGATGGTTTTAGTGCAGAATTCTACTAGATTTCTCCAAAAAGAGCTAACACCAATACTCCTCAAATTACTCCACAAAATAGAAACAGAAGGAACATTGCCACATTCGTTGTATGAGGCCACAATCACCTGATATCAAAACCACACAAAAATTCAACAAAGAGAATTAGAGACAAATTTTTCTCATGAACATTGATACAAAAATACTCAATAAACTACTTGCAAATAGAATCCAAGAACACATAGAAAAGAATAATCACCATGATCAAGTAGATTTTTATCCTAGAGATGCAAGTGTTGTTTCATACAAAAATCTGTCCGTGCAATCCATCACACAAACAAACGGAAAGAAAAAAACAAACCTCATGATCCTCTCATTAGATACTGAAGATGCTGTCTACAAAATCCAACACGACTTAATGGAAAAAGGCTTAAAGAGATTAGGGATAAAAGGGACGGACCTAAACATAATAAAGGCAATTTACAGCAAGCAAATAGGCAAGATCACATTAAATGAAGAGAAATTAAAAGCAACTCCACTAAAATCAGGAATAAGATGAGGCTGTCCACTTTCTCCATGTCTACACAATACAGTACTTGAAGTTCTAGCCAGAGCAACAGCAGGAGAACTGAAGGAGATCTAGGGGATACAAATTAGAAAAGAAGAAATCAAGGCATCGCTATTTGCAGGTGGTATGATGGTATAAGTGACCCCCAAGAGTCTACCGAACTCCTACAGCTGATAAGCACCCTCAGCAAAGTGGCTGGATACAAAATTAGCTTTAAAAAATCAGTAGCCCTCCTTTATAAAAATGATAAATGGGCCGAGTAGGAAATCAGGAAAACACCACAATAGCCACAAATAAAATACCCACAGACACAGACGTTACATCAGAGACGGGGCAGGTGGAGCATGAGGAGAGAATCCAGTGTCTGGCTTCTCTAGGATCCTGAACAGCTTTCTGGCTTTAGTCTATTTAGAAGTTGGATTTATTTCCCCCGTTTTCTGGGTGTTTTTTTTGCAATGCTAGTCCTCTGCCACTATACCATCGTCTTGGCTCGGCTGTCAATCCATTTTTATCATTACAATAAATCCTCTTTTTCTTCAGACGCCTTTCCCTTGCTACCATGCAACCAGAAGATACAACAAAGCTGAAAGTCAGGGAGAACCCCCAAATTCATCATGTTGGTCCCCAACTCCAAGTCACTGCGGATGGCTGCCTGGAAAACTATGTTGACCGTGCCCTAGGACTGAATTTGTGTGTCTGCCATGTCGACAGAGGGGCCCAAAGGGAGCCAGAGATGGCAGCATATATATTCTCTGTCACTGCTTCGAGTCATGAAAAAGACAAAAAGACAATCAAGGAGAGAGGGGCAGGGGAGAGTGAGAAGGGAGAGGGGAGAGGGGGAGGGGGAGAGGGAGAGGGGGGAAAGGGGGATAGAGGGAGGGGAAGGGGAGAGGGGGGAGAGGGGGTAGATCAAGAGGGGGGAGGCGGAGGGAGAGGAGGAGGGGGAAAGGAAGAGGGAAAGGGAAAGGGAGGGGAAGGGGGAGGGGGAGTGAGGAGGGGAGGGGGGAGGGGGAGAGGGAATATGAATCAAATCAGCTGGACATGGTGGCTTAGGACTATCAGGAATCCCAGCCCTCAGGAAGAATCAACATGGGTTTGGGGCCAGCCTGGGCTACAGTGAGCAACCAATTACTATATCCATCTGGATGTTCACACACAGTAAGCATCCTTTATTGAGTTGTTCTCACTCATAATACTGTTGATTGACAGAGAGTCTAGAGTGTGTAGGGAAAAGCGTGTTCTACACTCTGGTGCTTCTAACCTCCTCATGAAGTAGGATAAGATACAAAAAGACCAAATAGTGGAAGCTGACTTGTTGATATATTTCGAGAAGCACTTACAGCACTGCTTGTACGGCCTATCACCAAGCATGGCGTCACTTGTGACCTGGAACAGTGGGTCGGTTGCTCTTCACCTGACCAGTCTTGCTCGCTCACCTCAGCTTGTGGCGTTCAAGTAGAAACTGAGAACACAAGCAGAAGCCAGTCCTGGCCCTTTCAGGAGCTGCCCTGGCTTTAGTCCACCATGACACCTCCTCTCTTCTGCTCTCACTGCTGTCAGAGTGCTTGTTCTAGAAAGGTTCCTGCAGCACTCCGAACACAGAATGGCAATTACCGCACTAAGTTTGCCTTATGTGGCTGCCTTACACAGGGAAGCGAGGTTTTTTTTTTTTTTTTTTTTTTTTGCCCTAGGAAAACCATAAGGATTGAGATTGCATTGTCTGACCATGTAGCCTTCTCTGGAAAGTTCCAGATTAGTCAGGGGTTGCCTAAAACAAAGTGGAACAACGTGAACAGCACTTGAGAGTGACCTCTGACCTCTAGACACAGTTACACACACACACTCACACACACACACACAAGATTACATTGGCTGAAAGAATTCAGAACCATCCAAAAGAGTTCGAGTCAACTTCAGTTTAAGGTTAAAAGATAGGTTGACAAAAGACTGGTTAAGGTACTAAGTGCAAGGGGATCCTTTTTGAAATCCATGTTTCAGAGCCATTGAATGATTCTTCGTAGCTGCAGTTACTAGTCAGCATGCTCTTCAGTGGTCTGTGATGACAAGGTGGCTCTGTGCTAGTACTGCCAACTACAGAAGAGACAGGCATAGTACAGAAGACATGCAGAAGTGCAATGCTGCTGTGTTGCTTCTGTAGAGTAGTCTCCTTTATTGGGGTTTTACAATGTTGCTTTCACAGTGGACTAGGAAGACAAACTGTTTTATCATCTAGAAGTTAGAGAAATAATGTAAGCCAGGAAGCACTCAGCCACCCCTGGCTAATAAAAGTTCAGGAACTGGCACAATTTCTGGAAAAGTGTGTGTGTGTTGGGGGTGGAGTAGGGGGAGGGACTAGTTTGCCTTTAACTTTGACTCTGCAATAAAAACTTGGGTCAACATAATTGTTCTCTAAAATAAAGTCTCACTGAAAGTTATACAAGTTTGTTCCATTGAACTTCCTGGTACTTAGCTATAGTCAACACTCAACCAACAACGAACCTTCAGAGAAACTTCCTGAGTTCCTGACAGAGGCTGAGGAGATAATCTGCTGTTGGTCCACGACTCCTGGTCGAGGATTCACCGTGTTTGTTGTATAAATGCCACATGTTAATCCATTGTGCGACTGGAGTGCCCTAGCCATATGTGTTAGTAAGCATACAGCTAAGGATGAAGGAGCGGCGCTATGGGTCTTGCTGTGTAGTCCTGGTTGACCTCAACTCTGTTACCCAACTCGCCATCGAACTTGCAGCCCTTTCACCTCTGTCCTTGGATGCTGGGATCACAAGAATGTGATACTGTGCCTAGTGGTTCAAGTGGGCTGTTTAATATCGGCATGAAACTGGATATAGTGGTTCGTTCCTGGAGGAACCCCTGAGTCCAGGAGACTCACCCGGGCCATATCGTTAAGACTCCATCTCAAATGAAACAACGCTGCGTGGAAGCTTAAGTCATATCCAATATGCACAGTAACATCTCTAAAGCCTTGGCATGAACATAGGCCTCAACCTCACCCTTCTGTGTCTTCCATGCCCTGCCCCCCCTGCCCCCCGGAGAGCATCAATCCTGTGCTTCCAATCATTTCTTTCATCTCTTTTCTTCTTCCTCTTTGCCTCTGGTCCTGGGCCTGAGTGTGAGCACTGTGGTGATTGTGCCTCCACTCTTCATGGTCTTCTCTATGCTCTGTCTTCAGAACTGCTTTTATTCTTAAGCTTTCCATTTTGAGTTCCATGTAGATAAAGCCTTGTATATAGCATCTCCTCTTCTCTCCCCTCCCCTCTCTTCCCCTCCCCTCCCCTCCCCTCCCCTCCCCTCTCCTTTTCTCTTCTCTTCCCTCCTTCCCCCTTCTTCCCTCCGCTCCTCTCCCCTCCCCTTCTTCCCCTCCTCCCCTCCCCTCCCCTCCCCTCCCCTCCCTGCTCCTCCCCTCCCCTCCCCTCTCCTCTCCCCTGCCCCTTCCTCTCTCTAGCATTCCATGGACCCCAGGCTAGCCTCATGCTCACCTGATAGCAGAGGACAACTTTGAAAATGTAATCCCCCTGCCTCAACTCCCCAGTGCTAGGAGTTACAGGGGTGCTTCCCCATGCTCAGGTTAATGTGGTGCTGGGGACTGAGCGGGCCTTTGTGAAGCTAGACAAGCACTCTACCGACTGAGCTCCATGCCCAGCCTCAGTTCCTCTGCCCTGAACACTTTCTTCACTGCTTCCCATGTTTGTGTTGAACATTTGCAAGACCAAGCCTTGTCTTTGATTCTTGTGCCTTACTTGAATTTCAAATCCTATCTGTTCTGAAACCTAATCTGAATTCTCCATGCAAAAACAATCCTCCCTCCACCGAATTTCTTTAGCACTTGGTTTGAGTGCCCATTTCATGTTTGTTAGCTACTGGGTGTTTTTAAATGGATACTTTTTTAAAAATTAGATATTTTCTTTATTTACATTTCAAATGTTATACCCTTCCCAGTTTCCTTTTTTTTTGTTGTGTTTTTTTGTTGTTTTTCGAGACAGGGTTTCTCTGTGTAGCCCTGGCTGTCCTGGAACTCACTTTGTAGACCAGGCTGGCCTCGAACTCAGAAATCCGCCTGCCTCTGCCTCCCGAGTGCTGGGATTAAAGGCGTGCGCCACCACCGCCCTGCTCAGTTTCCACCACCGCCCTGCTCAGTTTCCTCTTTAAATGGATACTCTTTTAAAAATTAGATATTTTCTTTATTTACATTTCAAATGTTATCCCCTTCCCAGTTTCCTCTCCAAAAATCCCCTTTCCCCTCCCCTCTCTCCTTGCTCCCCAACCCACCCACTCCTGCTTCCTGGCCCTGGCATTCCCCTACACTGGGACATGGAACCTTCACAAGACCAAGGGCCTCTCCTCCCATTGATGCATATGTACAGACCATCCTCTGGCACATATGCAGCTAAAGATACCCACTATGTGTTTTCTTTGATTGGTGGGTTTAGTCCCAGGGAGCTCTGGGGGGTACTGGTTAGTTCATATTGATGATCCTCCTATAGGGCTGCAAACCCCTTCAGCTCCTTGGGTTCTTTCTCTAGCTCCTTCATTGGGGACCCAATGGATATGTTTATAATGGCAAACATTACGGTTAACATTCTGTGAACCCATGACATAGTTCTTTAATTAGATTTTAAATTCCTTTAAGTTAGTTACCCACTAAGCCATCTAGCTGGCCCCACAATACTCTTCATTACTGAGCTTTTATAATGATCAAGTATGAAAAATAGTAATAAGCTGGAAGAACAAGGAGGAATCCAGTGTTGCTATAAGATAGGTTAACTTTGGTGTATGCATAAAAGGCCAGGTCAGCAAGGGCCGTGCATGGTATCACACTAAAAAAAGTCAGACATGCTCCTCTCTGTATTTGAGATGGCATTTGGAGTTATGGGTGGTGGGTTGGGAACAGGAGGGACTAGAGGAAAATAATACTTCCAAGTGATGGTATCAGGTATTAAGAAAGAGAATCCTGCCAGACATGATGTCACACGCTCGTGATGACAGCACTTGAGAAACTGACACAGGAAGATTGTGATGAGTTCCAGTATAGGGTGAGATCCTGACTCAGGAGAGCAGGAAGTGGGAAGGAAAGACGAGAGAGAGGAAGAGGTGAATCCTGACAATGGAATCAAGAGAATGTGGAGACAGAACAGAGAGAAGCAGATGGTAGAAGCCAAAGCTCCTGCTTCAGTACCTGAACCCGAGGAGAGACGGGTGGGAGGAACTGTAGATGGGAACACGGTGGGTGCTCTAACTTTGGTTTTGATGAATCTGTGGAATCTTAGGACATTTTCATGAGGTTAAGGATGTAGAGGCAAGCATAGGTGAGAAATACAGACTTGCTCTCAGGCCTGAGGGTGTTCAATCCCCCAGTGTAGGGGAATTGGTTTTTTGTTTGTTTGTTTGTTTTGTTTTGTTTTTTTAAGATACTGTTTACTCTAAGTCCAAGGCACCAGTATCTTTTTTGTTTTTGTTTGTTATTGCCTTTTTCCAGCCAAGTTTCCCACATTTGGGGAAATCTTGGAGTACAATTGGCAAACCTCGTTCTGAGAAAGCCGTCTTCACCACCATGGCATCTCCCCTGCGGGGTAAATGTCCGACTATACTTTATACCATCCCCGTTCTTTCTCCTGACTCCTAGTTAGTGTTACTTGTGGTCAACTCTTTTTATAAAATAGGTTTCTATACTTGTAAGTCCCACATCCATGGATGTAAAGAGTTATCAGTAGGAATGTTCAGAACAGATGTGTGGTGCTGAGTGCTGTTAGTGATTTAGAGGAGATTTAAGTATACAGGAAATGTGTGAAGGTTATCGCTATGTAAAAATACCCTCGTTTTCTGAAAGGGATTTGAATATCCACAGGTTTTCGATACCTTTGAGGCTTTCTGGAACCAATCCCCCTGTGGATACCAAAGGTTGACTGTTGCTGTTTGTTATATATTTTACTGCCTGGGCCTCAGACAACTAGACTCAAACATTATGAAATTGAATTAAATAAGGTGGAAAGTTCTGTGGAAATGGATGCCTCACTCTGTGAAGCTTTTCTGGACGTGAGCCTCTTTTTAACTCACACTCGCTCCTCCCACCTCTTTCTAACTCATGCTGGCTCCTTCCACGGCCAGCGAGCCTCTAACTCACTCATGCTCACTCCTTCCACCAGCCCAAACACCTGCTTTCTTTTCCCTCTAGTGTCTCTTCATTTGACATTTTCTTTACAGTACAGTTTATGGAACTTTTTTTTTTCCTTTTTGAGACAGAGTGCCATACAGGCCTGAAACTCACTACAGAGTCAAGGATGACTTAAACATCAGTCCTCCTGCCTCTACCTCCTAAGTGCTGGGGACTGCGACCACAACACCCAAGCCTCTGCCTCACTCTGGAAACATTCCACTTCCTGGGCTTCCAGGACCCTTGCCTTCCCATCTATCTCTGCCTCAAATCCTGGGCAAAAGTTGGCTCCCAGGATTATGCATCCACTTCCCTAGACATGTCAATTTAATATTCAGACTTGACCTCATCTGCGCAAGTGGCTTAGCCATCATTTAAAATGATTCCAAATCTGAAAGTCGAACTGGGGCTTCCTCCTCCAGGCTCCTACAGGCTCCTCCAGACTCACTCGCTAACCAGATGTTTACACGGACAGCTCCCTTTGTCCCGGACACCTCAAGTCAGACTGGCCCAAATAAAGATCTCTTTGACCTCATAAACCTGGGCGTTCGCCTCAACCACAGCTCCCGGTGGACAGCATTATAGTCTATCCAATAACCTGAGGGACACATTCGGTTCCTCTCTGCCCTTTATCCCTCATATTCTGTAGGCCATAAAACTTTAGGAGACTTAAAAATATGCAGCGCAATTGCTCAGAGTTACTTTTGTCCTTGTAAGTACAATAACCTCTGCACGCTAGATCTCACAGACGCCCCGAGGAGGAAAAGAAAACAACAGCTTAGTTTTAGCCAGAAGCTCAAAAAGTCTAAACTTGAATTTAACTGCTAAACAGTAAAAATAATACATTTTCACCGCCGGGTGGTGGTGGCACATGCCTTTAATCCCAGCACTTGGGAGGCAGAGGCAGGCGGATTTCTGAGTTCAAGGCCAGCCTGGTCTACAAAGTGAGTTCCAGGACAGCCAGGGTTATACAGAGAAACCCTGTCTTGAAAAACCAAAAAAAAAAAAAATACATTTCACTGAAGGCAAATAGAAATTGGGCCTCGGTGATACAGTGAGCTGTAGACTGGGAGGGGAGACAGCTGAGCTCACCACTGACCTAAATAGTACTGGAATGAACCGCACCACCTAACTAAAGAAGTTCTTTTGAAAAACTTTTTTTCTGATTTCTTTTTTTTTTTTTTTTTTTTTTTTTTTTTTTAGTTTTTTTCGAGACAGGGTTTCTCTGTATAGCCCTGGCTGTCCTGGAACTCACTTTGTAGACCAGGCTGTCCTCGAACTCAGAAATCCGCCTGCCTCTGCCTCCCAAGTGCTGGGATTAAAGGCGTGCACCACCACCGCCCGGCCTGATTTCTTTACTTAAACAAAACAAAACAGAACTGGCACCTATTCATAGGCAGAGAAACAAGCTTCATAAAGACCACTGTTTCCAGCTGGCCCACCCCTCCCACACCCTCTTCCTTCCTCTTCCCCCTGTTCCTGTCTGTCTCTTGCCTTCCCCTGACAAATTCTTAGAAGTGTTCCTTAACTGTGGGTGATCAGCAGTCACACTGAAACATATGATTTAAGTGTGCCCTGGAGCATAGAGCTGCTGGTATACTTCAATCAAAGTTTAGCTTAATTTACCACATATTAATATACTATATGGTGTGTTGATCTAAATATTGATAAACATGGCAATTTTGACTTAGATACTAATTAACACAGAGAAATAGCCCCCACCACCACCACACACACACCAATATGATCACTCACTAACTCAGCTGAGGCGGGTATCAATTAAGGCAGGTCTATGTGTCATGTTCCAAAAACAAAATGAAGTTACAGCAGACAGACACTGTACCTTCGGGAAAGAAATGGTTTTTATGAAGTGAAGAATTCAAAAAGCAAAACCAAACCCCCTTCTCATCTGACGAGAGCCAAAGAATTGGAGAGGAAAGAGTTAGTTTTTACCTCTCCGTTTGGAAACTCTAAGAACTCAGGATGATGACAGCGAGGCTACCCAAAGCTGTACAGTGACTAACCGTACAGCACAGCGACGAGCCAGAGTGAGCAAGAGGAAAGACTTTTAAGAAATAGTAGATGGGACAGATTTAAAGCTAAGCTCCCTTCCTGCTTTTGATGACCTTTGTCTCTGACAGCAAAGGCACAGTGCTCGAGGGTACCTAGGGGTTACTCACATGAGGTCCTGCGTAGCTTTGCTCCCTGTGGAGATGCGCGCGTGTTTCCATCCTGTGGCACAGCCGTTTCCTGAGGTGTGGTCAGACTCCCTGAGCGAGCTGCCTGCCGTCTGGCCTCTGGTTTAGCTGCCACGAAGTGGTCATTAGTAAGCACCTGCGGTCCAGACTAACTCTCAAGCCCCGCCTCTTTGAAAGGGAGGGAGAGTGGCTCTGAATTCTTCCTGTGTGCCTGGACATTAGTTTTTAAGTAGGAGGACAGCTGGCACCTGAGGGCCACTTCCCTGTTCTCGATAGATGACTGAACTGGGTGATTTTCTTTTCAATAAAAAAAGTTTCTTCTGAGTCTCTGAATGCTCACCGGACAGATGCTACAACGAGAGTCTCCACTGCCTTTCCCATTCTGTTTTCACACAGGTAATTTCAGAACGTCTGCCGATACATTCCTCTGAACAAAGCAACGAAGTTGTGAAGACTTAGTAGGAGTCCTTAGCAACCACAAACTTCTCCGTGTTTAGAAACCTCAGCTTCATTAGACTGCAGGAAAATCAAATCACATTCATCTAAGCTGTTAGGACAGAAAATATGCTTCCGCATACAAAGAATGCACTTTTATGTTTTCAGTGTCCAGGGACCCCCAAAGGGATCCCAGCTAACGATCTGCTTGGTATAAATACAACCCTCTGTTTCAGTGGTGAGGGATCATCTCCATGGTCTCCTACTGCGTGTGCTCAGCCTTATGCCCCACTGGAGGCGATTTATAACTAAATGTCAGTGCCTTGCTGGGTGCAGTAGCACCCAGTAGTCTCTCAGCATTCCACCGTGGGAAGTGGACCTTGAGTTCCAGGTCATCCTGGAAACAGTCTGAGCCGGCTAATTTTATGTCAGCCTTACCTAGGCGAGAGTCTTCTGATAGGAGGAAACCCCAGTAGAGAAAATGGTTTCCCTTGTGATTCTCTGGACTTCATCAGTGCCTGCTGTTTTATGCCCCCCTCTTTCTTTCTTTCTTTCTTTCTTTCTTTCTTTCTTTCTTTCTTTCTTTCTTTCTTTCTTTCTTTCTTCTATTTTTCTTTTCTTTTTTCTCCTCCTCCTCTTCCTCCTCCTCCAGATGTATTTATGTATGTGAGTACACTGCAGCTATCTTCAGACACACCAGAAGAGGGCATCAGATCTCATTATGGATGGTTGTGAGCCACCATGTGGTTGCTGGGAATTGAACTGGGGTGCTCTTAACCTCTGAGCCATCTCCCCAGCCCTTATGCCCCCTTTTTCATCTCCAACTTAAACTTGGAGTTTTCTCACTCCACCTTTTAGTTAATTTGGTTAAGGATTTGTCAACTTAACGATTTTTTTTGTTGTTTTATTGTTTTTTCTTAAATTTGTTTGGGTTTTGTTTGTTTGTTTGTTTGTTTGTTTGTTTGGTTGGTTGGTTTTACTGTTCAGGCCTGAGTTTGATTATTTCTTGCCTTCTACTCCCTTTGAGTGTTATTTCTTCTTTTTGTTCTAGAACTTTCAGGTGTGCTATCAAGTTGCTAGTATGAGGGTTCCCCCCCGCCACCTCCTTAAATGCAAGCCCTTTGTGCTCTCAGCTTGCCTCTGACTCACCCTTGTCATGTCCCATAAGTTTCTGTATGCTGTGTATTCATTTTCATTCACTTCCCCAAAGTCTTCCATTTCTTTCCTAATTTGTCTTAACCCCCTTTGTAAATCCATTAGTGAGTTGTTCCATTTCCATGAGATTGTAAGCGTTCTTTCTGTTGCTGGTGAGATCCAGCTTTACTTGTGGTGGTCAGATGGGATGCAGGGCGTTATTTCCATTTCCTTGTCTCCGTTGAGACTTGTTTTGTGACCAAGTATGTGGTCAGTTTTGGAGAAAGTTCTGTGAGGCTCTGAGAAGGTCTATTCTGTGTTTGGGTGGAATGTTTTGTAGATGCCTGTTAGGCCCATTTGGTTTATAACGTCTGTTAGCAACAGCATCTTTCTTCTTAGTTTTTGTCTGGATGACCTGTCTGTTGGTGAGAATGGGGTAAAGTCTCCCACTAGCAGTATGTGAAGTTCAATTTGTGATGTAAGCTGTATTAATATGTCTTTCTAGGAATCAGTTGCCCTTGTATTTGATACAGCATAGATGTTAAGAATGGAAGTGTCATCTTCGTGGCTTTTTCCTTTGCTGAGTATGTCGTTTCCTTCCCTGTCTCTTCTGATTTAGTTTTGGTTTGAAGCCTATTTCGTCAGACATTAAAATGGCTACACCAGCTGTTTAGTATGTCTTTCTGATTTGAATATTGTTTTTTTAATCCTTTCACCCCCGGGGTTATGTCTCTCCTTGATGTTAAGGTGTTTCTTGGATGCAGCAGAAGGATGGATCCTATTGTTAGTCTGTGTCTTTTTATTGGGGAATCAAGACCATTGGTGTTGAGAATTCTCAATGAACAGTGTTAGTTGATTTCCATTATTTTGTTGTGGTGATGTCCCCTACCCCCAATTTGGTGGTCTGTGATTATTCCTTGTGGTTTTGGGGGGGCTGGTTAACCTTTTTAAGTTGGAGTTTTCCTTCCGTGGGGCTGAATTTGTAATTAGATACTGCTTAAATTTGGTTTTATCACGAAGCGTCTTATTTTCTCCATTTATTGTGACTGCAAGTTTTGTTGAGTATAACAGTCCGTGTGGTCTCTTCTGTCCAGGCCCTTCTGGCTCTTAGAGTCTCCATTGTAAAGTCAGATGTTAGCAGAATGGCTCTGCCCTTTATGTGTTTGGTCTTTTCCTTGAATCTTTTACTATTCCTTCTTTGCTCTAAATGTCTAGTGTTTTGATTATTTGTGCTGAGAAGAGGTTCTTTTCTGGTCCATTTAATTTGGTGTTCTGTGTGCTTCCTGTACCTTGACAGGCATGTCCTTAGAAGGCTAAGAAATGCTCGTCTGTAATTCTGTTAAAAATAGTTTCTGTGCCTTTGACCTGGAATTTTTTTTCCTTCTATTCCTGTTATTTGTATATTTGGCCTTTTTATAGATTTCCTGGGTGTTTTGTGCCAGAAATTTTTGTTTGTTTGTTTGTTTTTGTTTTTATTGGATATTTTCTTTATTTACATTTCAAATGTTATCCCCTTTCCTGGTTTCCCCTCTGAAAAACACCCTCCCCCTATCCTCTCCCGCCTCCCCCTGCTCACCAACCCACCCACTCCTGCTTCCTGGCCCTGGTATTCTCCCACACTGGGGCACAGAGCCTTCACAGGACAAAGGGCCTCTCCTCCTATGATGCCTGACTAGGCCATCCTCTGCTGCATATGCAGCTGGAGCCATGAGTACCACCATGTGTACTCTTTGGCTGGTGGTTTAGTCCCTGGGAGCTCTGGGGGTACTGGTTAGTTCATATCGTTGTTCCTCCTATGGGGCTGCAAACCCCTTCAGCTCCTAGGTTCTTTCTCGAGTTCCTTCGTTGGGGACCCCGTGCTCAATCCAATGGATGACTGTGAACACCTACTTCTGTATGTGTAAGGCACTGGCAGAGCCTTTCAGGAGGCAGCTATGTCAGGCTTCTGTCAGCAAGCGCTTGTTGGCATCCACAAGTGTCTGGGTTTGGTGATTATAAATGGGATGGATCTCCAGGTGAGTCAGTCTCTAGATGGTCATTTCTCCAGTCTCCACTCCACACTTTGTCTCTGTAACTCCTTTGTTTGTTTGTTTTTGAGTCAGGGTTTCTCCGTGTAGCCCTGGCTGACCTGGAACTCACTCTATAGACCAGGCTGGCCTCCAACTCACAAAGATCCTCCTGCCTCTGCCTCCCGAGAGCCCTGGGATTAAAGGGTTGCACCACCACCGCATGGCCCTGCCTGGATTCCTTTAGAGTTAACATATTCTTTGACTAAGGTATCCATTTCTTCTATCATGTCTTCTATGCCTGAGATTCTCTCTTGCATCTCTTGTATTCTGATGATGAGGCTTGCTTCTGACATTCTTGCTCGAGTCTTTACATTTTTTTTTTTAATTTCCAGATTCCCCTCAGTTTATTTTTGTTTTTGTTTTTATTCTATTTCCACTTTCAAGTCTTGAACTGTTTTATTCATTTCCTTCCACTGTTTGTGTCTTCACAGATTTCTTTAAGGAATGTATTCATTTCCTCTTTAAGGGCCTCCATCATTTTCCTAAAGGCTGTTTTCAAGGCCTTGTGCTGTGCTTCAGCTGTGTGGTATTTCTCAGGGTCTACTGTAGCAGCGTTGCTGGGTTCTGGTGTAGACATATTGCCCTGGCTGTTATTGGTTGTGTTTTTATGGTGGCACTTAGGCATCTGGGTTTGGGATGATTGTAATTCTGAGTGCTGATATCTGGTCTTGTCCTTCTAGGATCAGTGTTCATTCCTTGGCTTCTGTTGCCCTCTCTGGATTTTAGGTGTGTGGCTACTGTGGGTTGCCTGGTAGAGAGTGATGCTCTGTCAGGTATTGCCACTGGGGCTTTTTTAAAGATGATTCTTGGTACTGGGAGCTGACATTTTGGGGTAATGGTCTAGAAGGGAGTGCACAGGATTCATGGGGGAGTTAAACAGAGTACACCTCCAAGGTCTACTGATTTCCTTGGGAATGGGGGCCAAGAGGGAGGAAGACTACAGTCTGGAGTCTGCTATTGAGCCGGGAAGACACTAGGAGATTGGATCTGATGGAGAGGGAGTAGAGTAAGGGTCTGAAAACTGGCTCCACTGCTTCCTAGGCTACTGTGGCCCACAGGTTCCCCTGGGATGCTTGTGGGAGTTGAAGGCAAAGGGATGGGGTGGTGAGGAGGCTGGAGGAAGATCGCCATGGTCCTCTCAGGAGCTGGGGGCAGAGAGAAAAGGGAAGCCACAGCAGGTGGCCTGCTACAGAGCTGAGGGGAGGCTGTGGGATTGGATTTGGAGCAGAGGAAGGAGAATGGGGGGTCTGAAGACGGCCTACCTGCTTCCCTAGCCAGCAGGTTCTCTGGAGTCCCAGCAATGTATCTTAAGAATAATCCCCGATGGTCAAGTGACCTCCATTGTTCAACCATCAGGATGTCCATTTTAGAAAAACCTCTTTATATTATCTATTGTATTAACAACAACAACAACAACAACTAAGTTAGTTAACTTTTGAAAATGTATATCTGATTTTAAAAGCATACAACTAACAAAAATCCCAATCTTAACCCAATCTTAATTCAATAAGAAAAACGATTGGAATCTACATCACATTTGTGGAAACATAAGAACATAGGTGATTCTCAAAGGCCCTGCCCAGCTTTAAAGAATGAACAACTGCCTGGCAAATATAGAAGTGGATGCTCACAGTCATCTATTGGATGGAACAAAGGACCCCTAATGAAGGAGCTAGAGAAAGTACCCAAGGAGCTAAAGGGGTCTGTAACCCTATAGGAGGATCAACAATATGAACTAACCAGTACACCCCCAGAGCTGTGTCTCTAGTTGCATATGTACCAGAGGATGGCTAGTTGGCAATCATTAGGAGGAGAGGCTCTTGGTCTTGTGAAAATCATATGCCCCAGTATAGGGGAACGCCAGGGCCAGGAAGCAGGAGTGGGTGGGTTGGGGAGCAGGGCTGGGGAAGGGTATAGGGGACTTTTGGGATAGCATTTGAAATGTAAATGAAGAAAATATCTAATAAAACAAACAAACAAACAAACAAAAAGCAACATTTTAAATCAGACTTTTCTGTTGAAATCAATGTTTAGGTAAACTTTACTCTAGATTAGGAAACACAACTTCATCGTTCTGTATCTTTTCTTATACAAACAAAGGTATACCTCAGCCAGGCATGGAAGCACATGCCTGAATCCCCAGCACTTGGGAGGCAGAGGGAAGAGGCTCACCCAGGGCCAACCTGGTCTATATAGTGAGTTCCAGACAAGCAAGGGATACGAGGCATGATACGAGGCATACGTAGTGTGACTGTCTTAAAGCAAAGCACAAAGGATAGGCCTACGCTTCTTCTGTCAATCAAATAACATTTGTACTTCCACGGGCAGGGTTAGCCCTGGCCTTGCTCTCAGTGACTTGTGTTTTCCACAGTAAAAATCAACAACCGAAACTGCACTTTGGAAAGGGGCTTTGCAATTGGCTCCGAGTCTAATAGCCTAAGGGAGTGTGCATCTTGTACTCTGCAGAAGAAACAGATACTAAGCAGACTTCTAGAGCCCTGGGGCACATCATGCTTTCAAAGAGGCAAGAGGACAGGAAATCTCTGAGCTGACAGCGAGCTTGGATTTCTAGGTGCTTCCATACTGCAGAGTGCTGACTTGGGTAAATGCTCAACAAATGCTCTCTGACTTGAAAGACAGTGACAGTGAGTGTCTTAATTAGGGTTTCATTGCTGTGAAGAGACACCATGACCATAGCAACCCTTTTACAAAGGACAGCATTTAATTGTGGCTTGCTTACAGGTTCAGAGGTTCAGTTAATTATCATTACAGCAGGAAGCATGGCAGCATCCAGGCAGGCATAGCGCTGGAATTGCTGAGAGTTCTCCCTTGTTCTGAAGGCAGCTAGGAGAAGACTGGCTCCCACATGGTTAGGAGAAGGGTCTCATTGCCCACCCTCACAGTGACACACTTCTTTCAAAAAGGCCACACCTCCTAATAGACCAAGCATATTTAAACCACCACAGTGTGTCCGGCTTATGAGTGTGTCTGAGCCAGCTTATGGCTTTATGGGCCCAGAAGACAGAATCGGGGCTCATCTTTGAAGACCTGCAGCTAGAATAATAGAGAAGCCAGAACTGGGGTGCTGGCAAGTGAGAAATGCTGGCCAACGCTGGCGGGCAGGACCCGGGCTCCTTTGGCAGAGCAGGATTTGGGCAGGAGGTTTCAGACTAGAGGTGAGGTGTTCAGAAGTGACCCCTCCTGCCCTTGACATATACGCATATGTCATACGCCCACACAAGCCCAGGGTGTGACTAGCCAGGGTAGGGTGGTGAGGGAGATGAGCCACTGGTGTCTCCCAGGTGTGTCAGCTTCCTCCGTAACATTATTCAACCAAAAAGTAGAACAAAAGCTTATTCTCACACTCCTGATTTCCAAAGCCCCAAACTAAAATGTCAACAGATCTGTGCTCCCTTTGCAGAGTCTAGGAGACACCTTCTGTTTGGCTCTTCTAGCTTCTGGTGGCCGCCATAGACCTTCTTTGGCTTATGTGACATGCCCATGTCTCCCCAGCCTCACCTGGGCACCCTAAAAGCTTTCTTCTCTTCGATATGGGCCTCTGTGTGGCTCTTATGAGGGCACTAGTACTGGATTTAGGAACTATGTAGGTAGTTAGATTTGTTCCTTTTCTCACTGAGGTGACAAACACCTGACCACTTAGAGCAACGTGAAGAAGTGTTTGCCCTGGTTCACAGTTCGTCGTGGTGGGGGAGCCATGGCAGCAGGAGTTTGAGGCAGCTTGGTCAAGTTGCATCTGCAATGGGAAGCGAGGTAAATGCTGGTCCTCTGCTCATTCTTGCCTGAGTTATTGAGTCTGAGTCTCCAACCCATGGAATGGCACTGTCTGTAGTTAGAATGGATCTTCCCATCCCAGCCCAGTCTAGAAACCTTCATGGGCAAGCTCAAAACTTATCTCCTAGGTGATGCTAGGTCCTGATAAGTTGACAGTTGGTATTCACCACGGCAATAAATGGGGGCTAATCCCATGCTCCTTCGAGTCTGTGAACATTTTTTTTTCAGATTATATAATACTCAAAGATTTATAGACCTATCTGTTGGTAAGTGTGGAAATTTAATACGTTAGTTTGACTGGACTACCATACCCAAAATTTTGTAATCTGGGGGCTACTAGGGACTGAACTCAGGGTTGTAGACTTTCTAGACATTTATTGTATTATTGAGACAAACCCTAACTCACACTATTTGCTCAGATGTTATTCTAGGTGGTTTCCTGAGAGTGTTTGGGGATGCCATTTACATTTATAGGGATGGGCACTTACAGTAGGTTGCGCAGTCAGTCCAGGCCTGAATACAAGGAAATTCTGACCTTTCCCACGCAGGAAGGAGTCTGTCAGAACATTTCATATTCATCTACAATGTAAACACTTCCTGAATCTCTGACCTAATTGCCTTTGAATTTGAACTACAAGTTTTTCTGGAATCTAAATGGCCTGCCACCTTCACCCGTCAGGCTTCAGACTCAACAGCCACTATGATCAACTTCTTAGGATAAGTCTTTTTGTGTGTCCTGAACAACCTAGGCTGTGGCCATCTCCGGGGGCCTCTGTTGTTGCTTTTTGTTTGTTTGTTTTTTGCCAGAGCTTTAATTCTTCATGTTGTCTATCAGAGGGAAAGCTTCCGTGGGAAGACTCCTTTATCAAAGCCCCACAGTGGCTTATCAGACAAACTCACAGCTGATATCACTGAGCTAAGAAGCTTGCACGGAAGCCCCACCTCCCTCCCTCCCTTCGGGGAGCACAGCACCCTCATGTCGGCTCACACACACACACACACACACACACACACACAGACTGAACCTGTACAGAGTGTATTCCCAGGCTCGGCGCTTGACTTTCCTTCCTTTCCACATAGACAGATGGATGATGGTGATCCGGGCCTTCCCATCTGCCTGTACTAAACATTATCTGTGAGTTTTAATGTTTCTTATCTCTCTCTTGAAATCCATCTCAGATCAGTTCTTCTATCTGTATTTTATTTATTTATCTATTCATTTCTTTTCTATTGAGATGCCTTCTCAGGTAGCCCAGACTGACTTGGAACTCACTAAGTAGCCAAGGCTGGCCTTGACTTTCTGGCTCTCTTCGTGCTCCCTCCCCTGTGCTGTGATACTGTAGAGGGTTGCCACTGGCAGAACACAGTCCAAGAATGGAGTGGTGTGAAGAGAATTGTGAGTGCTCGAGAGAAAACGCCAAGGAAACAGGACAAGGGCTCTGAATAAAGTTGGCTGTTGCATGAAGGTTTTCAGGCTTCCTGCTCCCAGGTTCTGCCTCCTTCAGAGGTGAACATGCCACCTGCCCAGTTTTATGTAGTTGAAACCTGACTCCGTGCATGAAAACACCCTACCAATTGAGCTGTGTCTCCAGCCCTTATATCAAAAACCAACCAACAAACAAACAAACAAACTGGCCTAGCAAAATGGCTCATTAAGTAAAGATGTTGCTGCCAAACCTGATCACCCGAATTCAGCTCCTGGGACCCCCATGTCAGAAGGTACAGCCAATCCCCCACTTGAGGCTGGAACTCTGCTCTGCGGCTTGTTTGCCTCCATGTGGAAGGAGCAGAGGCATTAGAGGAGCCAAGCGCGGTCTGTGCAGTATTATAACTAATATTAAAATAATCCTCTGTTCTTCTTCATCTAACTCTTCCTGAAAGAAAAATGACTGACAATGAAAATATTGTCCTCTGACCCCCACGTATGTACAATGGCATGTGTGTGCCCACAGACACACACACACACACACACACACACACACACACACACACACACAACTGTAATTAAACATTTTAAAACTTAGTTCTAGGGCTGGAGAAATGGCTCAGTGGTTAAAAGCAGTCAGTGGTCCTGAATTCAAATCCCAGGAACCACATGGTGGCTCACAACCACCCATAATGAGATCTGACGCCCTGTTCTGGTGTATCTGAAGACAGCTTCAGTGTACTTACATATAATAAATAAATAAATCTTAAAAAAAAACTTAGTTCTACCCAATAACGTTTATGAAATCATGTTTAATATGATAATTTTCCAGTCAAGAGTAGATTCATTTGGCTACTCATTCAAGACAGAAAATGTCTGTGCTTAGAGAGATCAAGAGATTAGTTATGTACATTTTTCCTAGAAAAATTATAACAAATACATTGATAGCCATCCAGCGTATGTGCGGCATGATTGTTTGGGTTTTCTTTTAAAGATTTATTTTATGTATATGAGTACACTGTAGCTGTCTTCAGACACACCAGGAGAGAGTATCAGATCCCATTACAGATGGTTCCCATGTGGTTGCTGGGAATTGAACTCAGGACCTCTGGAAGAGCAGCCAGTGCTCTTAACCTCTGAGCCATCTCTCCAGCCAATGATTGTTTTTTATAATTGTATTTTGCCTGTGAAAGAGATCTGCATGCTCGCGTGCAGACACACATAGGCCATGGCACAAACGTGGAGGCCAGAGGATGACTCTGAAGGGCCACTTCTCTCCTTCCATTGTGAGGTACAGATACTGAGCTCAAGTTGTCAGGCTTGTGTGGCAAGTGCCTTCACTGCTGGGCCGTCCGCAGCCCCAGCATGCCCCTTGTGTTAGTCAGCAGCCTGGCTTTAAGTTCTGTTTGTTTTACTTGTTTTGTTTTGTGAGTCAGATTCTCTCTGTGTAGCCCAGACAGGTGAGAAACTTGCTATATAGCCTGGGCTGGCATTGAATTCACGATGCCCCTGCCTCGCAGGTACCACGATTATAGATACATACCACCATGCTCAGCTTGTTAGAAGCCCCTTAGCACCCAGGCTAAGCTCCAAGCCCCTGTATTCCTACAGAAAGGAAGACTGGCAGCTGAGGGAGCCATGAGAGGGCTCCTCCATTTTGGGCTGGAACTCTGCTTTCCTCTTTGCCTCCATATAGAAGGGAGCAATGAAGTTAGAGGGGCTAGGCCAAGTGGGGCCTGTGCAGTAGCATAACTAATATTAAAACAATCATCTCTTCTTGTTTCCTCATCTAATTCTTCCTGAAAGAAAAATGACTGAAGATGAAATACATTTGAGCCCTCTGAATAACCCCAACCCCCTGCATGGATGCATGTGTGCATGTGAATGCACACACATCTCCCCCTGCATGGATGCATGTGTGCATGTGAATGCACACACATCTCCCCCTCCCTGCGTGTGTGTGCGTGTGTGTGTGTGTGTGTGCGCGTGTGCGTGTTCTTTCTGTCCCTTCAGGTCCTTTTTCCATGCAGCTCACTGATTCAGTTCTTGGAAAGGCTGGCAAGCTAGTCACCTTGACCATTGTTTTATTCCTCACACCTTGCCCCTCTTAACACTGTCACGGGCGTCCAGGCTCATGGATGAGTCTTCAAAGCACTTGGAGGTAGCAGTGACCGCAAGGACAACTACAGTGGTAGTTATTTCAGTTGTCAAGTTGATGGGATTCAGCGTCACTATGGAAGCAGCCCTCTGAGCATGTCTGCGAGGGCGTTTCTAGGTTAGCTCAGTCCAGGTGGGAAGATGCCCACTGGCTGCTGGTGGTGCCATTCTGAGGGCCGGGGTCTCGAACTGAAACAAAGGAGAAAGCAAGCTGGACCCTACCATTCGCCTCTCCCTCCCGCCTGTCTGCAGACACAGTGCGCCCAGCTGCCTGACGCTTTAACTGTAATGGACCAGTTGCTTTAGCTAGGGGTTTCCTCTCAGGGACAGGAAAAGTCACTGCTACACCATCTTTGGACTAAACTTTGATGGGCCTGCAGCTTTATCAAATCCTGTAACTCACGCTCTGCTTTAACTAACAGAATGGCTCCGCATTTGGTATGACTTCCCAAGCCTCCTCCTGGCTGGGACTTACCTCTGTCTGTCCCTTTTTTGGGGGATGGGTGTGGAAGGGGGTTGAGACAGGGTTTCTCTGTGTAGCCCTGGATGTCCTGGAAATCACTCTGTAGAGAAGGTTGGCCTCGAACTCAGAAATCAGCCTGCCTCTGCCTCCCAGGTGCTGGGACTAAAGGCCACCACTGTCCGGCTGTCCCTTTCTTTGTTCTTTACATAGTCAAGGCTTTTCTCTCAGGGCCTTCCTTCTGTGCGCTAGCACGGCCTCCTGTGGCAAAAAAAAAAAAAAAAAACAAGTCCACCAACCCAAACCAGCTCTCTCCACCATGCCAACTACCCTTCTTCCCCCTTGTGGGCACCATCTCTTTCCCTCCCCTCCCAGCACCCACATGGCGAGCAGCTCCCTCAGGCTCAGCACTTGCCAGCTCCTCAGTCCTGAAGTTTTCCAATCTGAGCTGTCCAGACTATAGCCTCGTCTACCTCTGTAGCTTGTTACCCTCTGACCCTCCTTTAACTGTGGCCCCAGATAGTTTAACCCACTCTCTCCAAGGCTGTTCCTGACGCGTCTTCTCTCTCTGCCCTTGTGAGGTCATGGGGCCGTGTCCTCTGGCCTTCTTTCCTATCATCGAGTCTCAGAGAAGCCCACGTGTGCTGTCCTGTGTCTCAGCAGTGTGACTGTCACCTGTCTTCTCAGTAGAGGCACAGTGACATGATTCATCTCCAGCTCCTCTCGGAGTCCAGAGCTCAGACTAGATAGATATATGGCAATCCTCATGATGAGGCTTCTGGGTAAGTCAGGGAGAGCAGTTTAGGTCTTCAGCAGGAAGTGTGACGGTGGAGCCAGTGTCTCAGAAGAACAAAGAGATGTTGGAGAAAGACATTTCGGAGCCACCACATTGCCTCCTGCTGGTGTAGTCAGCTGGTCAGGAGGCCCCTGAGCGGAGGCCCCTGGGGTTGAGAGCTGTGTCAACCAAAAGCTAGCATAGTAGCCCTCTAGACAAAGACACCTGGGGCAGGAGGAGGGAATACATCTCTTTCCTGAAGCATCATGGGTGGGACTTCTGGAAAGGAAGGTCTCCAGGGCACTGTGATGGTCAGAATGGTCCAGACTCCTCAGGGAAAGGAAGTAGCCTTGCTCACCCATGTCTGTGGAGACCTGAGGGCCTTGCTCACCCATGTCTGTGGAGACCTGAGGGCCTTGCTCACCCATGTCTGTGGAGACCTGAGGGCCTTGCTCACCCATGTCTGTGGAGACCTGAGGGCCTTGCTCACCCACGTCTGTGGAGACCTGAGGGCTTTGCTCACCCATGTCTGTGAAGATGGGAGGGCCTTGCTCACCCATGTCTGTGGAGACCTGAGGGCCTTGCTCACCCACGTCTGTGGAAACCTGAGGGCCTTGCTCACCCACGTCTGTGGAGACCTGAGGGCCTTGCTCACCCACGTCTGTGGAGACCTGAGGGCCTTGCTCACCCACGTCTGTGGAGACCTGAGGGCCTTGCATGTCCCTTTGGATCTTCATGGCT
Source organism: Mus caroli (assembly GCF_978045245.1). Taxonomy (NCBI): domain Eukaryota; kingdom Metazoa; phylum Chordata; class Mammalia; order Rodentia; family Muridae; genus Mus; species Mus caroli. The sequence goes on along the minus strand of NW_028227261.1, from coordinate 110,592,795 downwards.
TGTTTTCAGCCCTGATGGGTCCTGGATGTTACTAGTGCAGAGTTCCTTGTTCTATCATGCAGCAAACTGTGGCAAAGGTCATGGAGACCCGGTAAGGGGTCCCTTCCTCAGCTGCGCCAAAATGCTTCCTAGCACTTAGGGTCTGGGAGGAGCAGAAGCCACTGGAATCCTACCCATGTCCTGCCTGCTCTCCTCCCTCTCTTCTGCTACAGAGCAGGTCAATGCCGAAGCAGGAGAGTTAGCATTCCCTACATGTCCCGTTTCCTTCATCTTAATAAACTTTTTTCTTTTTCTCTTCCCATTTCTTTTTTTTTTTTGTTTTGTTTTTTGTTTTTTGTTTTTTGAGACAGGGTTTCTCTGTATAGCCCTGGCTGTCCTGGAACTCACTTTGTAGACCAGGCTGGCCTCAAACTCAGAAATTCACCTGCCTCTGCCTCCTGAGTGCTGGGATTAAAGGCGTGCGCCACCACGCCCAGCTCTTCCCATTTCTTTCCCTTCCTTTCCCCCTCCCTCCCTTTCTTATTCCTTCTTTTCCCTTTTTCTTCCCTCTTTTACTCCCTCCCTCCTCCCTTTTCTCCCTACTTACCCATTTATTATTATTTATATATATATTTTTTAATTTATTTTGAATTTACAGTCTTGCTGCCTTGCACAGGCTGAACTTATTCTTCAAAAGACTTTTTAGATGTATTTACTTGACTTTTTGTGTATGAATGTTTTTCCTGAGTGTCTGCATGTGCCTGGTATGTGTGAGCCTGGTGGATCCCCTGAAACTGGAGTTACAGAGCGTTGTAGCATGTGAGTGCTGGGAACTGAACCCAGGTCCTCTGTAAGAGCAACAAGTGCACTGATCCACGGAGATATCCCACGGGCTCTGACCTTGAACTCTTGACCTTCAGCTCCTCCCAGATAGTCTGGTGCGCAGGCATGTGCCATTGTGCCTGGCACAATCAATACACTTACTGTTGGTGAAATCTGTTACGTACAGAAACAGGCATTGAAAGGAAGACAGGCCAGCTTTTGAAGTTAAACCTCATGGGATTTTGCACTAGCTCTCGTGGTTTAAAAAGAAGACATCTGAGGGCGCAGATCTCTTGTTTCAAAGGGGGGCTCTTTGCTTCAGTTGGCTTTGGCCCTGGAGCTGCATTCTGACCTCAGAGCACACCGCTGCTGTCTTGAGGAGGAGAGGAGCTGCTGATGTGGACTCTAAGCTTGCTCTTTTGTTTAGGAAAGGAGGTGGACAGCGGTGTATGTGGTGGGGGAAGCTCTCTACTGGGAACGGAGGGCTCTGGAAACAGGATCTCTAAAGAAAGCAATCAAGAGCACTGCCCAGACTTCAGCTCTGGTTTTTCTTGTTTATGATGTTAATCAGCTGACTGTCCCTTCACTCACATCTCATTTATACTCTGTCTCCAGGACTCATTTATACTCTGTCTCCAGGACTCCCTTTAACCGCTGGCGAGCACTCGAGGTTTCTACTCACAAGACGATCCGTGTCTCCCTATCCATTTGTAAGATTAGGGCAGTATCTGATTCACGCTTTTTCCTGAGAAGCTAAGCATGGTAGGTGTCTGCTGTCTGTGTCCCAGCCTGGGGAAGCTGGGATGGTAGGAATCACTGAAGCAAGGGTTTCAGGCCAGCCAGGGATACTAAGGCCCTTAAAAAAATGACTGGAAGATTATTTATGGGTTAAAAACACTTGCTGTACAACTGGGAGGTGAATTCAGATCTGCAGAACTGACATAAACGCCAGACGCAGTAGTGTGGGCACCTGTAATCCCACCTCTTCTATCCGGAGGTGGAAGGTGTGGACAGGAAAACCCCCCAAACCTCTCAGACCAGCAAGCCTGGAACATGCAGCAGAAGACCAGCTAAGAGACTCTGACTCAGACAAGGTGAAAGGTTATCTTCTCACCTCCACAGGAATGTGTCTGAATCCACACACATGGAGGTGCACACTCCTACATACTTACACACACAGGGTGTCACTGTGTAGTGCTGGCAAGCCTGGAATTTACTATGTAAACCAACCTGGCCTTGAACTCATAGAGATGATCCTCCTGCCTCTACCTCCCAAGTATTGGGATTAAACATGTGTACCAGCACACCACATCCTATCTATTTTTAATTATGTGTATGTGTGTCTCCATGTGGGTATGTGCACGGGAGCATAGATGCCTACAGAGGCCAGAGAGTATGTCAGATCCCCTGGAGCTGGAGTTATAGGCGATTGTGAGTTACCCAGTGTGGGCACTAGGAACTAGCAATAAGAACTCTTAACCACTGAGCCATCTACCCAGTCTCACAATAGAAGATTAACAACAATAATTAATAGTTATAGCAGGATTTTATAATAAGTTATTTTGGCTCATACCTGTAATCTTAGCATTTGGGGAGGCCGAGGCAAGAAAATAGTGAATTTGAGACCAAACATGACCTGCACAGATCCTTTCCTCAAACCAAGCCAGAACAAATAATTATTTTAAAACTTACACCCAAAAGCATTGAGCCTAGACAAAGACAAACTCTACAAGGAATCCCTTGGGTGCAAAGCCAAACATTTAATATAAGTAAGGAAAAGTGGGACCTATTTTGAAATTAGTGGAGACTGAACACCACTGGACAGATTGGATCTGCTGATGGAGAGGCTGGGTCTGCTGATGGAGAGGCTGGGTCTGCTGATGGAGAGGCTGGGTCTGCTGATGGAGAGGATGGGTCTGCTGATGGAGAGGCTGGGTCTGCTGATGGAGAGGCTGGGTCTGCTGATGGAGAGGATGGGTCTGCTGATGGAGAGGCTGGGTCTGCTGATGGAGAGGCTGGGTCTGCTGATGGAGAGGATGGATCTGCTGATGGAGAGGCTGGGTCTGCTGATGGAGAGACTGGGTCTGCTGATGGAGAGACTGGGTCTGCTGATGGAGAGGCTGGGTCTGCTGATGGAGAGGATGGGTCTGCTGATGGAGAGGATGGATCTGCTGATGGAGAGGATGGATCTGCTGATGGAGAGGATGGATCTGCTGATGGAGAGGATGGATCTGCTGATGGAGAGGATGGATCTGCTGATGGAGAGGATGGGTCTGCTGATGGAGAGGCTGGGTCTGCTGATGGAGAGGATGGGTCTGCTGATGGAGAGGATGGGTCTGCTGATGGAGAGGATGGGTCTGCTGATGGAGAGGATGGGTCTGCTGATGGAGAGGCTGGGTCTGCTGATGGAGAGGCTGGGTCTGCTGATGGAGAGGCTGGGTCTGCTGATGGAGAGGATGGGTCTGCTGATGGAGAGGATGGGTCTGCTGATGGAGAGGCTGGGTCTGCTGATGGAGAGGCTGGGTCTGCTGATGGAGAGGATGGGTCTGCTGATGGAGAGGATGGGTCTGCTGATGGAGAGGCTGGGTCTGCTGATGGAGAGGATGGGTCTGCTGATGGAGAGGATGGGTCTGCTGATGGAGAGGCTGGGTCTGCTGATGGAGAGGCTGGGTCTGCTGATGGAGAGGATGGATCTGCTGATGGAGAGGATGGGTCTGCTGATGGAGAGGCTGGGTCTGCTGATGGAGAGGATGGGTCTGCTGATGGAGAGGCTGGATCTGCTGATGGAGAGGCTGGGTCTGCTGATGGTGGAGATCCTGAGTCTGCTGCTGATGTTCCTTCCACATTTCTAAGTTGACCAACTTCATTAAGAAGGATGCCTTTTGTCTTAGTTAGGATTTTATTGCTGTGAGCAGACACCATGGCCACAGCAACTCCTACAAAGAAAAACATTTGATTGGGGCTGGCTTACAGTATCAGTGGTTTAGTCTATTATCATCATGGCAGGAAACACAGTGCATAAGAAAGAGCTGAGCGTTCTACATCTTGATCCACAGGCAGTAGAAGGAGACATCACACTGAGTGTAGCTTGAGTCTAGGAGACCTCAAAGCCTGCCTCCACAGTGACACACTTTCGCCAACAGGGCCACAGGAGTCTATGGAGGCCATACCTACTCAAACCACTACACCTTTCAAAGCAAGACTTCAGTTGGTTCTTATGGTGCATAGCTTGCACGTTAAACTTGGCCATAGGTGTGTGGAGTGAATACATTGAATTCACTACTATCTGTGGTTTCTGGCCGCCACCAGGAGTCTTGGACTGTGTTTCCTATGCATACCGGCAACTCTTATCACCTCTTCTGCCCATTTCCATGTTTTGGATAATTTCTCCTGATAGTGAAGTACTGCTTGTGGACCATAAAGGTAGTCTGGTGGCTACCTGGATCCAGACAGCCTGGCTTCAGTCCTAGTTTCTTTATTACAGACACTCACTGATTATAGGGATCCTTCTCTCATTGGCACATTGTGGGGATTAAAGAAAGTACCGCAACCCTATAGGGGGAACAACATTATGAACTAACCAGTACCCCGGAGCTCTTGTCTCTAGCTGCATATGTATCGAAAGATGGCCTAGTCGGCCATCACTGGAAAGAGAGGCCCATTGGACTTGCAAACTTTATATGCCCCAATACAGGGGAATGCCAGGGCCAAAAGAATGGGAATGGGTGGGTAGGGAAGTGGGGGGGGGTATGGGGGACTTTTGGGATAGCATTGGAAATGTAATTGAGGAAAATACGTAATAAAAAATATTAAAAATTAAAAAAAATAAAAAAATAAAAACACTTGGAAGCAGAAAAAAAATAAATCTCAAACTATGCTTTAAAAATGCATATCAGCAAATAACTAAATAAATAAACTAAATAAAATAAAAAAAAAAAAGAAAGTACCTAGGTAGCCATCTGGGCATTAGCTGTTTCATTCCTGTATTGAGGCAGCCCAGGGGCAAGCTGTCCATGATTTAAAGCCTTCCGCCAGAAACTGCCACAACTGGCTATGCTGACATCTGCCTCCCTTGCAAACTCTTAACCTTTCACCCTTGCCAGCCCTCAACAGGAACCAGAAAAAGAAAGTCATAGTAACCTTCAATTTGCAAACCACTGGGGTTATTGTAATCATGCCCTGCCTCGGCTGTCTCTTGTATCATAGCTTTCAGCTCATCTGAAACAGTAACAACGTTTCCTTGTGCCTTATGCCTTTGATTACGATGTACTTCTTTGGTAGCAGGAACGTTTCCCTCTCCCAACAACTGACATGGCTGTTAAAAGACATTTAATAAAAGCAGGCTTGATGACAGAAATCTGTGATCCCAGTGCTTGTGAAGCAGAGGAGGAGGATCAGAAATTCACGGAGAGATAGCTTGGTCGTTAAGAGCAGAGGACCTGAGTTCGGTTCCCAACATCCACATCAGGCAGCCCACAACTGCTTAGAACTCCAGCTCTAGGGAGATCCAGTGCCTCTGTCTGGACTCTGCGGACGCTTTCATTCACATACACGAACCTACACAGAGACACACAATTTTAAAAATGAAAGAAATCCAAGGTGATCCTTGGCTATGAAACGAGTTTGAAGGCTGCTCAGGATGACGTAGACTCTGTGGGGTGGGGGAAGTGAGAGCCCATTGGGCATGCAGTTTGGCTGGTAGAGTGCCTGCCTCATATGCATGAAACCCTGGGTTTAATCCTCAGCTCCTTTAAAGTGGGTGTGGTGGCATAGGCCTGCAGCCCCACCCAGCACTTAGAAAGTGGGGGGCAAGAGAATGGTGATTTCAAGGCCAACCTGGGCTACATGAGATAGAGTTTCAAAGAAAAAAAAAGTTGATTACCTAGAGGGTGCTGGAGTAGAGTACTTTCTTTCTGCCTGCCTTTAGAGGAATATAATTTACCAGTGAGAGCCCAGGTTCCCCTTGCTGTCCTCTACCTTCTACCAGACCCAATACAGCCATGTAGAACGATATCGATATCCACTCTTCCATCCAGGACTGGCCGTTTGCTTCATCTGCTCTAGTGCCCTTTCTTTTTCTTTCTTTCTTTCTTTTTTTTTTTTAAGATTTATTTATTTATTATATGTAAGTACACTGTAGCTGTCTTCAGGCACCCCAGAAGAGGGCATCAGGTCTCATTGCAGATGGTTGTGAGCCACCATGTGGTTGCTGGGATTTGAACTCACGACCTTCAGAAGAGCAGTCAGTGCTCTTAACTGCTGAGCCATTTCTCCATGCCAACCGTTCTGTTCACACATATGAGGCAGGCTCTCTACCAGCTAAGCTACAAGGAAGGTTAAAGTCTTTAAGAACCATCATTAAAAATAAATGTTGAAAAAAATTAAAGTTACAGGCTGCTGAACTTAATGACCTAAGTTCAATTCCCAGGTCCCATGTGGAGGAAGGAGAGAAGAGACTCCTATCTGGCTGCAGGAGCTCCATAGCTTAGACACAGACATGGAGACAGACAGACAAACATGTATGCACACACGTGCACATGCGTACACACACACACACAAATGTCCTAAGATACTACCACAGGATTGGCCATTTGGACAGTTCCAGTGAGCTGTTACTGGTGTGTGCTTCTTGAATTCATGTACTTATTCTATGATCTTCAGCAAGTCACTTTTTTAAAAATATTTTTTGTTAGGTATTTTCCTCATTTATATTTCCAATGCTATCCCAAAAGTCCCCCATACCCTCCCCTCCACTCCCCTACCCACCCATTCCCACTTTTTGGCCCTGGCGTTCCCCTGTACTGGGGTATATAAAGTTTGCAAGTCCAATGGGCCTCTCTTTCCAGTGATGGCCGACTAGGCCATCTTTTGATACCTATGCAGCTAGAGTCAAGAGCTCCCGGGTACTGGTTAGTTCATATTGTTGTTCCACCTATAGGGTTGCAGATCCCTTTAGCTCCTTGGGTACTTTCTCTAGCTCCTCCATTGGGGGCCCTGTGATCCATCCAATAGCTGACTGTGAGCATCCACTTCTGTGTTTGCTAGGCCCCGGCATAGTCTCACAAGAGACTGCTATATCTGGGTCCTTTCAGCAAAATCTTGCTAGTGTATGCAATGGTGTCAGCGTTTGGAAGCTGATTATGGGATGGATCCCCAGTCTCTAGATGGTCCATCCTTTCGTCACAGCTCCAAATTTTGTCTCTGTAATTCCTTCCATGGGTGTTTTGTTCCCAATTCTAAGAAGGGGCAAAGTGTCCACACTTTGGTCTTCATTCTTCTTGAGTTTCATGCGTTTAGAAAATTGTATCTTATATCTTGGGTATCCTAAGTTTCTAGGCTAATATCCACTTATCAGTGAGTACATATTGTGTGAGTTCCTTTGTGATTGGGTTACCTCACTCAGGATGATGCCCTCCAGGTCCATCCATTTGCCTAGGAATTTCATAAATTCATTCTTTTTAATAGCTGAGTAGTACTCCATTGTGTAAATGTACTACATTTTCCGTATCCATTCCTCTGTTGAGGGGCATCTGGGTTCTTTCCAGCTTCTGGCTATTATAAATAAGGCTGCTATGAACATAGTGGAGCATGTGTCCTTCTTACCGGTTGGGACATCTTCTGGATATATGCCCAGGAGAGGTAGCAAGTCACTTTTGAAGATCAGAATATGTCACCCCCAAATCTGCCTGTTTGGCACAAGGACTACTTTGAGATGCTTGTTTGTTTGTTTGTTTTTCACTTTTTTATTAGATATTTTCTTCATTTACATTTCAAATGCTATCCCAAAAGTCCCCTATATCTGCCCCCTGCCCTGCTCCCCAACCAACCCACTTCCTGCTTCCTGGCCCTGGCATTCCCCTGTACTGGGGCATATAATCTTTGCAAGACCAAGGACCTCTCTTCCCAATGATAGCCGACTAGGCCATTTTCTGCTACATATGCAGCTAGAGACACGAGCTCTGGGGGTACTGGTTAGTTCATATTGTTGTTCCTCCTATAGGGTTGCAGACCCCTTCAGCTCCTTGGATACTTTCTCTAGCTACTCCATTGGGGCCCTGGGTTCCATCCAATAGATGACTGTGAGCATCCACTTCTGTATTTGCCAGGCACTGGCATAGCCTCACAAGAGATAGCTATATCAGGGTCCTGTCAGCAAAATCTTGCTGGCATATGCAATAGTGTCTGAGTTTGGTGGTTGTTTATGGGATGGATCCCTGGGTGGTCCTGGATGGTCCTTCCTTCGAGATGATTGTTTTTAAAAACACCCAGGAGAGAGGTTCTGCAGAGAAGGTAAAAGGGAAGTTTAATCTGCAGAAGAGATCTACATTTATAAGGCATTTTCCTGTTTGTGCAGTGAAGAGAACGAGAACTCCCATCTATAAAGTGGGCAGTCGCAGGTCGACACCACAGACCTTACTGTGTGCTCCCGGTCACCTCCCTCTTACCAGCCTGTTCCACCTTCCTTCTCTGTGTATTCAAAGATGGTACTTAAATCTAATTCCAAGGCCACCTTTAAGATTTACCCACATCTGGGTATCTTCCATTTATTTGTACATGAGCCATTTGTGTTATTAATCATGGTTCTTTTTCTCTGGTTGGCTGTCTTTTGTCATTAGAGATCCCTTCTGACCAAGAACAAAGCAAGGCAGAGAGAAAATTCTTTCTATTGCCCTGTGTTGCTAAATCATCCGTGCCTGATTTTCTAATATCAAACGGGGGTGGGTATTATTCACACCATAAAGTGTTTACAAGGATTAAAAAACGGATGCACACACAGCCTGAGAAGAGTGCTCAGTACATTCTGCCCTGTGCACATTTTGTTGACATTTTATATTCTGAGATATAGAGATAGATGTAGATACAGATACAGATGACATGAGCCAGACATGGTGTCTCATGTCTGTAATCCCGGCACTTAGCAGACTGAAGCGGGAAGGTTCTGCGAATTGGAGGCCAGCTGAGGCTACAGAATGAGACACTGTCTCAAAAAAACCAACGTCAGGCATTTTGCTCATGGTATACGGAATCTTTAAAAACCACCAGCTCTCTGACTCTTGCACTCCCAGGTGTCTGCTTGGTCTGAAGAGTGATATCTGGCACCAATCCTGTGCTCCAGGATCTTTACCTCATACATCATCTTGGGTGTGTTTGTGTACTGGGTGGAAGTCAAATAAATAACTTGTGAGCCAGTTTGCGCAAGCTCCTAGAATTCACAAAGATGGTTCTGTGTGCCTGGCAGTCATCACCTGCAGACTGTGTGACCTTAAACAAGGCAGGCCCACAGCTGTGAGCTGTTCCACTGTGAGCTAGATTGGCTGCTTGGCTTCTCAGTGCCATTCTGGGTCCTTTGGTGTGGCAAAAGCTGTCTGGGGTTCCAGGTTAGATCTTACCTGTAGACAGTGTGGTGAAGCTTGATGGGAAGAACGAGTTGATGTGGTTGATGTGCCAGTGTGGTGAGCTGGTGTGGACTTCAACTGCAGAAGTGAATTTATTACCTGCCCCCTGAGGGTCCTGATGAAGATCTGCCTCCTGAGGACTACAGGCAGCCGAGGACATCCAAAGTGCCTGCACATCTCGTGCTCCTGAACACTAGCCCCAGTTTTGTCTCCTTCCAATTGATTCTAAGAAAGCAGAGCCTTGGAATACAAGACAGGACAGTTTTGTTTAGAAAGAAACCTACCCAGTGCCCTCATTCCTTCCTCCCCCAATGCTGACTGCCCTCCCTGCTCCCTTCTGCCTAGAACCACCAGGCACTTACTATCTGCGTGGATCTGTCTTTCCTGCACATTGCCCACCCCCTGCATAGAGCTGTGGTTCACTGACCTGTAGTGCATTCTGCACATCAAAGGTTTGTGGCAATCCTGCTTTGATCAGTGCTATTTGCCAACTTTATGTCCCTGTGTCACCTTCTAGGAACCTGCATAGTATTTCAAACTTTGTCATCAGGTAGGCTGTGGTGGATTAGTGTTGCTGCCATAACCACCTTGGGGGTTGTCTATTCTGATTGTCCCACACCCAGCTGCTCTCTGCTACCCTCTCCCCAGGGTCCCTATTCCCTAGGATGTGTAAAGAGTTAAATCTCCCCCAGAGGCTCCTGTGTTTGAACATTTGGTCCCCAGCCAGCAGGAAGTAGTGGAAACTTTGGGAAGCAGCACTCCTGTCCTGGGGAGAGGGAGGAAGCCTTTAGGCTTTTTAGCTCAGTCTCTTTTCCTGTCTATTCTCTGCTTCCTGTTCCAGCTAGGTGTCAAATAGTCTTCTGTCCCTGCTGTCACAACCAGGAGTGCCCCACCCCCACGCCCAGGCTCCATGCCTCCCTCCCATGTGATTAGTAGCATGAGCCGGAATCAATCTCCCTCCTCAAAGTGGTACTTGCCAGGTATTTGGTCACAGTGACAAGAAAATTAAAATACCCATAGGATATTGAAAGTAGCTGGTTAACAGCCCAACAACAACCTCTGAGTACTTAGGTGAACAGTTGTGTGTCCTACATTTTCAAAATCCAGACACGATTAAGCTCAGTGAGGAAGGCGGGCCAAAGGCTGAGATGTGGCATGGCGGGAGCTTGCCCTCTTCGTCTGAACAGCCACGTTGTGAATGCACAGGGAAGCTCTTGAAGGAGATTAAGTGTCCAGGGAGACATTTTCATAGTTGAGGAGATTCTCTTCTGAGCCCCAACAGCAGCATTATTCATCGCCAAATGCCTCTGTGAAATCCTCTGTCACGGTGCACACACCAGGTGACAGCTTTTCCCTTCCGTTGAGAATGTGGGCATCTGAGGCTGGGGAGAAGACTTAGTTGGTAGTGTTTGTCACCTCTCTTAGGCCTGTAGCCCTCCCGCAGCCCAGTGCTATCCACCCAGGGCTCATAGCTTACAGACTGAGGCCTTATGGAGTCCCTGAGTCCATGTAAACTCTGGCTGTGATTGATAGCTCACCTTTAATTCCATTCCACAGGTAAAGATAGGATTCTCAAAGCAAACTGGTTGGCTTTATGGATGAGTCCTGGGTTCACCGGAAAGACCCTGACTCAGTGAATAAGGTAAGGAGTATTCAAGGAAGACTCTTTATATCTACCCCAGGCCTATACAACACACATGCACACATATGTACTTACACACACACACACACACATACATGTGTTAAAGGAAAAAGCTGTGGGCAGCTGGTGCGGCATTCTATGAAGACCAGAAGAGCAGGATCAAGGTCATCCTAACCTACACAGCAAGGCTAGCCTAAGTTAAGTGAGACTGGTGTCTCAAAACAAAACAAAACAAAACAAAAAAAAAACCCACAAAAAACAAAAAACAGAAAACAGGCTGGGCATGAGAGTCTCCTTAATCCCAGCACTCAGGAGGCAAAGGCAGGTGGATCTCTGTGAGTTGAAGGTTAACATGGTCAGGCCAGTGAGAGCCACATAGTGAGAGCTTGTCTCAAAAAATCAACCAACTGCTGAGCATAGGGGCGCATGCCTTAATCCCAGCGCTTAGGAAGCAGAGACAGGCATATCTCTGCCTCTATGAGTTCCAGGCCAGCCTGGAATACATAATGAATTCCAGCACAGCCAGGGCCCAAACAAAGACAAAAAAGCCAAAGAAACAAAAGCAGTATAGGCAAGTGCCTGTTAGAGGCACCTGCAACTTTGCCGCAGCTCAGTCTTTCGCATCCTCTTCTGTGTGTCCCATAACCTCAAAATATCTCTGACATTCATTTCTTTAGAACCTGCTGTTAGACCTATTGCTAGCTCTTGTCTTTGAATGCACTAGTGAATCGCTATTTCTTCTCCACACCACAGATATTTATATTTGGATAACAGTGTTTCAACATCGTTGGCCTTCTCCCTCCTGCTTACTCGATGCCTGATGCCTCAAAAGCCCGTGGAAGGACCGAGTTCGCGGCAGGCGGAGGGTTAAGAGCCGAGCCAGCAGCTGCTTAAGGGGAGGGTCTGAAAACAGGAGATCTGAAGTTCCGGTTCCATATCCTTCTTAGAAGACACAAAGCCTTTTGTTTCTCATCTCTATTGCCCTCAAGATTTGATCAAGAGCCAACAGAGAGTAGGCTGAAGCTGAGGGGAGAGGAATGCCTAAGAGCAGTGCTGTTGCTGCCCCAGCCCCCAACATACAACGCATGCGCACCATCCTCTGCGGCCTGGACCCGCGAGGGTAGGGGAGCGCTGGTCCCTGTGGTATTTTCCAACCTCAGACCCTTCCATCTCCTGCAGAGAGCTACCCTTCAAATGGTAAAGATGAGTTTTGCCAGTCTTCATCTGATGATATGAGCGCACCAGGATTTCATCTCTGTGTAAGCCAAGTTTTAGCATCCCACGCTCACTTGAACATCACAGGTTCCCTGCTTCGTTAAGAAGGATCTTGTGGTGACCAACAAGATGCCTGTGTGGGTAAGAGTGCTTGCTGCACCGGGATTAGGACCTGAGTTCAAATCCCCAGCACCTATGTAAAAAAGCTTAGTGTGCCTACATCCTGTTGGCTAGGACTGGGATGAGTGGAGCATGGAGTGTTGTTGGGACTTGCTGGCCTCTGACCTAGCTCCAGAGTCACGGAGAAACCCTACCTCAAGGAAATAAAGCCAAGAGCGTCAGAAGAGAACACTCCTATCCTCCTCTAGCTTCAAAGGACAAAAGCAGCCCCATAGACACATGTGCTTCCACCATACACATGCCACAAGCACACACAGCAGAAAAGAAGGCTTTTATGAACTTGGTATGGTGACCCTTGCATATAACACCAGGATTTCGAGAGGCAGAGGAGGAGCAGTGGTTCTGGGTCATCCTCAGCGGCATAGCGAGCTCGGGGCTAGCCTGGTCGGTTGTCCATGGGATTCTGTACTCAATAACAAAAGGCTATTGTGGAGTCTTGCCACGCTGACTCTTAGGACAACCCCAAATTTTCCAGTGGGTCCTGAGTGAGCCAACCGGAAGGGGTGTGGCTGGGGCAGAGCAGAGGCTTCGAGTATGGCTTGGCTCAGCCCTGAGTATTTAGAGTGTAAGACTTAGCTCAAGGGCTCTGTTGCTTGATTTCCTGCACCGGGTACCTTTTCCAAGTAACCCCAAGCTGACCTGAAGGAGAAGTTGTAGGGAGATAGCTGCAGTGTGAACGGGGCCTCTGCGGTTTCTTACTTGGTGAAGCTGACGTTTACACAGGGGCATGGTGAGGAGGAAGTCTGGGCTTCATGTTTCCCTAGATCTAGTGCTGTAAAAGAACAAAAAAAAAAAAAAAGCCATTTACTTGCTAAAGAGCAAGCATGTTGCCTATGAAGGAGTTAAAAATGTTACATCAGCTCTCGGCATTACCCCATTACCCAGCTGCATTTCAAAGCAGCCACCATAGCAGAATAGTCACGTGATGATGATAGGCAAACAGGTATTCATCCCATTAAACCACAAACACACACACACACACACACACACACACACACACACACACACACACACCCGTGGGCAGGACTCCTAAACTCACTTTCCACAAGAGGTAAAGCAAGCTCACTCAGGTTAAGGAATCGATTTCTTCACATGCCCTGCCTTCTCATTAGATTTTGTGAGTTTAAATTTCTTTGTTTTTTCACTTGAGTGTGTCACACATTTGGCAGGGGTGGGGTAGCCAAGGGCAACAAGACTTTCTCCTGTATAGAGAAGTGTCCATAGCAGGGGAGAGGACTTGGAGGCTGTGGGCCTAGTCAGAGGTCTATGTGGGAATGAAGAGGGGAGTGGGAAGCTGGATCTATGATAGTGTTAGTCAGCCCGTTACTAAAGTGCTGTTGCATTGATTTCTCTGCTTCTGAAAGTAAAATGGAAAATGTAAGAGATCTGAAAGCTGGAAGGGGTGGCATGTGCTTACATCCAACTTCCCCGCACTTGGGAAGCAGAGACAAGGGGATTATCAAGTTGGAGGCTAGCCTGGTCTACAGTCTCCTCACTGCAGGGTTTAGCGGCAGTCCCCACTGCCCTGCTGCTCTCCTTGGGAGAGGCCCTGAGGATCTTGCAGCATTTGAAATCTCTTGAACTAGTAAGCTCCTACAGCGTCCCAGTCCTGGGGATTTCTGTAGCTGCCTGCCTTATGAGTTTATCCAAGGATACAATGTTTCCACGCCCCAGGTAACAGCTTCAGAGCACTGGGTCGGCGGCGGCACTTCCAGCCAGTCAGCCTCGGCTCTCTATCAGCCTGCTGTTTCCTAGGGGGTGGGGATGAACATTAATGACTTCATACACCTTAGCATATCCTGCAAATGTAGCCCAGACCCTTTGGGAGCTGAGTGTCATCTCACACCTGAGGTCTCGGCTGAAATGGACTCCTATAAAAACGTCCAGCTGCAGCCGGGCGTGGTGGCACACGCCTTTAATCCCAGCACTGGGGAGGCAGAGGCAGGTGGATTTCTGAGTTCGAGGCCAGCCTGGTCTACAGAGTGAGTTCCAGGACAGCCAGGGCTACACAGAGAAACCCTGTCTCGAAAAACAAAAAACAAAAAAAAAAAAAAAAACCAAAAACAAAAAAAAAAAAAAAAACAAACGTCCAGCCGCATACAAACAAGCCGTTCCTTGTCATGGAAAGTCTCTACTTCAGCTGCTGACTCTTCAAAGCAGCCATCACTTTGGCCTCCCAGGATCGTCTGACTAACCCCTGAACTGAGTCCCTAGCCCCATTTATCAAACTGGGAGAAGCTTGCCCCTGGACAGCTCAATGTATGTATGACAGTCACGCTATGAGAGTGTCACATTTGCCTTATGGTTTTGGAGAAAGGGATAATGTAGCTATTGTTAATCACTGAGTTCAAGAGGATACGATCAGGAGCCCACAAACTCAGGATCTTTGATGGCAGACCCCCAGGCTACAGGCTCTTGAATATCATGTTTCTGGTTGGGGTTCTTGTCTTGCCCTCGATGGGTGACTAGGCCAAGGCTTCAAACATTTACTGGAAACGTCTTCAAATGCAATTTTTAAAAAAAAGTTTTACAGACTTGATTTCTTGAATAAATGATATAAACATTAAAAATAAAAAGAATAAAGCAGGTTTGGGGCTGGAGAGATGGCTCAGCAGTTAAGAGCACTGACTGCTCTTCTGAAGGTCCTGAGTTCAAATCCCAGCAACCACATGGGTGGCTCACAACCATCCATAATGAGATCTGATGCCCTCTTCTGATGTGTCTGAAGACAGCTACAGTGTACTTACATATAATAATAAGTGAATCTTTGGGCTGGAGCAAGCGGGGCTGACCGGTGGTTGACAACCATCAGTACAGCTACAGTGTACACATATACATAAAATAAATAAATAAATAAATAAATCTTTAAAAAAAGAATAAAGTAGGTTAAGAGTAAAGGGTGAGAAAATGTGGAGGGTTTCATTCACAGGAGGAGGGAACAATTCAAATGGGAAAGCAGGTCACCATGTGGAAGCCGTGGGATGCTGGGGATGGGGCAGTGCAATGGTTCTGAGCTTTCTGTTGGCCTGGGCTTGCTACTGGGAACACCTTGAAGAGCAAGTCTGGGGAGCAGACTGTCAGTGAGGCTCAGAATCAGAGGGAAGGCAGGAGCTGCAGGGGCTCTTCCCAAAGCAGGAGGGAGTCCCCTATCTGTAGCAGGAGTGCCAGGTCTCAGAAAGATCTGTTTCCAGACAGTCTCAAAAGCAGTCATCTTTCCCCTCTTCCCCGTCCACTGAGAAGGCCAACAGAGTCTGACTCTGAAAAGCAAGAGAGACTGTCCCCTCTCCCTCTCAGGCTGAAGCCTGAGCCTGGCCAAGAGTCAGAATAACTATGTCCTTGCTCTGCCTACAGGTTTATATAAGTTCTGGGGGCTCTGGATGATTAGGTGTGCGTGTGCAAGTGAGGTGAAGAATAAGGACCACTCAGGAGAGAGCCTGTTGGCCCCAGAAGGGAGAGTGAAAGCCCTTCATAACTGGGGTGGGTCCTCAGACACATCAATGGTTTTGTGGATGTGGGCACTTGGCTGTCAGAAGCGAGGGAGAAAACAGTGTACCCCTCCCCCCCCCCCCCCCCCCCCCGGGTTCTTGCACCTGTTCCTAACCAGCCACAGGTTTTCTTGCTTTCTTCTGGGGCTGTTGTTAGGGGCCCCTCCTACCCCATCACACTGCCACGTTGAGACAGCTGGTTCTCCAGTCAGGTTCTTGTCCTGGCCTTCACTCTAATAAAGAGAGTAGGCTGGCAGTAGTAAAGAGAAGACAAACAAAAGAACCTTTACATTGTTGCCACTCCGGAACAATTTAAACAGGAAAGTAGGTGTCAACCAATCAAGAGAGGTTGGTAGTGACCTCAACAGGCTTCAAGATGCCCAGCTAAGAGGCGACAAAGGTTCTGGCTCCCACTGAGGACAGTCCTCAGGAGCAAGTGTACAGATCTGCAGACGGCAGGCAGGGTTGTAAGTCTCCCAATCGCTGACAGGTCTCAAAGGCTGGGGCAATCCCTCCATCTTGCCGTGGAAGCTGCACATCTTCACGTCTCCATGAGACCCTTCTCTGGAGAGTCTCCAGCACATCGTTCATTTACTTGTTTTATGTGACTGCATGTATGTCTGTGCACCAAATGCATGGCTGGTGCCCTCAGAGGCCAGAGCCTCTAGGACTAGAATTATAGATGGTTGTGAGCTGACACGGGTGCGCTGTTAACTGAGCCCAGGTCCGCTGGAAAGCAGCTTTAACTTAGCAGTCTTAACTGCTAAGCCCCTCTAACAAATCTCCTGTGTTCTTCCTTCCAGAGAGTACCTTTAGCAACCTTGCCCCAACCCTTAGCCGCTTGAAGGGTAAAAGCCCTCGGGCAACCTGTTATATAGAGGCAGGCCCTGATTGGCTGTGTGTCGAGGTGTAGATGGAACCAATCAGGAAGCAGCTTTCAAACCTGGAAGTGAAGGGTCTCATTCGTTCAGGTCAAATGCTCTTTTACCTTTGCCGCTGTGGATGGAAGAGAAGCCAGTGCTGAGCCATTGAAGGGTCAGCAACAATGTTCTGATCGTCTCACCACACTAGGCTGGAGCTATCCTCCTGCTTGTCACTGCCTGTTCGAATAGGATCTTCACTGAGCCTCCGATCTCTTACAGTGGTTGGAAGCTGTCGAACAGTCTGTTCCTGGATGCAATCGCCCTTGGGTTTGTCTGCTTTTTCTTCATTTCTGGCTGCCTTACTGGTCACACATGTCCCTCTTTGGTCCCTATTGATGTCATGCCATTCTCCAGTGCTCTCAGGAATGCTTTGATAGGCCATCTTAAGATGTGGCAGCCAGCCTCCAAGATGGCCCCGTGGTCCCGGTCCTCTGATGTCCACACTCTGGCTTGTTCCAGGGATAGTCTGTGTGACCAACAAAATTTGCCAAAAAGATGCATCTTTGCTGTTCCACTGCTACGGCGAATAGCAGAAAGAGGGTACTTGGTAAATAACGGGGGTTGGCGGTGGGAGGGGAGATGGGAGGGGGAGGGGGATACTTAGTGCAGGGTTCTGAAGGCATGGCACAGCCTTGCCAGCCTCTGGGGAGAGCTTTTCACTACATCATAACATGGCAGAGGGCAAGCACATCAAGTGTGCCATCTTGGGCCTTTCTTCCTCTTTCATAAAGCTTTGTGGGGTCCACTCCCATGACGTTTTCTGAACCCCATTTTCTCCCTGAACCCTGCCCCCATCTGCAAATGCCATTGACATATGACTTTGGAGACTAAATTTTCAGCACATAAACCGTGAGAGACAAGTATTCAAACAATAGTTTTGAACTACAGCACACCATTTCCCAGATTAGGTCAAGAGTTAGTAGATAAAAGATTTGAGCTCTGGGGTGTGTGTGTGTGTGTGTGTGTGTTATGTGTTGTATGTGTGTGTTTCTTTCGTTTTTGATAACTTGCTTTAGGGGAATGAATGGACAGGTGAGGCAGGAAGCCCTACAAGAGGAACTGATCTTGGAAGCAGGACGCCCAGCTGATGATGGCCTGAGCAGATGCTCCCGAGAGACCCTGTACAGAACGACCCACTCCAGCCACCCCCAGAGCTCTGACTGTCAGACACTGTGTGATGGGCTGTTGATTGTAAGTTTGTGGTAATTTGTTCTGCACCAAGATCATGAATCTCTGTCTTATCAACAGGGCTCTTGCTTAGGATGTGTAACCAGGACACACATTGTCTTTCTCTTGGCCTCCCTCCCTGGTCGTCTTCTCTCTTAAAAAAAATCATTATCTTGGAGCAAATCCAGTAGCCACAGCCTCCACGACATCCAACTATTTTTAAAAAAGAACAACAGTTGCCAACAGGATTTCATTCCGGGGAGGTTTAACACAAGGCCAGCGGAAGAAAAGAAGTGTCAAGAGACTTGAGCAGTTCAGCAAGGGCTGTGGGTGGGGATGGAGCACTGAGCTACTGAGAGCAGGAAGACAAGTGAGAGCGCAGGTCCCAGCATGCCCAGCCAGGAGGCACTCACCTCTGCCCAGAGGCTCAGACACAGGGAGACTCCGTTATTACTGACCTATCAGCAAGAGCTAAAGCCAAAGGTTTAGGGGAGTCGCCTTGCAGAGAGGACTCTGGCTGAGAACCCCCTGCTTAGGAAAGGACTTGATTCTATTTATTTGTTTGTTTGCTTGCTTGTTTGCTTGTTAGTTAATCCAGTGTGTATCTGTGTGTGCTGCAGGGTGCAGTCGAGGGCGGGGGATAGCATGAAGAAGTTGGTTCTCTTCATTCACTGTGTGGATCCAGGGGATCAGACCTGGATTGTAAGCTGTCTGTCTGTCTGTCTGCCTGTGCTTCCTAAAAGAAAAACAGCTGCCCTGTTACTGCATGTCCCGTGCCTTAGCTACTCACTAAGCCGTCTTGCCCACCCCTTTTCATTCCTTCTTTCCTCCCTCCCTCTCACCCTCCAGAGGCAGTGTCTCATGTAGCTCAGACAGAGCACAAACTCACTATTAGCCAAGGATGCCCTGCTGAACTGAGGTTCCTCCTGCCTTTATCTCCCAAGTGCTAGAATTAGGCACGCACCACCACCCTTGGTTTAAGCTGTGCTGGGACTTAACCCAGGTCGCCAGGCAAGCACTCTGCAAGAGAGTTTCATCCCAGCTCTAAGCCAGTGCTCCTTCCTACCAGAGCAGCTGCTCTCTTCAACACAAGCCTCTGTCGTTGTTTTAAGACAGGATCTTACGGTGAAGCCCAGGCTGACCTAAATGCATAATAGGATAGGCTTTTTTACCGTCCTACTGGGCAGTGTTTAACCAAATAGCTTCTGCTTTTGAAAGCACCGCCCTCCAGAGACATTTATATGATTACATGATGCTTCGTTCTGCCTGTTATAGCAAACCAGGCGGAACAGGAAGAGCGGTGCCAGGTGCTCTGCTGCCTCCCACCACGGGGTCAGATGGCACATAGGTGTGTCAACATTCTAAGTGGCTCTCAGAAGATTCATTTGCCCTGCGTAGGTCACAGGGCTGCCTCCAAGTCCTGGCTGTGCCCGAGGCAATGGATGTTCCTCATTGTCTTAGGTTAACACGCCTGACTGTGCCAGGCTTTGGGTGCATTCCCTCCTGACATTTGGTACGTGGGCAAAGTGCCCGAGGACTCTTAGGAAGAGGCGAGCAGGGAGTGGATACCTGATAGGCAATGAAAAGAGTTCACTAGGTAAACTCTAGAGCCACAAGCCTATGAACCCAGAGAAAATGTTGCTTCTTTATTAATTATCTTAGAGACAGGGTCTCATGTAACCAAGGTTGACCTCAGATTCCTTGTATAGTTGAAGCTGTCCTGACCCTCCTGCTGCCACCTTTTGAGTTCTAGATTTACAGGTGTGCTCCACCATGCTTGGTGTCAGGAGGCGCTAGGGATCAAACCCAGGGCTTCGCGCATCTAGGCAAACATATTACCAACTAGAGCTATGTCTCTAGACTCAAGTCATCTTAGCTTCAGAAGAAGCCGAATGCTCTAGTCATTTGTAGGGACAGGGAAATTGATTTTTTCATTCATTTCAACCGTCGATGGGTGATGCCAGGATCTTCTCCCCAGACCTCCAGGGATTACCTCTGTCCTCTTAGGGAATATCTAATGGCAGACGTGTGTCAGCACTTGGTATAGGGGTGCTGTCATTTGCACCAGACAATTTAATTTGGGTCCTACCATGCTGTACAGAACCTTGAGGACATCCTACCTAGAGAAGTCCAGTGAATTCATACAGGCACATTGCTAAGCAACAGGATTAATTAGGATCCTTGAACTGTAGCTAAATGTGCTGGGAATCCAGGAAGCTCCAGGATAGAGATGCGGATTGGACAGGAACTGAGCTGAGGCCAAGCCTTTACCTCCTCTCGCTCCCCATCCCCCCTTTGCCTGTCCCAGAGGCTTCCATGCAGCCCCGCCTGGCCTTGACCTCTCTCTGTACTGAAGTGAGCCTTGAACTCCCCATCCTCCTAGATTTACTTCTTCAATCCTAGGATGACACTCCGAGACACCAAGTTCCACTAAACAGCCAGAAAAGGCCTTTCCAAACAGTTTTTGATACTGGGGTTGAAACCAGACATTCCTGCAAGGCAGGCGAGTCTACCTACTTACTCTTCTTGTTTCTGCGTCTTTCTCTCACAGGCAGGCTTTTCTGCTTTGTGGAAGAAAACAGTCACTGAAGCCATGATCTTCTTCTTCCTGACTTCCACATTCTGTAGAAGACACCTGTTAGCCACGAGTGCCTGAGTGTATGACTGCTGCCCTGGCCCCATTCTGAACGGGTATCATGGATTGAGTGGTCACTCTTGAGAGCACTGGCTCCCACAGCCGGCTGCAGTGAACAAAGCTGCGTGAGCTCGTTTGCCTACTTCCAGCAATTTGGCTCCCAGGAAGGAGATGAAGTAGCCATTTTGAGGCCTGCGCTTCCCCTCCATTTTTGTAAGACAAATATGGGTGTTTTCTCTGGCGTGGCTATGGTTCTGGGTTCCAAGAGGGATCTGATTCTGGGTGCGATCTGGGTGACATATTTCTAGGAAGAGTCACAAGAAGCCAGAGATGGTGTTGGGGGTGGGGTGGGACAAACAAGGCCTCTGGGGGCAATGGCCTCTGTTAGAGCCCAGGCTGTGGGACAGCTTAGATGGCATTGCTGCTCTGTGCATAGGCGACACTGGCCCCTGCCTTAGTTTAGTGCCTCTGTGATTGGTCTGAGTGTGTGAGTGTGGCCCTCACACTGCCCTACCTGGATGAACACTAACCCAGACCTAACTGCTGGCCCCACAGATCCTGGAGCACTGTTGTAGCCTCAGCCTCTCTCCCATGGACCTGAGCCATGTTTGCTGACTTTCTCTCAGGCACGGGCCCATCCAAAGCCAGGAAGTCCCATTAAGAACAGTGCACTCCAGTTCCTACAGAAAGCATGGCCGCCCCAGGCCTTAAGCCAGCCATCCTTCTCCCAGGAACCCATCTGCAGCCCCAAGAGCCTCTCTGAAGAACCCTTGACCTAGGCTCCAACTTGCAGGAAGGAATTTCTTTCTGCAGGAAAGGAGTAGGGGAGCTGGGATATAAAGGAGACCCTCTGTGTCGGCCTGGCTGCCACAGTGAGGCTGTTCCCGGTGCGCAGCGCCCACTCCTTTCTCAAGCTCCACCAGTCATTCAAACTGTCTGCAGAAGATGAGCGTGGCAGTGCCTATTATCCCAGCACTTGGAAGACTGAGGCAGGAGGATCACAACTATAGGCCAAGCCAAGGATGGGCTGTACAATACGTGGAGCAGCCCCACACATACTGGAGTGCAGGCCAGAATTCATTCTTAACCCCCTTCCCTTTCCTCTTGCATCAAAGCCCACTCCACCTCTCATGTGCACTCCTCAGGGGCTGTAAGCTTAGCCACTCCAACCTAGGGGTTACTCCTCACCTCTTCATCCAAGAATCATCTACTCAAGTCGCACCTTGGGTTGGGCCCTACTGCCAAGCCCTAAAGGTAGAGGTGTGAGCAGGCTCAAGGGGACTCACAAGCATGTGCGCACACAACCCAGAGAGAAGCCGAGATCAGGAAGGGCTTTTCAGTCAGAAGGGCTGGAGTGGCTGGAATGGCTGGCTGGCCGACTGGCAGAGGTCAGGAGAGGCTTTTGGGAAGAGGTGACCAGAGAGGTTGGGTTCTGAGAAGAAATCCATAAAGTGTCCCCAGCAGGCCAAGGCTGCTGAGAGTCACATCCAGGCCACAGGTGCTGTGGGGCTCAGCAGAACTGAAGCTTCGGCAGTGATAGAGGTTAGACACTTGGACAGGGAGAGGTCATCTGAGGTGATGGGATTTTGTCCTGTAGGTGGTAGGGAGACGGTAAGAACTTGTGTTTGGGTTGAAGTAGATACTGAAGGCAACCCTAGTCAGAATGGCTTCTCTTGGAGGCTGTGAAGGGCTTGGCTGTGAGAGTACAGGGACACTCAGGTATGGTGGCACACATTTTTAATCCAAGCACTTGGGAGGCAGCAGGAGTTATCTTTGTTTTAGGTCAGCCTGGTCTACTTGAAGTTTTCTAGGCTAGCCCAGGCTATACAGTGAACCCTGTCTCAAGAGAAAAGTAGGGAAGTGGAATCTTGACAGCCTAGAAGTCAGTGGAAGTCTGTGGAAGAAGGAAGGGGACTCAAAGGCCCATCAACCGGGGTGATGACACATGCCTGCAACCCCAGCACTTGGCCGGATCATTGAGGCCAACCTGGGCTACATAGTAAGTTCCAGGCTAGCCTGGGCTATGTAAGACCCTGTCTCAAAAACAAACACACAAACAAACAAGGTGGAAGGCTAGTGAGACGGCTCAGCAGACAAATGGCCCGGGTTTGCTCCTTAGGGCCCAGCTCCTGCCAGTGCCCTCTTTTGCCCACAGCATGCACGTGCGCGCGCGCACACACACACACACACACACACACACACATGCGTGCGCGCACACATACATATGCAGAGTAAACAAAGGTTTAAAAAGAAAAAGATGAGCAGGCCTAGGAAGATGTCCATCTGCCTGGGGAGCGGAGTGTGAGGTAGGCTGGCAATGGAAGCATTTATATTCATACAGAGTGAGTTTCTACTTCAATCCTTTTCCCACCCTTTCAACCCCGTAGCACGAGACAGGAGATAAAAAGAAGAGAGGGGAAAGGAAAGAGATTCCTGGATAAAGTCGAGGTCAGAAAGAGGGTGACATTATGCTTAGACTACTTTCTGCTGCTTAGGGGAATCAAGTTCCACAGGACGAGTTTGGTCTTCGCTGTCAGGATATCTAATTTCTTCTTGTTGTCTCTTCTGTACGCATGACTCCTTAACAAACCGCAACCAAGAGCAACCAACCAACAATCAACAACTTTAACATAGGTGTGGCTTTTTTTCTGGGAACATCAGGTCACACCATGTAACCCAAGCTGGCTTCAAATCTGTGATCTTCCTGACTCTGCCTCCCAAATGTCAGTATTACAGGTGTACCCCACAACGTACCATTCCACTTAGACTTTTAAAACCACACCTATCTGACCTGTGAACAGCTTATTCTCGGTACTTGGAAGTGTATGATAGCGCCCCCTGGTGGAAACTTTATGAATTAGTATTTTTTTCATTAGCCTGGGCATCTGTTCTCTTTCTTTTTTTTTCCATCTCCATTTTCACATTAGTTTATTCAGATCTTTGCCGTTATTTATAGAATTTAAAAGAGGCCCTTTAAAGTAAAATATAGATATTTTAAATTTGTGAACATTAAAGGACATCAGGTGTATCACACCAATCCATGGTGACAATAGGTGACTGCTAGTGCTCAATTTCAGATGGGTCGTCCCTGGAGCTCTCCCATAGGCTGGGGATGAGAGCTGTCAAGTCCTGCTTTCCAACCACGATGACGTAGCAGATGCTTATGAGCCTTGGCTTCTGCAGCAGGGCTGCATGGCATGAAGTTAGCCAGTCAGAATTTAACATGGGTTGAGAAACACTCATCCAAGGCCCGGCCTCTGACTGAGGGGGTCCTGACAGCTAACTGCTGAGGGAGGGAGGGAGGGAGGGTCACTATTCCCTGTGGATGTGGCCACAGGTAAGCTGTTCATGCCCGGGTATGGCACCCATCCGTTCACACACAGTCAGCACCAACTGGACTAGGGTGAGGGGCTAATAGTAATATTTTTTCTCCTATTGAAAATAGATTTTTAGCATTGGAAATATAAATGAAATAAATACCCAATTTAAAAAAATAGATTTTTTTTCTCACATAATATAGCCCGATCACTATTACAGCTCCCTCTATCCCTCCCAGTTTCCCCCCCGCCCCTCTCCCATCCAGACAAACCCTCTCTTCTGCCTCTCATTAGAAAACAGGCGTATGGATGAGTTAATAAAACAAAATGTAATAAGATAAAACAAAATTGAACACAACGGAAGTGGATCAAACAAACAAACAAAAAACAAGAATAAGGAAAAGAGCCCAAGGGAAGGCACAAGAAGCAGAGACGCTTGCTCCCCTCCCCCCTTCAGGAACCCCATAAAACCCTCACCTGGATTTCAGCCCTGTTTAGATTTTTTTTTTTTTTTTGCCATCTACTCCTTTGGGTGTGATTTCTTCTTTTTGTTCTGGAGCTTTCTGTGCTGTTAATTTACTAGAACAAGATCTCTAGGGCGTGTTGCTCTGTGTAGACATTAGTCGCCTCTTAGAATCACCTTCATCGAGTCCCATGAGTTTGGTTTTTTATTTTATTATAATTTAATTCTAGAAAGTCCTTGATTTCTTTCTCCTGACCCGTTTTTCCATCCAACGGTGAGCTGTTCCATTTCTGTGGGTTTGCAAGCTTTCTGTTGTTTCTGTTGTTGGCGAGATCCAGCTTTAATCTGTGGTGCTCAGATAGGATGGAGGGTGTTATTTCAATTATCTTGTGTCTGTTGAAACTTGCTTTGTGTCCAAGTATGTGGTCAATTTTGTTCTCTGATCTGCTGAGAAGGAGGTGTGTTCTTTTGTGTCTGAGTGGACTGCTCTTTAGAAGCCTGGTAGGTCCATTTGGTTTATAACGTCTGTTAGCTCCAGCATTTCTCTGTTCAGTTTTTGTCTGGATGACCTATCTATTGGTGAGAGTGGGGCACTGAAGTCTCCCACTATCAGTGTGTGAGGGTCAAGGTGTGATTTAAGCTGTACTAATGTTTCTTTAACGAACTTGGATGATCTTGTATTCGGTGCATAGAGATTAAGAACCAAAATGTCCTTGGTAAGTCTTTGCTTTGATAAGTCCTTCCCGATATCTTCTGATTAGCTTTGGCTTAAAGTCGATTTTGTCAGATATTAAAATGTCTATGCTGGCTTGCTTCCTAAGCGCATTCACCTGGGATAACTCTTCCATCCTTTTATTTTGAGGTGCTGTCTGCCTTTGATGTGAAGGTGTGTGTCCTGGATGCAGAAGGACGGACCGTCTTTCCGTACCCATTCTCTTAGTCTGTGTCTTGTTATTGGGGGAATCAAGGCCATTGCTGTTGAGAACTATCAGTGAGCAGTATTTGTTGATTCCCATTATTTTGTTGTGGTGATGTCCCCCACCCCTGATTTGGTGGTCTCTGATAATTTGCTTGTGTTTTCTTGGGTGTGGTTAACCTCTTTAGGTTGGAGTTTTCCTTCCAGCACCTTCTGTGGGGCTGGATTTGTAGATGGACACTGCTTAAATTTGTTTTTTATCATGGAATGTCTTCCCCCCCCTCCATCTATTGTGATTCTAAGTTTTGCTGGGTGTAGCAGTCTGGGCTGGCATTTGTGGTCTCTTAGTCTGTAGAGCATCTATTTAGACTCTTCTGGCTTTTAGTGTCTCTCCTGGGAAGTCAGGTGTTAATAAGATGGACCTGCCTTTTCCCCTTGCAGCCTTGAACATTCCCTTTCTTTTCTGTATATGCAGTGTTTTGACTATTATGTGTCAAGGGGACTTTTTTTTCTGGTCTAATCTAGTTGGTGTTCTGTATGCTTCCTGTTCTAGTCCCTAAATTTCTCACTTGCAGATTTCCCTCCATTTGGGTTTTCTTTATTGATTCTTTTTCTACTTTCAGGTCTGGAACTGTTTTAGTCACTTCCATGGTTTGTGTTGTCACAGATTCTTCAAGGGATTTCTCTGTTTCCTCATTAAGGAGGACCTCCATCATTTTCATAAAGGGTACTTCAAGGTTTTGTCCTGTGTTTTAGCTATGTTTTCCTCAGAGCCTACTATAGCAGGGATGCTGGGCTCTAGTGTAAACATATCATTGTATTTTTACGCTGATATCTAGGCATCTGGGATTGGGAAAGTTGTAATTTTAGGTGCTGGTATCTGGTCGGGTCTTTTGTTGGGTCCATGTGTCCTTCTTTAGTTTCTGTTGTCCCCTTGGCTCTCAGGAGAATGTAGTTGCTGTGTGTTGCCTGATAGAAAATTCTTCTGGGGTCCCAATGGGTGTGGGCACTGGGGGCTCCAGGTAAAATGAGTTTCTGGGTATTGGGAGCTGACACTTGGGAATGGGGATGGGCTGGGGCAGGGTGAGGGGTCCACAGGTGGGAGGGAAGCAGGGTGTTCACCAGGGTCTGCTTAGTGCCCTGGGAATGGAGGCAGAGCACGAGGAGAGGACGCAATAGGTAGCCTATTACAGAATTGGGGATGAGACCAGGGAGTCAATTTGTAGAAGAGGAGCAAGTGTGATGATCTAAAGCTTGCCTACCCACTTCACTGAGGGTTCCAGAGAAAGCTTGCAATGGGATAAAGCAATAAACGGGGGAGAAGAAAGGCTGAAAGAGAAGATCTATGTGATCCACTGGGTAGGGGGGCAGGAGAGGGGGCATGGCTGCAGCAGGTGGTTTGTGTTGTGAGGTATCAAGCAGAGAAAACTGCTCTGACGTGGATTTAAGCAATAGACAGTCTTGATCAGTGGCCTGGTTACTACACTGGGTGTTCAGGATCCCAGTGTACCCCAAGCCTTTCTCAGGGTGAGTTTCTAAGCATAAACAACATGTTCTGGGTTGACATACTTCATTTAACAAGAACAGTTAGCCAGAGGCAAAACTACAGAAACCAAAAAGCACGGTGGATACATTTGGAGACATCCTCAGAACTCTGGACGTTAGTGGATTATTTTTTGTTTTCATTTTATCATGTGGTGCTGTCTATGTGCTGAGTTTTATGGCCCGAATAGTAGTTCCATCATGGAGTCAGTTGTGCTAGGGTTTCAGGGCCTACTAAGGTCTGGGGCCCTGTTACATTCCCTGCTGGTTTTAGTGAATGAGTCAAATCCTGGACTCATCCTGCTCTAAAGAAGTGTAGTTGGTCCCAAGGACAATTAATTTTACTGAACTGATACATAGTTGGTTTTATGGTTTAAGATGCAGTGTCCCACCATTAACTCTATCAGAATGAGAATTAAAAGTCCAGCTAGTGCCGATAGCAGGGGACCCAGAGAACAGAGACTGACAGCAATTAGCTAATCAATGTCGTTGCCTCTTTCTCTTTGAGTTTTCAACCTTGGCAAGATGTTTTTAAATTACTCCTCATCAATTAGCATAGAAAGAGCAGGCTTTTCCAAATCTAGGCATAGTTTCTTCATTTCGTGAGAATTAAGTTTAAGCTTCTCCGATTCTGTGACATCGTTTTTGTAAAGGAATCTAACTTTTGTTTTAATTCAGAAATGGAAACTTTTAATATTCTAGGTCCTGGGCAACCTGTCTGCTTAGTTTCTTAAAGTTCTTGTCTCTCATGATAAAAGCTGGTATGTCTGTGCCTGTGGAGACAGACGTGCCTGCTCCAACCTGGATTCAGGTGAGGACAGGGATAGCTCTTTTTGTCTTTTAAAGTCCAGGGTCTGTATTATATAAAGCATCAGAAGAAGCAACACATTTAGTCAAACCATTGGCACATACCCACCAAGTAGTCTCAGATACCCAGTAATATTGCTGTTGTCAGATGAATCACCCACAAGGCAGAACGGCAGGCATCACGTTACCATCTCTTAAGTCCTCTGATGTTAATTTGGGCTGTCCCTGGTCACTACGAGTTCGTCCATCAATGGGCTGGCAGTCTGCTTAGTTCCATTCCCTATGTAGTCCGGGAGCTGGAGGTCTAAGCATACAAAACCAGCAATCCTGGCCCATTTCTGGCTAAGAATGAACTCATCTAGGGGGTCTAGTCACAGGGCATGTATAAAGTCTGCAATTTTAACTCCAAAGATAAACTCCAATGTCTTTCTTTTCTCAGATAAAACTAGACAGTTATCAGTAAGCAAAGGTCAAGATGGGTGTGAGCTGCTGGTCTGCAATCACACTGGCTCTCACCGTCCCTGTATCTGTCTTCCTCAGCTCCCAGGTCCAGACCTGAGGGAGGCTGGCATTGGCCCAGGATCCTGTATTCATCCTAACCATAAAACTTAGAGGAGGTGGAAGTCAGGGAGTGGAAGGACCTGATGAAACCTTAATTTTAATGGGTCCATAATCTAGGAAAGTCCATTTGACTGAAGTCTATAGTTTCTGCTTTCTGACCTGAGTGTGGTAGACTCATGGTGTGATACCAGCCACCCACACAGCCATAGGAGTGGGGAGTCACCCTGTAAGGGTCCTTTCTCAGCTGATCCCAGTGCCCCCTTGGCTACCTGTTTGACCCAAACGGTATCACCAGACTCAAATAGAAACTGGTGGTGGACACAGAGGTTGGCTGTGTCTCTCAGATAGTCTGATAAATGGAGAACCAAAAGACTGTAGTGGCTTAAGAATGGAATGTTAGAGAATTCTGTCAACAGCTGGTCCCTGAGCCTGGGAAGCAGTGGAGGTCTTGCAAAAATAATCTCATGGGTTGGTGGTGGTAAATCACCCTCTGTGGGGTGCAGTGGACCCAAAGCAAAGCACAGGAAGAAAGCCTACCCACCCTTTGCTGGACTCAAACCAGAGTTTTGCTAGTTTCTTTTAATGTCCTGTTTATTTTTTTTAACCTGTCCAGAATTCTGAGGTCTATATGCACAATCAAGTTTCCAATCTATGTCTAAAGCTTTACTTACTTAGTTGAGAGGTTTTGGCTATGGACACCAGGCCGTATGGATCCCATTGCTATGGGAGAGCAAGTCAGGGGATCAGTTCCTGGAGGAGCTCTTTAGCTGCTATCTGAGCAGTTTCGGTAGTGAGGAACACTTCTACCCACCAAGAAAAGGCATCTTCCCTCAGCAGGCCAGAGCTTGGTGAAGTTGGTTTCTTAGAGTCCGCCGGGGTTGGTCTCTCATTTAGACCCCTCCCAGGGTAAGGGCTCTGTGTTGGATTCACTTGAGCACAAACCTGGCATCTGCCTGAGACATCCCTGCTTGGCTGTCCAGTCTAGGTAGAACATACGTTGGTTTGACTAACTCAGAGAGTTTTGTGGACCCCGGATGAATAGCCTGGTGAAGGTTAGATACCAGAGTCCTGCCAGTTGTTTCTGGGAGAGTGACCTTTCCCTCTGGTGTCCTCTGTCAACCTGTGGGTTTGAGCTGTCCATTTCTTCTTTACCATGGAGTTTCAGGCAGCACCACATCGCGGTATGTCATCAGAACATCAATAGGTTCCAGTCTTAGGACCCTTTGCAGGGCAGCCAGGTCAGCAGAAGGACAGTGGAGGACAGCCATTTGCAGGAGAAGCCGTATAGCCTCTAGGAAGGCCAAGATTTCATTTTATTTTTTTTTTAAATATCCTTTTCCCCTTTCCTCCATGGTGAGGAGACTTGTTTCTGTATAGGTCTACTGTGGACATGTGTGGTAGCTATAGCCTCTGTCTATGTAATGGTAGACTTCCTTTTTCCCCATCTGACTGGGCCAGATTGATCAGCTCTGCTTTTCTGGGCTGACTTTCTTGGGCCCAGATCTGTTGAGTTAGAATAACTAAGGCTGCTCCCACAGGCCTGATTTCATCTTCCATCCTGTGGCAGTTATAGATGAGTGCTCACACCATCGGGCAAGAAAGCAGCCCAACTGGTTACCTGAAGGTGCTCTAGGAGTAGGGCCTGGTACTGGGTCACACAGGCTGGCTGTGTTCTTCAGAGGAGGGCCTCAATGGCGTGGGGTTGCTGTGAGTAGATCTTGAGCAGTGTTGTTTGTTTTCATTAGTTTAGCAATAGCTGTCAGGACTCTTGGACAGCAGATCCTGTGTGTCATAGGGCATTTCCATGGCCCCAGAGTTTGAGTTAAAACCCCTTTTGAAGTTTTGAGCCATTTGAACAAGGGCTGTAGCCTAAGTCAGAACTGTTTTTAAAGCCTAAACTGACTGTCTCAGGGCCCAGTGGGTAGAGGTCTTGCTACTTCTACAAACCCTGGTACCCAGAGGCAGCAGTAGCTAGCCACACCTAGGTCTCTCAGTCTTTGGGGTTGAGATCTGAAGGATGGCAGCAATCTGACTCGGAGACAGGTTCCTTTTGCCTCTGCTCGGCTGGTAGTCAAGTGAGGCAGCCTCTGATGTACAAAATTGGACTTTCTTAGCCAACATTCTGAAGCCCAAGGTCTGTAACTCTTTGGCAGTCCCTCTGTGGCCCTTTAATCTATTTTCCAGGGCAGGAGGTCAGAATTTACTCACCACACAGGGTTGGAGAACTTTCAAATCTTTGGGACAACCAAAGGTAAGTTGTCTACTGTACCTCCCCCCGGGTCTGTCTATGTAAAAGCAAAGATGGATTGAGTGAGGATCCATCTCTGCCAGTGTGAGGATGAAGAATGCATCAGATCTAGAACTGGAGTTACAGGTGGTAATGAGCCCCATGCAGGAGCTGCCAACCAATCTCATGTCCTCTTCATGGCTGTCTTTCCAGCCTGTGGGACTGCTTTAGGTTTGGTGCAGTGCGCCTGTTACAGTTTTAACGTTGTGCATTTGCCTTCATCTTTGCTCATTGTCTAGAGTGCTTGTGGATGAGTGGTACCTAGTTTAACTTTTTGAGATGAGTCTCACTTTGAAGCCTTTGGTTGGCCTAGAACTATGTAGACCAGGTTGGCCTGAGTGCTGGGATTAAGGAAGGCCTTTTGCTCTCACACCTGGACTGGCACCTGATTTGACACATGGATGCCCTCAGTAGGTCAGGCTGCCCCTTAAAAACTACCCCTACTAAAATTAGTGCTGGAACTATAGGCACACAAAACCTACCATTTATTTATCTTTAAAAAATTATGCATGCATATTATCTTGATTCCCTCCTTATACTTTTAGGGTTCAGGCTTCAAGCTCAGGTGACAGGCTACACAGCGAGCACCTTATGCCTGCTATGCTATAGCAATGCCTTCCATTCCTTTGAGAAGGGGAGGGTGGATCGTGTTATACTGCCCAGGTTGCCTCAGAAGGCCTACGCTCGGGGGATCCTTTAGCCCTTTCTGGCTTGGACCTGGCAATCCCCGAGGGCTTCTGGAACTAGCATAGCCAATCTATTTCTCTCCCCACCAGTGTCCCATACTAGGGGTCTTCTAAGGCTGAATAATGAGAGAATAGTAAATTGTCCTTGGCTAGGCTAGCTTAATTTTGGCAGGACAGGTGCTCTGATATTTCCATCCTAAAGCAGCAGAAACACGTGAATCCTGTCTCCACTTACTACAGAAATGCTTTTTTTCTGTATTTTTGACCAACCATTACCAGAAGATACGCAGTCACTGTAAGATTATTTCATAATGACTTTTTTCCTTCCAAGACAAGGTCTCATATACCCCAGGTTGATCTCAAATTCCCAATGTAGCTGAGGATGACCTTAAACTTCAGATCCTGTCTCCACCCCACCCCAAGTACTAGGGTTACCCCTATGTACCACCAAGTTGTTTATGCAGTGCTGGGATCAAATCCAGGATTCATGCATAGTAGACCATCAATCTACCTGAGCTAAATCTCCCTCCCATAAAAATGCCTGGGACACAGAGACCTAGGGCAATGGAAGAGGCAGGCTGCTACACTGCCAATGTTTATTCTTAAGAGGAAGGCAGCATGCTGGTGCTCTGCATGCACAGATGGCTGTTGGTAGACTGCTAGGATTATTTTCTTGATTAAATCATTTGAACAACTTTTAATCCGTATCTCTTGAGGTGGGAAGATACACCTGTAATCCGGACCACACCTTTTGCTGGTGGTCTATATAAAGGAAACAGAAGAAGGAAGCTTGCTCTCACTCTATGTCAAGTCCATTCCTTCATTGGCATTAGAGCCTTTTTCGAGATTCCAGCTTATACTGAAGACATCCAACCTTGTGTCCTGAACAAACTACTGGACTCCTTGTCTTCCATTAGTAGACAGCCATTGTGTATGTTTTTTTCTTACACATTCCACAAGTTCTTTTCCTCTGGAGAACCCTGACTGGTGCACTCATGGAGTCTAATTACTTGCTGCCTGTTGAGATGTCTTGGCTTTTTTTTTTTTTTGTACAAATAACTGTAGCTGCAGTGAGCGTTGGCATGTGCTGTCGGGAAGACAGCAGTTCACGGTACTCTCGCTACATTCGTTCTCTTTCACATGGTCCTGAGCTCCTGGGATATTGTGCAGACTCCGACTTTTTATCACTCTATGCCTTAAGCTAGAGTCAGGTTAAACTCACTTTACTCTGAGTAACTAATATAGCTTGTTATGGTGAAAAGGACCTGACTGTGACTCCCAGGACCACAGTAAAGCAAACCACCAAGAGCTGAGGATGCAAGTGTTGTGGTGCTAGTGCTGGGGCGGTGGAGACCACACAATCTCTGGGGCTCAATGGTCAGCTAGCCTGCTTGGTGAGCTCCAGGACAGACACAAAAGAAACTCCTGAGTAGGGCTGGTGAGATGGTTCAGCAGGTAAGAGCACTGACTGCTCTTCCAAAGGTCCCCAGTTCAAATCCCAGCAACCACATGGTGGCTCACAACCACCTGTAATGAGATCTGATGCCCTCTTCTGGTGTGTCTGAAGTCAGTTACAGTGTACCTATGTATAATAATAAATCTTAAAACAAAAACAAAAATCCCCCCAAAACTCCTGAGTAACACAGTTGTCACCCTCTGCACACGCAAAACTTGAGGGGTGGAGAGTAAGGTCCATTTAAAGAAGATCTCCCTCAATACAGCACAGTGACTTTAAGCTTTCAACTGTCATGTGTCAGGATTATAGACACGCTACCATAGTTACGGCGCAACTTCTTAGGGAGCAGATAGTGAAGCACAGCAGTCCAGACCTGAGCCATCAGCTACCACGATGGCCACTTCCCCGAGGAGAGCTCATTCTTACACTGAGGGGAGATGGACTGGACTGCTTTTCCACCAGAAGCACTCTACACGATCAATTCCTCTGCACTGACAGCTCTTCCGAAGGTCCGGAGTTCAAATCCCAGCAACCACATGGTGGCTCACAACCATCTGTAATAGAATCTAATGCCCTCTTGTGGTGTCTGAAGACAGCTACTGTGTACTCACATACATACAATAAACAAATCTTAAGGGGGGTGTGGGGGGGGGAGTGGTGAATGGCAAGGATGAAGCCTTTGCAGCGTCAGCTCTATGAACGTTCCCCGAGAAGAAGAACACTTGCTGAGGATGTGATGACTTTTCACGGCCGCTCTTTTCCAGGTAATGGCTCATAATTAGGATTTCTGAATGAATTTGCTGGTGTAATACCAGACTCAGTTACCTGCTCAAGTAACCAGGTCAGCATATTGCTTACATTTGGAGTTAAAGGAGACCCATTATGCAATCAAGTATGACAATAAGGAGAGGATCCTTTTGCCTTGTTATGCTGACAGTAACTTGGATATAAACTGACCTTAACGTATACTTCCTTTTCCGGTTACCTGGGATGTTTCCTGTAGTTTACGGTTGGTTCATGGGGGAGGTGGGAAATGATGGTACACTGTTTCCTACACTTGTAGCTCCGTTAGATACGCACATCCCACGTGGCTACATTTCCTGCCGAATGCTTATCTTCCTTTTACTGAAACAAGTACTCCATGCCGCAGTGCCCCTCTGTGAGCGTGGGCTGTGTACACTGGAGACAGAGGTTAAGCCTGGTGGTCAACACCTCACTGCAGCCTGTCTCTGTGCTGTCCCTCACCCCCAGATTCCAAAACCACACCTTCCAGGAAATACAACTTAGGTTTGAAGTGTACATCATACATTTATTACCAACAACCCTCTCAAACTCCAAAATTGGGCACAGGGATTAAAAATAAAAATTCATTGCACTACTTAGTAAAGCGTTACTAGTAACTTTCATAAAAAATGTACAAACTTTGTTAAAAATTTATCAAGCCTTCAAATGATTTTGGTTACAGGTATTTATAATACATACATTTAAAACTCTATGTTAACTGACACAATGGAATAGGATTTGAGGAAATGACTCGGCAAATGATTCCAACAAACACCTGTGAGCTTTCAAAATCTGAAACAAACAGCGCCATGAGGTAAGCAGATGCACGGTGGGACAGACTAAAGAAGGCCTGGAGATACTGGGAAAATATTCTCAGAAGGAAGCAGGCAGGCAGACGGTATGTGAAGAGGCCCAAATGTGAGAATGTTAACAATTACATTCCAGGGAGTGTACAAAATCTAATTTCAGATTCTGCTAAAAGAAAAAAAAAATTTTCAGGACATCTTGATACTTGGAGGCCTTGAGTTGTTTTGTGGAAGTTGGAGTTTTTAAAAGTACAAAATATCGCGATTCATGCAAAAACGAAAACAAAAACAAAAACCAACAACAACAAAAAACCCCAAACAAACCAAACCAAACCAAACCAAAGGAAAATACAGCAAAACCCCAAATTAAATCATACAAAAGCTCCACAGCTGGGTTAGGACGGCGATGCCAATCAGTCCTAGAAGGATGGCCACCACATCCTCTGCCGCCTGGCGCGTCTCCCCATGTGGGGATGGCCCGCAGACACCTGCACTTCCCCATTGTTAGCCACAAAGATGCTCACCGAGGCCATGGAGACCTAAGACAGCCTAAGCCCTCCATGAGCAGGTCTGCACAGCCTCGAGAGCTCCGTGCCGAGACATTCCCAGGAGACAGCAGCACAGCAGGACTTTACCAGGACAGACCCAGATGCCTCCTAAATTGCCAACCACCTCTTTTAAAAAAGAAAGAAAAATCTACTGGGAAAGGGACTTTATGGTAAACATTGATAGAAGAACAAAAGGCTCCTTTCCAGTCGTGAGCACAGTGTGCCTTGGCAGTCAGTCTGTCTGCAGGAGTTAGGAAAGTGCTCACCTGTGCGCGTCAACAGGATGAATACTGAGTGGAGCAGTGTCATGTTAGAGCTGTACAGGTATAAAGTTCTTGAAGCTATACAAAAGTCTATATATAAGATGGAGTTTTACCATTTTAAACATGATTTCTTTAAATTAAAAAATAAAGATTAAACTGTATGTGATTTGGAGCTGATTAGTATATAGGTCAATAATCTTGGTATTTAACACCCCTCTTATTCGTTAGGAACCGGACAGGAGTTACCCTAATGATTTAAAAGTAACGTGTGCATTTACCACTGTTTAAGTGTTTCTGACACTAACACAAACCTAGGGGCAGCAGAATGTAGGTCAAATCCTATTTGTCTAACTAGGTAGAGGCAACAGTGTCTGGAAGAGGACAAAATTGTGCTTCTGTGTGGATTAACTTTCCTGAACTCTAGGCTGTGATGAGCTTAGAGAAACTTCAAGGGAGGGTAAGAAACACGGCAGTATCAAGTAGGTGAACACTGTCCCTGTCTGAGTAAAAACAGGCCTGGAGCCCACTGTGAGCTGAGTGAGGTTGGCAGCCAGGCGTCAGCAGTGGCTGCGAGTGCACACGTGCTGACAGCTCACAGAGGCTGCAGAGAAGGCTGAGCACACCGAGGAGAAAGGAATCCAATGTTGCTGAAAAATGACCTCAAACAATCTCATTTATGTTCAATGAACCTATTTTTAAAAAATATATATACACACACAGCTATGTATCATTTCAGATTCAATAAAGGTCAGTTCCCGTTTGACAGCATTATCTTTTTATACAAAAGTCCAATCTTCATTTACACTGCAAGTATTCTGGGCACCTGTTGTATTAAGCTTTTCTTGTTCTAACATAAATTAAAAGAAGAGTAATACATCAAAGCAAGCCAGGCCTGAGAAATGAGCTGTCACAGCACTTGATCCATCCTGAAACCAAGGTTTCGGTGA
Source organism: Mus caroli (assembly GCF_978045245.1). Lineage (NCBI taxonomy): Eukaryota > Metazoa > Chordata > Mammalia > Rodentia > Muridae > Mus > Mus caroli. The sequence continues at coordinate 110,556,969 of NW_028227261.1, read as the reverse complement.
GGTTTACTGAGGGAAGAGGCAGACCAGCTCAGGACTGGAGTGTGTCAACTCAATTCACACAGAAACAAACAGTTCTCCTGAAACCACTGTTGCCCATGGAGGCCTGAGTGAAGAACACACCCAGAAGCCAGGCTGACTTGTTAGCAGATTTTGCTCTAGTAGAAGCCAAGGAGGCAAGACTTACAGGACCAGTGGTGTTCTTAAAAATATATTACTCAAACATCTTCAGAACAGACCATAAATCTACACATTAATAAAAACACAGGTCCTTTCTGTAAGGAAGCTACAAGAAATGTAAAGGAAAAACAACAAACACTCATATCGCTGATTGAAATGCTAATATTGCTAATGATGTATATGATATTGCACCTTTTTGGAAACAGCAAGTTGGAGACTTAAGTTTCTTTTACAATAGAATTGAAAATTACAAAACAAAACAAAAAAAAAAACAAACAAAAAAAATCAGGTCATGGAGTGAGAATCTGACACTTTTTCCTTAAGCGACCCACTCAGGATCACCAAGGAAGAGAAGGGGACAGCTGCCTGAAGCAAAGGAAGAAGGCTTTTCTCATTCCATTCATTGGGAGGGAAGGGGATGGAGTATTCAATGCTTAGAATGGATGCACCCTTAGCAATCAGTGTGCAACAGCAAACACAAGGGAAAACCAGTGTACAGTACTAGTGCTGTTTAAATAACACACCAGATTATACATTGCAGCATAATTAAAACTACACACACATTCTTGGTACATGCTGGTATATAGGATCTCACACACACAGTAGCTACCATGCCCCCATACATGTAGTTGCACACACTCTCTCACAGATTCACTGATCACCAGCAGTCATACGCTTCACTCACTTCCACTCACAGTTTCTGAAGGCTCTATATAAGGTAGATTGCTATATCATCTGGAGCTACCACTTTTTATAAAAGCACATGCTAAAAGATCACGTCCACGGTAATCTTGCAGCAACACTCGGAATGATCACACAAAAACCAGGGAATGTTAGTGCACACACAAAATTAAGCTAAAGAAAAGGTCTTTGGAGTTCCAATCACACAGTTAGTATAACATCCCATAATTGTGAAGACTAATGGTAAGCTTTTATAGTTGATTAAGTCACACAGTGCAAAGAAAGGTCCATTGACCCTTTTGGTAAAGGGAGGGCTGGAAGCCACACAGGTTAAGTTCAATGGATAGTCCATATATACATGTGATGAGGAACACCCAAACTAAATTTGTGCTCTTAGGCTGGTCACTCTGAATCCCGATGCACTTCTGAAGCATCAGCTCGGCAAATTGGGCAGGTACGGTTTCCCTGAAAGACAAGAGGGAAGACGCTCACTGAAGTCACGTCTCATGCAGTGAAGCACCCAGCTCTACCGTTCCTCCCAGATGGTCTTGCATTCTAGTTCTTTACAAACAAATCCTAAACCAGAATGGTGGTGTATGCCGTAATCCAACTCTCAGAGGCAGGAGAATCCTGAGTCAAGCAAGCCTCAGCTACGTGAGAACTTGCTTCAAAACAAAAATACAAAAACAAAACACAGCAGGACAACCCACTAGTAACTTTTTAATGACTTTGTTCTTTGTTTAAATTCATAAAGATGACTTACTATCACTAGTTTGGAAAAAAACAACTTAAAATCAAGATCTTGGCTTTTTTTGTTTGTTTTTTGGGTTTTTTTTTTTTTTTTTTTTTTTTTTTTTTTTGAGGGGGGATAATAGGGCTGGGGCTGGGCATTAAATCCAGGATGTCACACACTCTAGTCTTTAGGACGGAGCTCTGAACACTCTTCCTTCTCCTGTCCCTGCCTCTTCACAGTGCTAGGACTTGTAAGTGCATGCCAAGAGCCTGGCTCCAGCCTTCACTACTCTTAGTTTTTGCAAGGTCTCTGTTGTGTAGATCAGGCTGACCTCAAACTCATGGAGACCCACCCGCCCTGCTTCCCGAGTGCTGATATGAACAGAGTGAGGTCATACCATCCATGGTTCCCACTTACTTCTTACCTGGCTCCTATCAAAGGCATCACTTACTATCTTACCTGCTACAGCCACTATTCAGCAAACACTCTAATTCCCACATTACGATGGAGGGCCATCAGAGAAGTCAGTTTTCTTGGCTGCTTGTCACTACTCAGTATGCCTGGCTCACCCTCATCCTATTCCATTCCTTTCCTGTCTCACTCTCTACACTGTGGCCAGGGAGGTTTGTAAAGCACAGCTGCGGTAGGTGGCACCCTTCCCCTTGCTTTTCAGAGTCAAGCATGAGCTCCTCCGTGCTTCAGAACGACTTCTCAATAACCAGGCCCTGCCTGTGCACCACCCTCACACACAAGCCATGCTTTGGTTTGTTTTTTCTACAAAGTTCAGACTCTTCATTTTTAGAACTTAGTAGACAGGTCTTACTGCCTAGGCTAGCATGGCCTTCAGGGCAAGACTTTCCTGACTTAGCCTCCCCTGAGTGAGAGGATCCCAGGTATGCACCCGCACCACAACTCTACCTTAACTCATTTCCCTATTAGACTACAAAGTTGCCTAATGAGCACATTCTACTAAAAAAACTCAAAACTGACTATTTAAATTATTTTGTCATTTTATTTATATTTTATTCACATAATTAAAACTATGCAGAGAAATGCTTAAAAAGGAAGACAAGGAGCCTCAGCAGCCATCCCGACAGACCACTGCTATTCTGAATCTTGGGGTTTTCTATATGCATAGGAGAACTGATCAGAGTTTAGTAAAAAAGCTTATTCTCCAGAAAAATCTCTGACAAAAAGTCAGAGTGACGAAATGGTCTAAACCTGTGGTGATAGCTGCACAACTTTACAAATACCCTAACCCCCCCCCCACCCCCAAAAACCCAAACTCTTAAATGCAGTGAACTTTATGATATGACTCTTATTTAATTAAAAAAGATTTCTCAGGAGCCCAGGTCTGGAGCCCAAACACACAGATAATAGGGACAAATGAGTGCTTGCTCCCTGCCCGTGTGAAACTGCCACCCTGTTGATGGCAACAATTACCTTCTATTAAAAAAACAAAAAAACAAAAAAAACAATGCTGCAACAACTGCACACAGAAGTCACCCATGCTAAGCCCACGCAGGGCCGGTTGGTGGATCTGCAGCCCAGTCTCTACAGCTAATCTTATCTGGACTTCTTCTCACAGAGGGGCTTCCTCTAAACACTATGCTTCCATTTCACCTCCTGTACCCTCAGCCTCCAAACCATGGGCTTACTCAGATGAATGTATAATCAACAGAAATGCAGAACATGGTTATTCTCTGTACACTTGTGATCACTTTACCTTAAGCCATTTATCAACACACTTGGCATGGAACTCGTGGTTACAAGGTAAGACTCTAAGAAGCTGCCTTGACTCAAAATCACACATGCATACTACACACCTGGAAAAGAGCAAAGAAATCATTTTTGGTTTTCTATTTTGTTATGACTATTATGTTTGCAAAGCTATTCTCAGTTATCAATATATCACTTTAAAAAAATTACCACTTTCCTAAACATAACGATGCTAAGGGACTTATTGAAGGTCCTTTGATTTACTGACGACACATTATCAAAAGTTTCTGGTTAAGGAGCAAGAGAGGTGGCTAAGGGGTTAACAGTGCTAGGAAGTATGAAGACCCAAATCTAAAGCCTCAGCATCCGTGTACAAAGCTGGGCATGGCTGTGTGTGCTTGTAACCCCAGCACTAGGAGGTAGAGACGGGGAAGTCTGAGGGTTCCTGGATGGCCTATCTAGGAGGAAAAAGCAAACTAGCTTAGTAAGGCATTCTATTTCAAGACAATAAAGTGGAAAGCAACAGAGGAAGACACCCAGTGTTCTGTGCATGCACAGGCTCATGTGCCATTCACATGCAGGCACCACACAACTACACTCCAACTTGCTATACATTCACCAGAAAGAATAAAAACAAGTGACAAAAAGGGACATTTCTTCTAATTAACATCCCAGTCGGTCTGAAAACTAGAGATACTAGACCACTGTATTACCCTTACAAGTACTGGAATAAGGTTGAGCATGGGGGTGCACACCTTTAATCTTAGTGCTTGAAACAGAGGCAGGAGGATCTCTGTGAGTCTGAGGCCTGCCTAGTCTATTGAGTTACAGGAGAGCCACAGCTACATAGTGAGGTCCTGTTCTTCTCCCTGTACCCCTCCCCCCAAAAGAGTACTGGAATAATAGTAGGATATTCTCATGAAAAAGAGCAAATGTAGAAGACGCCATAATCTTACACCATATACGAAATTAATTACGGATGGGGAGGTGGCTTGGTGGATCAAGTCTGTTGTATAAATGCGAGGACCAGACTTCAGACCCAAAGGTCTGATTCACATAAAAAAGCTGGGATTCCTGGGACAATCTGGCTAGACAATCAGTAAGTTTCAGTGAGACCCTGACTTTGAGAACTGGAGAATGGTTGGAAAGACACCTGATATCAACTTCTGATGTCTATGTGCACACAAACATATACACCTGCATATATACCACAAACACATAGGTATGAGGAGCACTGTGTTATAGGGTTCCAGATATGTGCAATACAGACAGAGGAGATAAGGCATTGAGAGAGTGAGTGGAGAGAGAGAGGAGAGGAGAGAGGGAGAGAGAGGGGGGAGAGGAGAGGGAGAGAGGGGGAGGGGAGGGAGGGAGGGAGGGAGGGAGGGAGGGAGGGAGGGAGGGGAGGGGAGGGGAGGGGAGGGGAGGGGAGGGAAAGAAAGAAAGAAAGAAAGAAAGAAAGAAAGAAAGAAAGAAAGAAAGAAAGAAAGAAAGAAAGAAAGAAAGAAAGGAAGGAAGGAAGGACGGACCGACCAGGGGAGTGGCTGCTAATAGGTTAAGAGAAAACCATTTTTTGAGTGACGAAATGGTCTAAACCTGTGGTGATAGCTGCACAACTTTACAAATACCCTAACCACCCCCACACACAAAAAAAAACCAAACTCTTAAATGCAGTGAACTTTATGATATGAATTTCAGCTCATTCTGTATTCAAACCTGTTCTTAAACTTTGCTGTAATCAGTCACTTGCTATCGTAACGTTGGGAAACAGTCTATAAGGGGGCTGGAGAGATGGCTCAGAGGTAAGAACAGAGTTCAGTTCCCAGCAAACCACACAGTGGCTCATAACCATCTGTAATGAGACCCGGTGACCTCTTCTGGCCTGCAGGCATATATGTAGACATAACACTGTATACATAATATAAACAAACAAACAAACAAAAAAAAGTTAGTCCATTTGACTAACGACTCCCTCACTGGTAGCAAGGACCTGGTCAGGGTCTATGCTAACCACCCACCTTTATCACATTCTCTCAGGCACTCAAACGTTTACTCCCTAGAGGTAGAGGTGTCACAGACGCATACTTACAAAGTCTGCTCTGACTGGTGGTTGCTAGGATTGAACCTGTACGAAGGAAGCTGTTCAATGTCTGCCTTAGTCAGTCCCCGAGGTTTCGCCTCTCCCAGTCTCTCTGCCAAGTTTAACAGGGCCTAAAGACAAGGAGACAGATTTTCATCTTTACATTTTCTATTGGAGTGCTATCACAACAGCTTAATTTCTTGTGTGTGCACCTACATGCACACATGTGGCACCATGCAGAGGTCAGAAGACAATCTATGTGGGGAAGTGGTAAATCTTTACACCAAACGAATCCCAGAGATTGAACAAGAGCCCTTTGGCCAGCCACTGGAGTAACTTCTACTTTTGTTTGGGGGGGGCGGGGGGGGGGACAAGTATCACTTTGTAGACTAGGCTGTTGCTTCAGTCTCTCAAGCTTACAACTCTTTATTTTACATAGAAAAACTATGTACTTAGGCTGTAACTATGCTGTACTCTAATTTCATCATTATTAAAGAAATATTCTTATAATGGGTAACTTATCTACACCAAATTGTAAAAAAGACCAATATATTGGGTTTTTAAAGTGTTTACCATGAACTCATATTTTAAACCACTTGATGTATCTTATTATGTTTATCGATTTTATACTAGTACCTCATTCTTCCTTAATTTTTAATGGTTCATTATTTATGTGCTTCAACCTATAATTAGGTTGCCTTTTTTATAAAGATTAAGTGTCTTGCTAGCTCAAGCTGTTGAACTCAACACCCTCCTCCTGCATCAATCCCAATATAATGCCTCAAATCTCCATTTTCTCCCCTTTTTAAGACAAGGTCTTACTATGTAGTTCGAGCTGACTTTAAATGTGTTATCCTCTGCTTCAGCTCTAAAGTGTTGGCACCACAGGCATGTGTCACCACACAGGTCACAGGTCATATGCTACACTCCATTGTGTGCTAACACTTTCCTCTCTCAACATATGCCAAAATCAATAGTAATAGCCCCCTTTCAAGATTCGGCTTAAACATCTTTGCTTCCACAATCCTTTTTTAAACACCTAATCAAAACTTACCACTTTCTCAGTTTGCATAACAAGTCTACCTACTGAAATAGTAGCAAATATGCATGTAGCAAATGTCCAAAAATCCTCGGGAGGCTTAATATTTTTATGAATTATTTGAATCTTAAAACGCAAAGTTAACCTCATAAATGTTTATGTGAAAGTACAGAACAATACTACATACAAATAGTATACTCCCCAAATTAATTCATAGCTCATCTACTAACCTCATAATTTTCAACTTCTCCGTCTTCCACATCCAATTCAAAGCTGAAGGTTGGGCCCACTGCAGGTGGTACTGGAAGCATTGATCTACAGAGAAAACCAGCAAGGAAGCATTAGTATGGATGTACAACACAGGTACCGGCAGAAGGACAAAGGACAGGTCACACGGACGAAGAGTGGCCAGTGCTTTAGAGGCATTAAAGGCATTGACTTTACTAAGCATGCCACCTGCAATAGCATAACAAGCTAACCATGAAGGCAGACACAGCTCAGCAGGTAGGGGAGAGCCGGCAAGCCTGATGATGGGCTCACCTCCATCCCTAGAACCTGTGCGATGATGAGAGAACCCAATGCTCACAAGTTGTCCTAATTTCCACAAGTGGGCCAAAGTATGCACATGCACACAGCCACTGTGTGCAAGTACTCATGCTGAATAAATGAAGGTAATGAAGAATTTAAATGTAGGAATAGACTATACAATAAACTATACAATAAAAACTGCTAAACAGTTAATACATAAGTAAGACTAGAAAAATGACTAGTTATCACTATTCCTCCATATTGACCTATGGATTTAACATAAAATTCTACTAAGTTTTATGTCTTTTTGTTGCGGGATATGTGATCACATTATGAACCTTAAGACTGTGTTGTTTACTAGAAAAATCTGCTTTCTAATTGTAGTGTGATTCAGCCCTTAGTATACACTTAATCTCTCTGGCTGGAATACAGACTCACTCTTGGTACACATCTTTAATTCCAAACAATGAAGGTATAAAGCTACTTTGTAGAGAAAGCACCCATGTTTGAAAGGGATTAAGTCTAACTGAGTGGCAGACAAAGTGATGACTCAGAGAGAAACTCTCAGGAGAACAGAGAGGAGGGAAGCTACCTGAGGGGCAGTGCAGAGAAAGGAAGAGAAAGATTCACTGGGACAGTTGTATAGAGACAAATTACAGAGAAAGAACAAGCTAGACACAGGTGATAATAGAAATGAGCCAGAGAATGAGAAGGAGCCAGGAGGATTAGAACAGACTGCCAAAGTTAGTATGAGGCCAAGCAGAGCAATTAAGAGGCTGAGAGAGAAGCCAGTTTGACTCAGTCAACTTGGAGAGGAGTCTGAGCCAGGACAGCTGAGCTGAGCAGCCAGCCAGACTCAGAGAGAACTACAAAGGATGAGCTTCTTCAGCAGCGAGTCTCGGAGGCTGCAAACTGTCTAGGCCTAGAGGAGATTGTACGGAGGCTGGAAGCTTCCAGGACTAGGCCTAGGTTAACAGACAGAGGCAGCAAAGTCTCCAAGGTGCTAATTACTTATAAGGAGGAGAATAAAAGTTACTTTTATAACTTGTAGTACAAAATGAATGCTAATTTTAAAGTTTACATGGAGATACAGAAGATTAAATAGAAACATTTTTGAGCTCTAAGTTGGACTGTTATCTTATTTTAAGACAAATAGGAGAGGAAGGTGTGCGGTAAGGGGAAAGAGGGTGAGCTAAGATTATCAGGAAAAATAACCTGTAGTTTAAAGATGACATTTCATACTCGTCTTAGAAAGTAATTATAGACATGTGACTGAGTCCCAGTCAATGAAGGATCAACAATGGCAGTATGCTCCATCCTGGGAAATGTCAGGAGAAGAGGTAAGCAGACACACCTACTTTACTCTCTTTCTTTTTAACCCTACTTTTCTGTGAGGCCAGGGTCTTGCTATTTAACCACACCTGGCTTGGTACGCCCTCTTGATTCCTGGGACTCTTCCTATGCTAGCACACCCAGCCTCCCACCCACTTCTATAACTACTGTACTATCACGGCCCAAGTTTGAGGGCAGAAGAATCCATTCCCACAGACACAAGGGGAACAAACCACCCTGGAGGTAGCCTTCATTATGTAAGAAATAAAAAACTACCATGTTTAACCGATGATGTTCATTACAGATAAACTCAATCCTAACAGACTGGTTGGTTCTAAGAGGTAAAAATGACTTCTTCTGTTTGATTCTAGGGCCTAAGAGATGCTCAGTAAGGTTGCTCCCTGCAAGCCTTAGATCTGAGTCTGATCCCTGGAATTCAGAGTAAAGAGAACAGACATCCCCAAGGTGTCCTCTGACCTTCACACACAAACTGTGGCATGCATGTGCTCCCCAACCACACAGATTCTCAGAAGTGTAAAAACAGTAGTTGATTTATGACTCTAGGAGCTGAAAAAATGGTTCAGCAATTAAGAGCACTTGTGTTCTTGCAGAGGACTTAGGTTAGGTTCCCATCATCAATAGTGTGGCTTACAACCATCTGTAACTCCAGGTCCAGAGATCCAATGTCCTCATCTGGCCTCCATAGGTACTGTATGCACACGATATACATACATATACTTGCAAGCAAGACTCACACAAAATTAAATCTAAAAAAACACAAACAAACCAAAACAAAACAAAAAAAACCTGACTCACAATGCCGGGGCCTAGCAAACACAGAAGTGGATGCTCACAGTCAGCTACTGGATGGATCACAGGGCCCCCAATGGAGGAGCTAGAGAAAGTACCCAAGGAGCTAAAGGGATCTGCAACCCTATAGGTGGAACAACATTATGAACTAACCAGTACCCCAGAGCTCTTGACTCTAGCTGCATTTGTATCAAAAGATGGCCTAGTCGGCCATCACTGGAAAGAGAGGCCCATTGGACTTGCAAACTTTATATGCCCCAGTACAGGGGCAAGCCAGGGCCAAGAAGTGGGAGTGGGTGGGTAGGGAGTGTATTGGGGACTTTTTGGATAGCATTGGAAATGTAAATGAGGAAAATACCCAATAAAAAAAATTCTAAAAAAAAAAAAAAACCTGACTCAACTGTGTAAGTGGCAATACTTAAAATTTTTCCATTTTGTAATCTGATACAAAATTAAAGAGTTTTTACCTTCTCATTTTCTTCCTTAACGACTGGCTCTCAAGTCCAACTTAACATCAAGCAAAAGCAGTATGGTAACGCATAGTAAGTCACAGGCCACAGCGAGGGCACTCATAAAGCAAAGCCTCTCCAGAGAGGTCAGTAAAAGAAGGAACTTACAGCACGTATGGTAGTAAGCTGGGATGGTAAGGAGGAGGGGGCATTGGCTGCTGGGATCGGTATCTACTACGTCCTGTGAGTCTCCGAGGCATAAATGGTGGATAAGGCTGTAGGAAGGAAAGGTTGAAAATGATCACTTTATGTTTAAAATCAGTGTCAAATAATACACTTTTTTTTAAAAACTAAAAAAAAAAAAAAGAAAAAAAAAAGAAAGCAAACCGTTGTGTGTGTGTGTGTGCATGGTGTTTAGGCAGGTGCACCTGTTACGGCATGCAGGCGAGGATCAGAGGACAAGGCTAGGGAGCTGCTTCTCTCTCCTAGTATCCTCCTGTGAGTTCTGGGATGGAACTCAAGTTACCAGGCTTCCATGGCAAGCACCCTTACCTCTGAGTCTCCCTTGCAGGCCCCAACTTGGTTTTTGTTGGTCATGTTTGTTATATCTTTCTATATAGTATATAGCCCTAGCTGTGCTGGATGCCACTCTGTAGACCAGTCTAGTGTCCAACTCAGAGCTCCATCTGCCTCAATGCTCAAATACAACTTGCTTCTCCCACCCTTTAAAGATTTACTTATATATGAGCATGCACACACACATATATGTGTGTGTATGTGTGTGTGTGTGTGTGTATGTGTGTATATATATATATCTTCAGACACACCAGAAGAGGGCATCAGACCCCATTACAGATGGCTGCGAGCCACTATGTGGTTGCTGGGAATTGCAGTCAGTGCTCTTAATTGCTGAGCCATCTTTCCAGCCTAGCCAACCTGCTTTCTTTTTAAGACAAGGTCTTCCTATCTAGCCCAGATCAGCCAGAACCTTGCTTTTTAGACCAACCTGGCCTTTATAAGTTAAGTAATCCTCTGTGCTTCTACCTTCTCAGTGTTGGGATTACAGGCCTGTGCTACCATGCTCAGCTGACACCTGGTTTTTAAAAAACTTACTGTTCAAGTGGCATTAACTAGTTCTTTCATGTTGATACAACAATCAGGATTAAACACACATGCAAGTGGACTTTAAGAATACATGAATTCTGAACATTTCCAGAGTTACACTGAAAACTCAAAATAAGTTGTCAAACAATTAAATGAGTATTAACAATGAATGAAGACTTACTACTCCAAAGGACACCTCCTGATGCAAAGGGTCATGTGTCAGGAACTGCAAAGGAGCTGACGGAGGTAATGTTGGGGGATGGGCTGAAGGGGGATAAGTAAAACTGCCTACTTGAAGATGTTCTCCTAAGAGCTCCACTTCATTTTCTATCCTCTGCAGAGGCTGTGGAGGGAAAAGAAATCAGCATACCCCTAACACTTTAAAAAAATTGCTTTTCTTAATATTACCAGGCCATTGTTGATACATCAAACTAAAAAAATATAAGTGGACCCAAGATTTCCTATATTTAATTATATTTTGTCTTATTTACACATTAAGCATTTGCATCATCTAGTACAGTATACATGTCGTTTAATACCCAAACTCTCAAAATAGGAGAGGAAAAAAATCATTGCAAGCCAATTCTATGGAAATTAAAAGTTTGAGTTGTCATAATACCCTGATCAACAGAGATTTTCAGACACCGAGCCTCCCTGAAGAACTAATATATAGTATGTGTGTAAGTCAGAAGTAGAACCAGGGGGCACAGTACAGTACAAGTTTCACTCTAGTACAAAAATCACAGGCTGTAGTGCCAATCAGTATGTGACTTTTAGACAAATTCTCAGTATTCTTACTTACAAAATTGACACATTTTTAGCTTACTTCAGAAGTGTACTATGGCTGGGCATGCTAGCATATACCTATAATATACTTATAATTTTAACACTTGAGGTGAAGGCAGGAAGACTGTTTGAGGACAGCCTGAGACACACAAGGAGAATCCAACCTCATGTACTGTGAGCACCAATTATAAAGCACATTGCACTTCGTAGCATGCAGTGTGTTTTCTTAAAATAAATAGTATAATAGGTGGACTCACTCTAAGCTTCTTTTGTACAATAATGTCTCATGAACCTGGGTTAAAGGAGACTGTTTCAAAAAACTTTACTAACCAATAAGAGGAGGAAGAGGAGAAAAAAAATGAGAAAAGGGGGGGGGGGGGAGAAGAAGAAGAGGAAGAGCAGGGCTAGCCGCAGAGGTAACTAGGAGGTTGTTGCTCTGCCAGGCAGAATTCAGTTCCCAGCACCCATCTAAGGTGGCTCACAACAGAGTGAAATCCCAGCTCCAGGACGTGCTGAGCCTCTCATCTCATCTCCATAGACACCTGCACATATGGTGACACACGGTGTATACACTCACTCTCTCTCCCCCTCCCCATCTTTAAAAGATTAAGGACTGACAATTAAAAGGTTTCCAACTTTTCAATTTAGAAATGCATGAATGAGGCACTGAAACGGCTCAGACGGTGCCTGCTGAGTGGTCCTGGCAACCCAAGTTCCAGCTCTTGAAGTACACAGAAGGTAGAAGAAGACCAACCTCACCATATTGTGCTCTGACTTCCATATGCCATGCACCCCCCCCCCTTCCCAACTACAGAACGCACACACGGAGGAACAGACTTAAAAATCATTAGAATACATAGAATAGAAAAAACCCTAGTACCAATTAGAGAAGACGTTCCCTTTGCCTCTACCTGCCTGAAAGACTGCAGATATGAAATAAAAATTCACTTAAGTTAAGTAATACTAAAATAACAAGGAAAATTTTAAAATAAGTTAGCTCTAAAGTGTGTTTAAACTAACTTATCTATCTGTAAGTTCCTTTAATTCCTTCAAGAGCCATAAGAATACCAATGTTATATGCTTAAATGGAAATTATTTACATTTACTAAACTAATTGGCCTAACCTAAGCATTCTGGAAAAACTAGAAACACGAAGAGAAATACCTACCGATCGTGACTGCTGTGTTTGGAAAGGGACAAATTGGCCTGGTGGTGGCAAGTGGGGAGGATGATGGGGAGAAAGATGAGGAGGATGTATAAGAAACGGATCACTAGAAATGAGGGGCGGGAACGCAGCATATGGTACTGGTAAGTGCTGAACTGAACATGCCTGAAGCATCTGCAAGAAAAAATTCATTACTTTTAAGTAAAAAGATGCCAGAATATAAAATTTTCTTGAAAAAGTTATGAATCAAATTGCCACATCTCCCCCAATTCATGTAAAATAGCTAACATATCATATAAAGTAGCTAACATTTAAGTACTAGACTATTTTCCTACCCCCAAGTAAGAAATGGCTTTCGTCTGTCCTCTGAGAGGGAGCCCTGTGTGGAAGGAAGCATCTCCTCCTCACTGCCCTCTCACTCAACGCCACAGGTGGGAACACCACACAGGGCTTTACTCTCCTCCCGGGAGACCTGCTTGGGTCATTTAATTAATACATTAATACACAGATGTTTATTTTAACCTCACAGGTAGACCAGGGGGTTAAACTTAAGATTTTCTCCAAGTGCTTTCCCCTGAAGATAAGTTACTGAGTCCCTCTGGATCTTAGCCACTTTGTTGTTAAGTAAGAAAAACTATGGGTCAGAATATTACAAGCTAAAACATAAGCTCTAGAGGGAAAAATATGTTGTATGAATCTCAATGTCTCTATAGCATTAAGCAAGTAATTTTACCTTCCAGATCAAGTTTCTAGACTGTCACTCAAGAGACCCTAACGAAGCCCCAGTAAGGGCTAAGATCGTTATCTATTGAATGCTACATTACTAAGTCTGATGCAAACCTTTACTAAAGTTTAATTACAAACTGTTTAATAGGAAGAAATATGATTTAAGACACTTAAATGTATATATTTTAATCACTCTAAATAAAATGTATCCTATTTTAAAGCTAACTTTACCTAGTGGTCACAATACTTATGCTGAGATTTTTCTTATAGTAAACTTAATCTTTCAGTTGGAAGTGAAGCTACAAAGACAGTTCTTAAACTTTGTTAGCTATCCTAAGCGAGGACTGAAGAACCTTATGTCATAAACAAAACCAGGTTGGCACACTTTTAGTTAAAATCAAATGAGAATAAAGACATGGACTTACTGGAGGAGGCACACTACAGACCGGGAGGTGTTGTCCACTGAAAACCACTGAGCATCCTGGGACCTGCTGTGTACTGCAAGCAGGGATGTGCTGGCCCGTGCAGAGTGGAAGCCCATGGGGTGCCACCGTGGTTACCGTGTAGGAGACAGGAACTGTTCCTTGATGGAGCTTTTAGGGAAGAAAAGTACTACTTTTGAGAAAATGTTACCTATTTTTTAAAGTTAACATTTGAGGGCTTGGAGAGGTAGCTCAAGTAGTAGGGTATGTACTGGCTAGTTTTGTGTCAACTCAACACAGCTGGAGTTATCACAGAAAAAGGAGCTTCAGTTGAGGAAATGCCTCCATGAGATCCAGCTGTGGGGCATTTTCTCAATTAGTGATCGAGGGGGAAAGGCCCCTTGTGGGTGGGACCATCTCTGGGCTGGTAGTCTTGGGTTCTATAAGAGAGCAGGCTGAGCAAGCCAGGGGAGGCAAGCCAGTAAAGAACATCCCTCCAAGGCCTGTGCATCAGCTCCTGCTCCCTGCCCTGCTTGAGTGCCAGTCCTGACTTCCTTGGGGATGAACAGCAGTATAGAAGTGTAAGCTGAATAAACCCTTTCCTCCCCAACCTGCTTCTTGGTCATGATGTTTGTGCGGGAATAGAAACCCTGACTAAGACAGGGTACTTCTTTATCTTTATGAGGTCCTGGGTGTGACCCCGGCACCATATAAACCAGGCATGGTGGTGCAAACATGTAACCTTGGTACTGGGAGGTGGAACCAAAAGCATCAGAAATTCAAGGTGTTTTATTTATATAGTGTATTAAACGCCTGGGCTAAATGAAACTCTTTTTTTGTTTTTTTTCGAGACAGGGTTTCTCTATATAGCTCTGGCTATCCTGGAACTCACTTTGTATAAATGAGACTCTTATCAAACAAATGTACTGATTCCCCTATTTGCTATTCACACTCACATTGTACTTTCGCCATATTTCTTTTTCTGTTTTAAAACAGTCTTACCTAATTCAAGTTAGCCTCTAACTCACCATGGAGCCAAGAATGGCCTTGAATTCCTAATCCTCTGCTTCCTCCCAAGTGCTACAATTAGGTCTGTGACACCTTTCCTTGCTTTCTCTAGTAGTGTCAATAGGAAGGTTTTATAGCTAGCCCAGATGGTATGAGCGCTGAAAAGCCAGTCCTGCCCCTCACCTACGCAGAGTGGGAGAGCTCACCCTGGGGGTGCTGGTGCAGAAGAGCTGGCGGCAGACCAACCTATCTATTAATCAGGCCCACCAACATCTACCCCATCTATAAACTTCTGAAAGGGGCCAGTCCTACAGAGCCAAAGCTGCTGCACCTTCATGACTGGGCAGTAACAGCATATCTAAGAGGAGTCCCAGAGAAGATGCAGTTTTGAAAGTGTGGCAGAAGTCAGAGGCTTCTAACCCGACCAATGACTCATTGCAATGAACATTAGCAAATGAAGCTATTTGGGCAAAAGGACATACTGTGTGACAGTGACACACTGCAGCTACCATGAGATGATTTTTTTGTTTTTGTACTCTTTGTGGGGTGAGGGGGGAGAGTGCACGTGCAGAAGTGGATATGGAGAGCCGGAGAGAGGAGTGGAAGTGGAGTACAATGTGAAATTCACAACGAATTAATCTTTTAGAAAAACTTAGTGGTATGTTAACTCTTTCAGCCTGCTTTGTAGAGCAATACTCCTAAAAACATCTCTTGTAAAAATTAAAACTCGTGGTTTTTTAAAACATGTATTCTGATTTTTATGTGTACAGTGTTTTTTTTTCTTTTTTCCCTGCCTGTAGATCATGCAATCAGAGTGCCCATGGAAGCCACGAAAGGGCAATGGTTACCCTACAAGTGGTTACAGATGATTGTTAGCTGCCATTTGGATGCTGGGAACTGAATCTGAGTCCTCTTCAATAACAGCCAGTGCTCTTGGCTGCTGAGCCCTTTCTCTAGCCCAAAGCATGTGTTTGTTCAGTTGCAGCAGGTGACGACAATGGAAGTGGCATTTAATATTAAATCTGGGTTAGGGATCCAGAACCCCATGTAAGTGTGCTTGCTCAAAGCCCTGGGTTCCATTACCAGCACCCAGCATAGAAATGTAAGGAAGACCAAACCTCCTTTTTCCACCTAACACTGTAGCTATGCCTTCCCCTCCTTTCTTTGAGGTTAACCGGATATTTCAAGCATACTTGTACTAGGTACACAACCACTGTCACTACTCTTTTGCAACTACAAACACACCTTGCTGTTTTATATTAATAGTAGCTATTTATCTCAAAGCATACTGGGTAAACAGATTCTAAAAACAGAGATTGAGGCTGAAAAGATGGCTCAGCAGATAAGAGCACTGACTGTTCTTCTAGAGATCCTGAGTTCAATTCCCAGCAACCACATGGTGGCTCACAACCATCTGTAATGGGATCCAATGTCCACTTCTGGTGTGTCTGAAGACAGCAACAGTGTTCTCATATAAATTAAATAGATCTTAAAAACAAAACAAAAAAAGAGATTTATTTATCATTTGAATGAACGTGTAATGTGTGCGCCTGTGTGAGTTTATGTGACGGCCCTGCAACTGGGGCTCATGTCAGTTTTGAATCTTCCAAAGCAGGTGCTTAAGAACAAAACTCAAGGGCTGGTGAGATGGCTCAGTGGGTAAGAGCACCCGACTGCTCTTCCGAAGGTCCAGAGTTCAAATCCCAGCAACCACATGGTGGCTCACAACCATCCGTAACGAGATCTGACTCCCTTTTCTGGAGTGTCTGAAGACAGCTACAGTGTACTTACATATAATAAATAAATAAATCTTTAAAAAAAAAAAAAAAAAAAAAAAAAGAACAAAACTCAAGCCTCTGCAAGAATGCCTCTGCCATCTCTTCATCCTCATGGTCACATTTTTAGGGGTATCATCTAATCACCCGAAGTAGATTAAACTCCAAAAGTGGTGTAAAAGGACCCAATTCCTAGCATCTCTCCTCAAAGATCTGTGTTACTAACATGCTTGCCAATCAGTCAGTGAGAAATGGTATATACAGCATGTCTGATTTACATTTGCATTTCTCTACCTAGAGAATTTGGGTAGCCTTTCTTTTTCATAGCCTCTACTGTCTGCTCATGGCCCATCCTCTACTCTGTGAAAACCACGTTTGCTGACCAGCGGGCTCTCTGTTTCAGCTTGATTTAGCTTGTCCCAGCTATCTGTTAACTCTACCTCAAGGGCTAAAAAGGCAGTCCACTCTGCTCAACTGATTTTTATGGACATCCTACATAACTGATGAGCATCTTAATCCATTCCTCAGAGTTGTGAGGCAGGCCCAGAGTCTACTGAGCCATCTCCTTATACTCCTCCTCCCTCCATCACCATCACATCACCGTCATCACCATTGTCGTCTATATTTGGAAACATACAGGTGCAGGGTGCACTCAGAAACCAAGAGGACAACTTGCAGGACCTGGTTTCTCCTTGCACTATGTGGGCTCTGGGGACTGAACTTAGGTGGCCATGTGCCTTTACCTGCGGAGTCACCTTGAAAGCCATTTAATTCTTATCTTAATGAAGTCCACTTTTGTCAACGTGGCTACTTCCTTATACACGTAGATTTAGAAATCTTTGCTGGGACTGGAGAGAAAGCTAAATAGTTTAAAGCACTTGCTGCTTTAGCAGAAGACCCAGGTTCATTTCCCACCACCCACCTGGTTCACAACCATCTGTAACTCTAGTTCCAGAAGATCCTTCACCCTCTTCTGACCTCGGTAGGCACTAGGTATACATGTGATGTACATATGCATAGGCAAAACCACTCAAAAAAATCTAAAATTTTTAAAAATTAAAACTAAAGAGTATTTCCTACTTAAAAAATAATCACTTTCACTAATAATATTACCTTTCTAATACGTATCTAAACTCTAACTTGAACTTTTTGCTTTCAGTCTCTAGTTCAGGATAGCCCTGAACTCTACGAAGTAGGACAACCTTGAACTGTTGATACACCAGCCACCACGTCCTGGGTAATGAAATTCCAGGTGCACCACATATCTGGTTGAGTACTAGAGCTCACACCTTGTAGCTAGGCAACACAGCTGAGGTACATCCCAACTGTACTTGATCTAACTTCTGTGAATGAGATAGAGCCAGAGTTCAAACTCATTCACATGGATACTGGGTCATTACTGCATCAGTGCTCAACACCTTCCTTCCTCTCTTACCAATTATTTTGGCAAACCAAGCAATTATATGTCTGACAAAGAGCAATGAAATTAAAAAGTTGTAATTATATACATGTACCACTAGTTTTGCTTACTTTTTAACGTGCTCTTATTTAAGAAAGCCCTTCTTCCTGAAGGGAATGAAACTTCATAAACTACCTAATTGTTTTATCATCATTTATTAAAGACTCGGTTGTCTTCCAAATTCAACCATCACCATATATCAAATACAAAATATCCACATATGTGTCTTCTTATTTCTAAGCTTTAGAATCTGTTTCATTAGCCTGACTATGGCATAGTCCTAGAAATTTAAAGTAAACTGGAAATGTTGCTTAGCGCAGGGTTAGATGTTTGGCTTAAGTACAAAAACCCTTGGTTTTATTCAAGACTTGGGCCTTCACTCCCCAGTCCTGAGGGAAAGTTGAATTGCTACTTCTGCTTATGTTGTTTTTCCTCAGGTCTATGCAACAGTGGCTAACTGAAGTACACACTTCGACTACCTAGAAAGCATAGTAACCTATATTGCTGGGTCTGATTCAGTAAGTCTACAATACACTCTGAATTGGCATTTAAAAATAACAGCTTGCATGTCTGTGTGAGGATAAAAAGACAACCTGTGGGGGTTGATTCTTTCCTACCGCTGTGTAAGTCCTGGTGACTGAACTCAGCAAAGACTTTTCACTACTGATCCATCTCAGGGACTCTGAACTGGCATTCTTAAAATGGTGCTGCTGTTTCTACTCAGCCAATAAAAGCGATTTGCAGGGGGTAGAGAGATGGCTCAGTGGTTAGGAGCTACTGAAGAGGACCCAGGTTTGATTCTGGCACCCACATGGTGGCTCACAGCTATCCAGCTGTAACTTCAGTTCCAGGAGACTGGACTCCGTTTGCTGCTCTCCACTGGGCACCAGACATGTACATAGTATACAGAAGTACATGAAGGTAAAACACCATACATTAAAAAGAAAAAAAATAAAATCATGAGAGAACCATTTGCTTGAGGCTTTACAACAAGGATTAAGTCCACGATTTTTTTTCTTAAAAGGCAAGGTAGTCCCTTTTAGGTTTGTAAGCTAGACCCTGTGTGCTGAATAAAGTTGCTGCAGATCAATGAGTAAGAATAAAACTGTACAAAAACAACTAGCAACAGCTTGCTTTCAATTATAGGTTTAAAAAATATATTGCCATAGAAATCAGGATCGACTTTTCAAATCCACTCTAATTTTATTTGGGACTACATTAATTCTGCATAGTGTATTAATTCTACATTAGTTATTTACTTAAGAACTGACAGGTTTTACAAAACTGGATCTTTCAAGCCAACTGCTCATCTTTTATACAGGTTTTCTTAAATTTCCTCAACAATACTTTATAATTTTCCTTATACAATTCTTTGAAGTACTCTTCAAAATAACACTAACTCATTTCATGTCCTTTATTTTCTCTCATTCATTCATTGAGACAATGTCCAAGTTATGTGCCACAGACCTGGCTAAATCTCCATTACTAAAAGGAATGGAGAACTCAAGCAAGCTACATTTCAGGAATTAGAGAAACCTGCAACAACAACAACAACAACAACAACAACAAATCAATGGATCCTAATAAGCCACCGTTAACTTTTACCACTTGTATTTCCAGGACACTCTGCTACTGTACCTGATCATGTATGTCAACCATGACTGCATTCTGCTGGGGGGGATGAGCAGCTGGATGTAACAGACGGGGGGATACATTCGGAGGGTGGAAGGCTCGAGGTTCCTCTATTGCTTGCTGCTGTGCATAAGGGAGATGGTGATAGTTTTCATCTTGACTAATGGAATTATGTCGAGACAGACGTTCCCGTCTTCCTCGCTGGCGCCTAACAGGAGGACTATAATAGGGTAAATGCCAAAAAGAAGGTCATTACTATACTGCTTACTAACTAGTATGATTCATCAGGATTCTTATTATCTATTGTGTGTGTGTGTAAAAGCACACACGCAAGCACACGCACATGCTAAGGTAAGTACAAATAATAAATAATTGCTATCGTTCCAAATTAACTGTAAAAAAAACCCACAACTAATTTAAATATATGACTTACCAGTAAGTTTTAACAAGCTTGGATTTGCAAGGATACTATGTTACTCTGATAAGGAAAATTTACCACTCCTTTTATAAAAAAAACTGGTGTGTGTGTGTGTGTGTGTGTGTGTGTGTGAGCTGCACAACATGCGTGTATCTGTGCAGATCCGAGGCCAATGTGCAGAGTTCCCTCTTTCCTTTTACTGCGTGAGTCCTGGGGATCCAAACACTCTTACACACTGAGCTACCTTGCCAGCCCAAGTGAGCGCTTTCTTCTCCTCTAGTCACTTAGTTGTTGACCACTTGTATGGAATCATGGGTAGATACCTGTTGCGTTGTGATTCCCACTACTGTTTTGTGAGTGCTGAGTATCCCCTGCTCCTTCTTTGTTCTGCCATGAGTGAAGAGTGTGATTCTTTTTGCAGATTTAGAAACAAAAGTTAGTTTCTATCTCATCTGTAAACACAACCTGCCATCCATTTCCTATTTCAGGCTTATACCTAGTGCAGCTTCTGTACATTTAAATAAGGTGTGTGTGCAAAGGCTCCTAGTAGTACTCTTGAGAGTAATAACAGCCTGGACAGGACTGTTAACCAACAGCAGGGGAACAAATTGTCATACTTTAATGGAAGATCACAGTAAAAACAATTGCTGGGCTGGACAGACGGCACAGTGATTACGAACACTATTCTTCTAGAAGACCAGGGTTCAATTCCCAGCACCCACATGGGGACTCACAACTGTCTGGAACTCCAGTTCCACAGGACCTGACACTTCACACCAACATACATGGAGGCAAAACACCAATGCACATAAAAGAAAAGTAAATACATTTCAAAAATAAATAAATGATCTATTTCCATCAACAATAAACAGACTGCTTAAAAAACAAAGAAAACATTTAAATGAAAACAAAATCCCAAACTGTACTGTTTAAGAATATATATATATATAGGCATTCAAAACCACAATGAACAGGGGCTCCATAAACCCCAAGTCTGCTCCCTTGGAAGGAAGAAGGGATGGGCTGGTGCATGCGCACTTCCGAGTTGTATGAGGCCAGATTTAACCTAGGAGGTGTACCATGTTATCCTTCTGATTATCCACTTGTCTCACATGTTCTGAATGCACACCACTTCACCATACAACAGGAAAAGACTATTAACAACCAGATATTTAAGATATAACTTTTATTTTAAAAATCCTATGTCCACATACTAGCAGTCACAAATTACTCAAACATTTCCATATAGTTGCCTAATATATATATATAGTACTGGACATTAATTAAGTGTCTAAAGAGATTTATTTTGACTAGTTTGGGATATCAATGGTGGTTTTTTAAGACCATATCCAATCTTCTCAGAATGCTGTAACAAAACATTATAGCCTGAATGTCTTAAATAGGACCTTATTCTCTCCAAGGTCTCGGGCTACCAGTCTCTGATCGAGGTGTAACTGACCTAAGAGTTCTGATGAGAGCTCTGTTCCTGGCTTGCAGATACTCTGCATTATCATTACATCTGTATATGGCAAAGTGGGCTCTCTGATGTCCCTCCTTACAGAAACACAAATTCTATTAGATAAGGGCCCCGTCCTCACACCTTACTCAAACTCAACAGCTTCCTTAGAAGTCCCACCTCCAGTGATAATCATAATGGAAGTTAAAGCTTCACTACATGAGTTCTTTTGTAGAGGCACAAAACCATTTAGTCCCAAAATTCCCTAAGTTATTTATTCTTCTGATTACTATTATTGCATACATGCAAGCAGGAACCTCAACTCACACTGATTTGCTTGAAATAAAGTGATCTCTGGCCAATGAACTGAGGAAGGAATGAACTCCTCTAGGAGGAAGGGCAAGTGCCACACTGCTTTCACAGATGAACTTTCCGCCAGTCTGTGAGAAACGCAGCTCTTAAGGATGAAAAGGCTGGAAGGGCAGACGTAGGGCATCTCTAAGCTTTAATACGTTCTGATAGTTATAAGGTAGAGAACACATTTTTCAATTGTCAGGACTGTAGACTAGCCCATAAGAAGAGGGGCATGTTGGGGATACTGAACTCAGGACTGTTATAAAAATTTGAAAAGTGAACTATTTTTCTTTGTCTCAGCTAGCTCCCAAATAAATGAGACAGAGACTGTAAGATTTATTTAACCAAGCTTTACAGCATAATATCTAAGCAGTTATTAATCTATTCTAATGCTCTAGCCAGCCTTGCTACCTCCCAGCCAAAGCCTCCACGATACTTGCATTTTAGTACTGCCTCAGATGCGTTTTCATGTGTCTCCCCAACCCTCCTTGATGTGAAATGCCCCCCCCCCCAATCAGAAGTCCAGCTCTGTTCTCTCCCCTGCTCAGACATTGGTTGATCAGCTTTTGTTGACAAATCAGAGACTAAGTGGGGAGCAGTGTTTACACAACAGTGAGCCAGGAAAGTCTTAGAATAAGCATTACGATGCCAGATGACACGTCCTGACTGCAACCAAACTTGGGGGCAGAAAAGTCAGCACTTAAATAATGCAAGATAATTACAACAGTGTACAGTAACATTATGCCCACACAGGACTTTATGGATATGAGGCAAATAATCTACCTTTAAGATATATTCCAGCTTCATAATCCATTCTAAATCATAAGGCAGCTGAATTTATATATAATGGCCAAGATTCACTTAGTCTCTTTCAGTTTCTTCACTTATTAATAAGGCACTTAATCAATTCCTTATAACTTAAGATAGAAACCTAAATAACTTGTAATTTTTATGCATGAATATACATAATGTGCAGGTACAGACATATTTATCAAATATCCACAAAAATATGCTTTCTGACACTAAAAACTATTCCCAAACCCACCAGTGGAAGTAAAGAAACAAACAGTGACCAACGAACCTTCTTCTGTTGCGTGCAGGTGTGTTACAGCGCTCCCCTGAGAAGTGATGTTGATTTGGTCGAACTGAAGGGGGCTGCCTATTTGATGTCATCTCCCATGGTCGCATTGGTGGTGAGGGAGCTGGTGATGCTGATGTATAATCAAAGACTGAATGAGAGAGGCGCTGTCTCTTAGGACTTGGACTATCTTCACTCTGCCAATGCAACAAAAAGGATCGACTGAATTAACCCATAAGGATTTTACATTACTTCATATGCAATAAGTAAAAAAAATGCATTTCTCATTAAAAAAACAAAAGATATACATTGTACTAGCAATCCAAATTTAAATCCTAAATTTAGAAATGTAGAGGCAGGGGTAGAGAAAAGGGGGTTGGACAGTAAATATACATATAAAAATTGAACTGTTTGGAAAAACCACATTAGATGACATGACATATAAGAAACAAACGGGGACTGGAGATGGCTCAGTGGTTAAGAGCACTGACTGCTCTTTCAGAGGTCCCGAGTTCAATTCCCAGCAACCACATGGTGGCTCACAACCATCTGAAAAGGGATCTGATGCCCTCTTCTGGTGTGTCCAAAGACAGCGACAGTGTACTCATATAAATAAAATTTATCTTTAAAAAACAAACAAACAGCCGGGTGTGGCGGCGCACGCCTTTAATCCCAGCACTCGGGAGGCAGAGGCAGGCGGATTTCTGAGTTCGAGGCCAGCCTGGTCTACAAAGTGAGTTCCAGGACAGCCAGGGCTACACAGGGAAACCCTGTCTCGAAAAACCAAAAAACAAACAAACAAACAGCTAACTCCTATCTAGTGCCTGACCTTCTAGAAATCCTAGCCCACCTGGAAACTGCCACTATGCTATAAGCTATCCATCCGCACATCCTTTAGCTAGTGATAAGTTTGGTTAGGAAGAGGCCCTCCTTTCCTGAGTAGGCCCTGACCTTGGATGCTAACCACACAACTCTACCATTCTTGTTGTCTGGGCAGTTATTTCTTCAGTGATGGTTACATTGACAAAATAAATCTTATATAAAGTAAAGTCAACAATTCTCTTTTGAATGTCATAGCACTTCAGGAGCATCATCCAATCTTCAAAGGTCACAATATAAGCTTCATAGCTATAAAATCTATACAACCATGTAACTGCTATTAACTCCAGGATTCCCCAACCAATTTGATTTCCAATTAAATCTCATCAAAACTGCAAAAATCCCAAATTAACTGAAAATCTGACAGGCTACATTTTGTTGGAAAGACTGTTCCTATTTCTATACTACCTAATCTACACCCCCCCCCCAAGTTTTAATTATTAGTCATTAGAAGACTTTTAATTGATTTACAAAATAACTGATATTTGTCGTGAACACACTCAATAGCTTCACATTTATTTTTATTTTATGCTTGGTGTTATGCCTGCATGTCTGTGCACCATGTGTATCCAGTGCCTCTGAAGACTGGGAGGACATCAGATCCTCTGGAACTAGAGCTACAAATGGTTATCAGCCATACAGGGGCTAGAAACCGAACCTCAGTCCAATGCAAAACCAACAAGTGCTTTGACCAGGTAAGCCACCTTTCTAGCTCCAACAATGTCCTATTTTTAAAAAGACAAGCACAGAAAACAATTGATTTTAGTAACAAAGCAAACTGATAAATGGAGCTGAACCTAGAGTATAATTCCAGAACTTGGGAGAGAAAGGCCAGAAGATTGGTAATCTGAGGTCATCCTTGGTTAACATAGTGAGTTCAAGGCCAGTTTATGCTACATGAGACAGACCCGTTCTCTTAAATTAAAAAAAAAAAAAAAGCCAGGCATGGTGGCGCACGCCTTTAATCCCAGCACTTGGGAGGCAGAGGCAGGCGGGTTTCTGAGTTCAGAGGCCAGCCTGGTCTACAGAGTGAGTTCCAGGACAGCCAGGGCTACACAGAGAAACCCTGTCTCAAAAAAAACAAAAACAAAAACAAAAACAAAACAAAACAAAAAAAAAAACCACACCTAAATGGTTACATTTGATATTTCAAAATGATTTAGCAAAATATGACCTAACCTATATTCTCTTAATGGTATTATTTAAATATACTTGTTTTTAATTTCTTTAATAAGAAAGCCAGGCTTTATAATGAGAATCCCCAAACTTTAAGAGCACCAGCACACATGCACACGTATGTACATATATCATGTACATACAGAAAAGCAAGAAAATTACTTCCAAGTAACTGCCCAGACAAGCCTCCAACTTGCTCTATAGGGAAGAATGACTGAACTTCTAATCCTCCTCCTCCCTTTTCTGAGTGTGGGATTACAGGCAGGTTTATGTTGTATTCTATTACATACTTTTTGTTTTTGAAGACAGTGTCTAAGTAGCCCAGCCCGGCCTTGAGATCTACCCACTTCTACCTTCTAAACACTGGAATTAAAAAGGTGTGCCCCACCTACCTAATACGAATTGCTACTTCTGATGTATGATTCCCAGTGACACTTGGTGCTACTAGAACCAAACTCAGAAAACGACTGAATTATTAGATGGGCCTGTCTTTTCGAAAAAAATTTGTTTTGAATTCTCAGGGGGGAATTCTTTTCTGTAACGTTGGGCTAAGTTTTCAACCTACCAGATGTTGACAATTTAAGTGTGTAAAATGTTAAAACCTACAGCTACTACCTTACTATCCAGAGTGGTGCAGACTGGGAATCAAGGGTGGAAAGAGGCAGGTGGGTGTGTAGCAGGTTCCAGCTTCTATCTGATGACTAAAACGTGCCTGGCTTTAAAAAAAAAAAAAAAAATCACTCAACTTTTCGAGGACTACATTCCCAAAGAAGGAAGGAACTGGCTTATGTTGAGAGGTATAAAGGTTCATCTAAACTAACACGATGGGGTAGAGCCACGCCCATGAGCATGTCTGAGAAGTTTCTAGGTAAGGTTAACTGAGGCAAGAAGATCAATTCTTAATACAATGCCTGGGGTTTTGGACTGAACCAAGGAAGGAAGTTGAGCAACTCTGCTTTTTGAATGGGGGGTAGGAAGGAGGTGGCATGGTGACACCCCACTGCCTCCCATCCCAACTGCCATGATGAACCATAACTCAAAATGGGAGTCTACAGAGCTCTCTCCACAAAAAGCCCATAAAAAGCAAAGCTAATCCCAGCATTGGGGGACAGACAACAGAGTGCTTGGCCAGCCAGTGTAATCTACTATGAGAAGGTCCAGGCCAGTGAGACCCTATCTCAAAAGACAAGGTACAAGAAGGTTGACCTCTCACCAACACTAGGAAAACAAGAACAAAGCACAAATACTTAACAGAGTGACACAACTGGTCACCAAAGGTCATAAATGACAAAAGCTTTTGTTCACTAACACTGGTGATAGGCTAGGGCAGAGGTTCTCAACCTGTGGGGGTCCATCAACCATTCACAGGGGTTGGCTTCCAGATATTCACATTATGATTCCTAATAGCAAAATTACAGTTAAGAAGTAGCAGTGAAATTAAGGGTCACAACATTGGGAAGAATCTATTTACTAATTGGATATAGTCCAATATATATAGTAAAGTGTTTGCCTTACAAGCTTACGAGCTGGGTCTGAGACCCAGAATCACTTTAGGCAGGGAGGTATGGTTGGGTTAGGACGGCAAAGGATCTTTGGGGGCCCTGCCAACCTAGCTGCCTTGTCTCTTCGCTAGTGAAAACTATCAGAAACAAGAGTAAGGACAAAGAACAATACTTTCTCTGCCACGACTGTCCTAATAATGAGCCATATGTCCAACTCCATGTTTACAATAAAAAGTTATTTTATGCCTAAAGGAAAGCTACAGGGGAGCTGAGTTCTTGGAAAATGGAAACCTCACCTAGGAAACAGAGGATGTTTTGAGAAAGGAGGAAAAACAACAACAAAAAAAAAGGTTGAGCCTGGCAGCAGAGACCTGTTAATACCAGCTGAACATAGCAAGTCCTTGGCTCAAAATTTTAACAAATTATTATTTAAAAAAAAAAAAAAACAACCCAACAAATAAGTAAGTAAGTTTGTAAGCAAATTAGATGAATAAATGGCAGGAGAGATGGCTTGACATTTAAGAGCACATACTGCTCTTGGAGCCTATTATTCATATAGGTGGCTCACAGGGTCTATTGCCCAGGTTCTAGCTCCAGGGGCGCGCACACACATATACATGCCCACACACGTGCACACAATCATTTAAAAATATTTAGAAAGAAGGCAAAGTAAAAGGTACCTATGGAAAGCCAACGTCAGGAGGCTAGACTAAGGGGATGGCTTTCTGGGAATCTCCTTCTCATGTAGTAATAAGGTTTTATTTTTATTCATTACATGTGTCTGTGGATTTCAGATTCCTTATAGCTGGAATTACAAACATTTGTGAGCTGTCTTAGTGGGAACTGGGATGCAAACTCCACTCTTCATGGTAAGAACAGGAAGTGCTCTTTACCACTGAGCAATGCTGAGTAATGTCTACATCACACCAGGTTTTTGAAGAGGAGAGGCACAGGTGAAACTAACAAATGACGCTCTTTCTGACAGAGAATTAGCCAGTGTATCAGTATTTCTCAGGACTTCTTAAGATCCACCTGCTTTCTTATCCAGGGCAGTAAATGAGTAGAGAAAACTCTCTGGCTCTCCCCTAAAGAATACAGTAGAAAGCCTTGTTCTAAAGGTAGAGTAAGACTAAATTAACACTATAAACAAAATTAAAATACTTCTTACTTTCAATAAACCCCAGGGATTAGAGCATACGATATGACTAGTTAGAGGGTGTAGCACATGACTAACATGGGCAAAGATCTCAATTCAACTGCCAACAGCTTTGGAGGAAAAAAAAGCAAAACAGGAAAACGCCAAGTACAATTAGATCTAACTTTTAACTTTATTTTTAAAACAAGGGTTTAGTCTATTGCACTTGTAATTACTAAGTTAAAAGTTAATATTCATTCCTGAAACCTTCAAAAGAATATGGAGAACACAGAAAATGAGAAGTATTTATTAGTGTCTGTAGTTAAATGTATTGTTTAGCAATTTAAAAAATTATTTATTTATTTTTTTGGATACAGGATAGTCCTGGCTGGCCTGAAACTAACTATGTAGACCAGGCTGGCCTTAAACTCAATAGATCTGCCTGTCTCTGCCTCCCAAACAAAGGTACGTGACATAATATCCAGCCTTAAAGTTTCTTTCTTGTCCTTCCTTTCTTTCCTTCCAGTTTTGTTTCTTTTTTTTTTTTTTGGGGGGGGGGGGAGGTCTCTCTCTATATATATACATAGCCTTGGCAGTCCCAGAACAATATGTAGAATAGGTTGATCTTGCAGAAATCTGCCTCCTTCAGGCGCAAGAGTGCTGGAATTAGAGGCACTTGCTGCTAACCCTGGCTTTAAATTTCTTAAGCATCAGTCACCTAACTATACTGAGCTTCTATGTGCACTCAATGCTGTAATCAAAATAGTAATCAGCCAGGCAGTGGTGGCGCAAACCTTTAATCCCAGCACTTGGGAGGCAGAGGCAGGTGGATTTCTGAGTTCGAGGCCAGCCTGGTCTACAGAGTGAGTTCCAGGACAGCCAGGGCTACACAGAGAAACCCTGTCTCAGGAAAACAAACAAACAAACAAAAAAACAAACAACAACAACCCAGTAGTCAATGTGCCACACAATTTACAAACAACTATGCCTCCTGAAACAGTTATGTTGTGCTAAATACTTACAAATAAATTTACAGAAATATGAATATCTAAAGGTAGTGTGATATAGTAAACACAACACAGCTAAAATCAGATGAGGCCCTTGCTCTACAAATAAATTGGATGGAAGTGTGTACTTTGAACTTTTAAAAGCCTATTTCCTTACTTAAAACAAGATGCCTAGCTTACTCTGAGATTTAAAAACAGTAACACAATACACACATAACAGAGAATCCAGCGCAAATTCTAAAAGGAATACCAGACTAAAGAGTCCTGGATCACCTGCAGATATTCACAGCACATGCCAACCGTAAGCATTTCTCTTTAAATAGTCAAAGTTCAACAGCCAGTGATTTGTATGAGCAAATCCGAGCAATGTTTTAATAACCCAAAGATGGTTTTAATGTATCAGTACTCATTTTCATCTTATATATAATTTCTTTAAATCAAGTTTTTATGTATAGGTGCTAGGAAGTACAGAAAGGAAACACCATATGTTCTGGGCACTAAGCAAGCAGTGATGGCTTAAAACAGACGCTTTCATTTATCCTTTCCTACACCCTACATATTTTACTATCTTCTATCTTCCTACAGAAACTGAATGGTTAGAACAAATGATTAAGACATAAAAGATTTAAAAAAAAAACAGAGTATTAAGTAGCAAAATAATGAACAGTAGCTCAAGAGAAGAGATTCTTCAGAAAAGCTCAGAGTTACCTTCAAGAAGTCTCTGAGAAGAGTGTTAATTTCCACACACAACAGAAAGGAAGAGGATACTCACAAGCTTGTTAAGCCTTCCTAGAAACAAGCTAGCATGTGTCTGACTTTCAGCCCTGTGTAGGGAAAGGGTAAACATGTAAGAACCTGGAAGAAAGCTTTGAAGTGAGCATCCTCTTGAATGGTAGTGTTCTGATCACTTGGGAGGAGAGGGAACAGGCTCTCAAGTCTCACCCTTTCACCAATCACCTTGTTAGGATGGCCAGGTAGAGGTGCTGAATTGGCCCCGGGAGATATCTGGGAAAAAGAGGGAGAAGAAAGGATAGTTCATGCTGGCCATACTGACATGGAGAACAAGCCTATGAAGGACAGCTGAGGTTTCCAGTGTGATAGCTCTGTCAGCAGGGCAAGAGGAACTCTAAACACAAAATAGACAGGCTGCACGGACTGTCTCTAGCAATGGACCTTCTCATACAAAAAGGTTTGAGATAAAAAAATATCACAGCTTGGGGAACTCAAGTTCTTGTTCCCCAAATACCTAGTAATAGTAACCCCTAAAGACAGACTTCAGGCTAAGACCTGAAGTAAAAACACTTAAGTAGAGTGATGAATGTCTGCCTACACTGTATTTTTTCTCAATGTACTTTTAGTGACCTTGCTGAAAAAAGACTTGACAATACTTATGGTAAAAGTTCTATACTATCAGCTGAAAGACTGTACTTCATATACAAATGTTATGTTTAACTAAGGATGGCCTCTCCAGTCCATCCAATAAACTTTAGCTACATTTATTCAGTACTAGGGAGGCTGAGGCAAAAACATCCCAAGTTCTAAGCTAACCTGGGCTAGAAATCATGATCTTGTCTCAAGATAAAAAAAAAAAAAAAAAAAAAAAAAGCAAATGAAAATCCTCAAACAGCAACAAAAAGCCAAATAAAGGAAACAACACAAAACTAAAGGCTCTGCTAAGGAAATGAAGACAAACTTCTAAGTCTGAAAGTAAACAACTGTAATGTAAAAATCTAGACTGCAGTTTAAATCTCCTTACATTTGTGTAAGTCTGTAGCAATTTAAAACCATGAACAACACTCTTCACTATGTGTGACAGTGAAATTTTCCTCGGGGACTCCAAGTTTAAAGACTTGTTTATGCTCACACATACAAAAAAATAAGATAAAATAAAATAAAACGTGCTTAACACCGTGCTTTTACAGTTTTTTTCTCTCAGTCTTAAATTTAAGGGTCTCCTTGGTAACAGGCACTAAACAGGAAAAGGGCGTGGTTTCCTACCTTCTAACAGGTATATGCTAGCAAAAAAGGAGGGGAAGGTGGAAAGGAAAGAAAAAGAACCAAGTCAATCGCTGTTTAGCAAGTTTCTGATGACTCTGACATGGAGTGCTCTGCTCTGAGAGCCGGAAGGGAGCAGGAGAGTAAGAAAACACAGTTCTCAGAATGGCAGATAGTAGAGGAGATGCTAGAGAGGAAATTAAGGACATCATAAAAGTGAATGCTGTAGTACTGCCATGCTTTGATCATCTCTGGTCCATCTGTAACTTTGTTGTCAATGTGGTATAAACCTCATAAACATGGTAAGAACAAAAATACTGCCAAAGACCTACTACCACCCCTCAGAGGTTAATAAAGAGGAATACTTGTTATTTACTACACAGTATTATTTTGGATATAAACTATAGTTTATCTCTGTATTGCAAACATAATGTGCACTCTTTACACTTATGAGTATGTGAAGAACAGTGAAGAATATTTACTGTTTTCTAAGAGCTGAGCTAAGAGTTATATACATGTTAAAGAACTAAGCTATAAAGATTAAAAAATAAAAATCCCAATGACCTTATTTTAATTAAAACAACAAGATGGTTCAGTAGGTAAAAGGGCTTGTCACCAAGTCTGATGACCTGGATTAGATTCCTGAAACCCACACAGTGGGTAGAGAGAGAGAATTTACTCCCCAAAGTTTGTCTTATGACCTCCACATGCAGGACAGAATGGATGCAAGCAACCAACAGTATGATATTTACGCACTAGAAAGCAGGAAATACTGGAGCATAACTGAATTAATAAGAAAATAAAAGGTACATTTGATTCCCAGCATAGCGAAAAAGTCCATTCAGCCCTGCAAGTAGCTTGTGCCTCTGACCAGAGCACTCCAGAGGACGGCTGAACTGAACGTTCTAGGCCAGCTTACATAGTAAGTCCTTTCTCAAAACAATAAAACCAACCCAAAATAGATTAGAGGTATATTTGCCATTCTTGATCTTCATTCAGCAAGGAATGTCACAAAAAACTCTCTCCAAATGAGCTATTCCTTCTTCTAATTAGTACTCTACCTGCAATTCTCTTGGGTGGTTTCTTATTTTCACATAAGTGAAATCTGTAGTGATTTTCACTTTTTAAATCATGCACTTTGTATCATGCACCACATGTGCACCAGGTGCCCCTGGAGGCCAGAGAGGGCGTGGTCTACCCTGAACTGATTAGATGCAGCCAGTGTTCTTAACTGCTGAGCGCTCTCTCTGGCCCTGTACTGTGTTTTAAGCAAGTCATTTACCATCCACAATCGTGGTCAGTTTTACAAATCTCAAGTACAAGCACCTGGCTAGCAGAACAGAAATCAAGAGTCTGCTTTATTCTTCACTCTCTGATCTTTGGAAAATGTTCCATCATTATGAGTAAAAACAAACAACAAACCCCTGGCACCCTTGGCTCTTGTCACACTAGGAGCTTTTAAGTATATCTTCTCTATCCACAATAGTTTTCTTCTGTCAGAAACTCCATTTATCTCTAAAGACAAATGTAACATACTACATCTGAATTTACACAACTAAAATGAAATGTTCAGGACTCAAACTTTCTTTACGGAAGCATAAACTAAGATATTTTTATAGGGCTTGGATATCACTCAATGGTAGGGCACTTATCTAACATGCACAAGCCCTTGGATTTGAATTCTCAGAACCCCCTCTCCACAATTTTTTTTTTAATTGGAACAAAATCTCAACTGATAATGGCTAATTTCATGTCAGGAGATGAACTGAACCCTGTGTTGATTAGTTCTGTCAACCTGATACAAGCTCCTGGTCTCATCTAGGGAGGGAACCTCAATAGAGAAAATTTAAAATGTACCTTCAAACTGGCATATAGGCAGGGTATGGTGGCACACACTTTTATTCCCAGTAGGGAGATCTCTTAGTGTTCAAGACTAGCATGCTCCATCTACATAGTGAGTTCCAGGCTAGTCAGAGCTACACAGTGAGACGCCATTTGAAATAAATAAAACAAATTATATAAACACACACATGCACACACCTACACCTATCTATAAGGCATTTTCTGGATTAATGACTGATGTGGAAGGGCCAGGCCCATGACGATCAAGCAGGCCATCCCTGGGCAAGTGGTCCTGGACTGCATTAGAAAGCGGGTTGGGCAAGACAGTCTAAGCAGTGTAAGTAGCCTCTACTTCTGTTCCTGCCCTAACTTCCCTTTATGATGGATTCTGAGCTATATAGAAGTGACATAAACTCTTTTTCCCAAGGTTGCTTTTGGTAACTGTTTGTCACACCAACAGGAAGCAAACCAGGACAGTCTCTATGATCTGTACACACTGTACAGGTTTAACTGAACTGATTAAAAAGGCATGCACTTCAGAAAGACCAAAGAGGACCTTAAATCTTAGTTCACCTTGGAGTTTAAACAGTTTTAAAAGTAACGCTGTTCTTTACCACTAGTTTGACCATTAGTCTGTAATTCAAAATGTAAGCATGCTTTCAGTTAATTAAAAATAAACTTGTTAGGCATAATTTCACTGATTCTTCCTTGATTGGGCTAAAGTTTTACCACACTCCTAAGCTGATTCACTTGTGTGAGTCTCTAGCCTGCAAATATTGAGCACTAGAGATACTTGTTAATTGAAGCCTGAGCTCAGGATGCAGCTTCTAATTGCCACAGCAGCACACCGAAGAGGAAATCTGTAACCTCAGAACTTCTTTTTTAGTGTTTGTTTACAGGTAACTAGATGGCAAACTCACCCAGTGTAGCTGGAAAGTAAGATTAATGTTTACATATGCCTTTCAAGCATCAGGGCATTAGTAGTTTATGATACTTTGTTTAATTTGGCCCTTCTCTGGGCAGCTAATAACATCAATAATAATTTAATCCTTGTCTTAAGAGATTAGCACAGTTGCACTATTGTGCTAATAGGATTTAAGGAAACACTGTTCCTTCTAAAATGGTTTCTATTGGCAGCTTTCTACTATATTTAGTTTTTTTTTCCATAAAAATGGAGAGATTTAACAGTCTTCTGTGCCAGCTTTTTTGTCTGTTTTTAAGACAGAGGATGCCCTTAAACTCACAAGCATCCTGCCTCAAACTCCTAGGTATTAAGGATGTACACCACAACTTCCAGGATAGTATGCAATAGTGTACTGTTTACAAATTATGTTGCCTGAAACCTGACTTCAATCCCTAGGATCCACATGTACCCCTGGCACAGGTGAGGCAAACACATAAGATAAATGTAAATGTTTAAATTTACAATTTTTATCAGTAATTTCTTTGCTTAATCACTTTTTATTCCTTGGTGGATTTTTCTGAACTCCTGTCAACAATTTTCTTTATTATAGATTGATATAATCAAATTTGTGACATTTCTTCTATTCATGTATGTTATCCTTTATGCCCGCCTTCCTGTCTTACATGTCCCCCACTCTTTGTTCCTTGTCTCTCACCAGAGAAAGCATGTGATATTTGCCTGACTTAATTTAACACAGTGGTTCCCCCAGTTCCACCAAATTGGAAATAAATGTAATAAATTGTTTGATAAGAAGCAAAATCACAAAACCATTGAATCTAAAGTATGTGCTCGCTGGGCGTGGTGGCGCACGCCTTTAATCCCAGCACTCGGGAGGCAGAGGCAGGAGGATTTCTGAGTTCGAGGCCAGCCTGGTCTACAAAGTGAGTTCCAGGACAGCCAGGGCTATACAGAGAAACCCTGTCTCGAAAAACCAAAAAAAGTATGTGCTCTGCAGCAAAAGAGGTCAAAATCCTGTAAACCCGTAAATGTTCCAACACAGTTGTAGTATGGCAGCACAAAACTGTAATTCTAGAACTCTGGAGAGCCAGAAATTCAAAGTCAACACCAGCTACACAGGAAATGAGGCCAATCTGGTCTGTAAGAGATCTTGTCTCAATAAACAAGTTTAGAAGAAAAGTATGACTAAATATGTGCCATAAATCTGAGATAAATTTTAGTTCAAAAACCATAATCTGTGTTTAGTGCTGTTACGATTACCTAGAAGTGTAATATACTCTACTCATTGAGAAAATAAATCTCCCAAACTAATTGAATGATACAACAGTCAGCTTTTCTGGATTATGTCACAAGTTTATTATGAATCTGCTTACAATTAAACAGGCTAATAAAACTTGGAGTGCTGGAGAGATGGCTCAGGATAATTTGCTTGGCTCACAAGCATGAGGACTTGAGGTCCAATCCCCAGAATCCATATAAAGTCAGGAAGAATAGTAATGCATCCCAGTGCTCCTGTGGTAAACCGAGCAACAGACAGGAGACTCCATGAAATTCACCAGCCATTATCCTTGTGTGTACAGCAGTGTGCAAGAGATCCTGTCTCTTAGGTATGAATGAATACCTAAGGCTGTCCTCCGACCTCTCAGCACTGTGTGTGCCAGTTTTGAGAAGCCACTAGACACTAATTGGGGTAAACATGGGGGTGCTAAGTAAAACTTATTCCCATTCTTGATTTAAGACAAACTAAGTAGATCTATGTCTTTTGGGAATCACTCAAAACCAAAGTTGGTAAAAAACAACTAAAGACTACTTGCTCCCTCTCCTTTCCCCAGTCCAGAGTTCCATAGCACAATGGTAAGGAGAGAGACACAACTAAGTAGTATAGACAGACAAATTGGGAGGAAATGAGACTGTGTACATCACCCCTGTACTTCATTTGTTTAAATTTCTCTTTCATTTACTACAAAGAATTCAATCATTTTGTTCCTTTAGCCAATGTCATAATAGGTATTTAATATCTTCTGATAGGTGGGATAGAACCAGAACTGTATGTACAAGTTAATACTGCAATGCTTATGTTCCCTGCAGAGAAAACTGAAAGCAATCTATGAAATGAAGCAAAGTTATATTCATATATGCACCTAACTGAAAAACAAGCAGAAAATTTGTAAACAGCACCAAAGACACCATGCAACAAACAAGACTAATCAAGAACTACCTACCTTTCCAGTAAGAGAGATTACCAAACAGTGCTCCACACTAATGGCAGCACGAAATACAAGCAGAACTAAAGATAAGCATCTTGACCAGCCTTTCTACCCTGCTCAAGTATCTAAGCATTTTGGAGATATTTATTTTGAAGACTTCTCACCCACATTAAGCTAAGTAAAAATATAATCACAGTGCCTGGCAGTGTTAACTAAAAGACTTATCTAATGCTGGGGCAAAGAGAGACAATAGATCTATATTCTCCGTTATGATGCTTACAGACTCCCTTAGATGTAGATTTGTTCTAATCTTTGTCAAAAATCAGATTGCTCTAGTAAAGAAAAGAATTTATACATACCTAGATTAATATTTACCAACTTAGTAAAGGATAAGGCCCGATGAAATGGCTCAGCAGGTGAAGGTGCTTGCGGCAAAGCTGGAGACTTATCAACCTCCAGAACACATGAGGCAGAGGCACCCAACCAAATAGGGCAAGTTGTCCAAACATATTTAATGTTAAAAACATTTTTAAAAGAATCAAAATGGGCATAAACTTTAACAAGCGTAGAAACACAGCCAACTACCTTTTGGAATGGAATACACCACTGGTGGAAGGATCAGAGGATTTAAATACAATTCTTTCTTAACTTAGAGAGAGTGTGAGGCCAAGATCTGTTAGAGCAGAGCCTGATACTATCTATCCTCTAAGTCCTCCAGAGCTTGTAGAATAAGTAGTTCTTACTCCTACATAAACCACAGAATTGACTTTAAAGTAGAACCTTACAATGAACAGGCTTAGGATAAGCAGGCTTTCTAAAGGCAAAATACATATATACTGGTATGTTTCTAAACTAAAAAACTATCTCAAGAGGACAATTCCTACTCAAAATTGTCATCTTTGAGTGTTACTTATTTCCGCAAGAAACCCAACACGTTTGATCTTGTCATTTTTCAAGTAAGTTGGATTTCGCCATTAGACAGTGTTCCCCAAAATGAACCACAGTTTATTTTTCGACTATGATTCAAATGTAATTGGAATTCCTTAAATCCTGGTTACAAAGATTATGTATGCTAGTTAAAGAAACTTTGATAAGTAAATGTTTCTACAATAGTATCTGCAAAACAGGCAGTATTCGGCAGACTTAAGAATTCCAAGAGTCATGTATGAGCGCTGAATACATTTCAATATCCACCTCGTATGAAGAAAGAAATCGCTACCCAACGAAGTATTCAACTCTATGGAAAAAGAATTAGCACGTTCAACTTTTACTGAATATCCTCCAACACAAAAGCGTTGTCCTCATTGGATCATACATAGGGAAAAAAAAACAACTTAGTTCTCGTTGGCTTTCGGTAACCCGAAAAACTCCTGCTTCAAAAACCAACCTCTCTCATTCTTCAGCCCTGAAAGGAAGAACTTCCATCCACTGAGAACAAAACGAAGCCCGTCCAGAAACCCGCGGAGGTAGAAGGCCGCGAGAGAGGACCCCTCCAACCGGGTTCTGAGTTCTCCCAAGTGACATCATCACTTCACCTGCGTCTCGTCCAGGCAGGGGCGGGCCGGCTCCCTGCCGCCGCGGGAACAAAGAGCGCCAGGCTGCCGGGAAACGTCCGCCGAGCGCGGCCCGCCGGCTCCCAACCTCCCGCGGCCAGTACCGCCCTCGCGCGGGAGCCAACGGCCGTCGCCGCCAGTACCTGCGAGGGGAGGCTCCGCCCTGCGGGGCTGCTCCCACCGCTCCGGGCCGGGCCGCCGCCTCCTATTGTGACTGCTCGCCCCGCCGGCGGCCAGCTCGCCAGGGCCGCCGTCCCCGGTCGTCCTTGCCCTCGGAACCCGGGTTCCGACTGAGGCGCTGTCACGGCGCTTCCTTCCTCTTGGCACCATCACACGCGCCTCTCCTGAAAACCACGGCTCCACGCCCTGCGCCGAAGGAGCCGGCTAGCGCCTGGGAAGCCCCATCTTTTCCGCCCGCCGTCCCAACCGCCCCGGCCTCCGGAGGCACGCCCGCCAGCCGCACGAGGGGCCCCGCCCCAGCCCACCCCACTGCACCCCTTGTCAGCGCTCGCGGACCCGCGCGGGCCGCGCCGGCGCAGTGAATTGCGCTGCGCGCGCAGGCGATACTCCGAGCGCTACGCTTCGAACCGCAGAACTCGAGAGCCTCCCACCTCTGAGTTCCGGACGCCCGCCCCTCCCCTCCCCTCCTCTCCCCTCCCCTCGCCCGCACAAACCTAGCCAGCCAAGCGCAGGATCGCCTAGGAGCTCCGCCTCTTCCCCCGCTCGGAGCCCCCTTTGTTTCCACCCGCGGGGGCGGGGCCGCGCACGTCCAGGCCGCTCGGGCCAGTTCCGGCAACAGAGCCCGTGCGCAGCGCCCCTGCGCAGCCCCGCCCAGCTCACTCGTTCGGCTAGCTCGGGCGGCGAAGGTGGGGAGGTGGGGCAGCGTCTCCCAACGCAGGGAGTGCCTAACCCGGCGGCAGCTCCCGCTCCCGTCAGCAACTCTAAAACTCAGCAGTAGAGCAGTAAACCTCACAATATAGTATGTATTTACATGACCTAAGAAGCAGGAACTTTTACTGATGTAGACACGTGGTTTCAAAACAAAACAAGCAGGCTTGTATCTAACTTGTCCAACCCTCAGGACGACGGTGACAGATTCTGTGACTTTGCTGAGATAGGAAGTTAAGTTCGAATACTAAATGAAGCCTCAGCTCACTATTGGGGTGAAGATCCAATAGAGAACATAAACCCTATATTGGCTCAGTAAATACAAGGAAAAGAATTGTTCAATACCGTTGGAAATTATGGAAAAGTAGGCTTTTTAAGTAGATAGAAAATAGACGTTTCTTTAAAAGTTTATTAAAAGTTAAAGGATCGGTGAACAGAAAACTCAGACTGAGCTGGGCATGGCGGGCTCAAACCCTGGGAAAGCTGAGAAAGAGGACGAATGGGAGTTTTAGGTCCACCTGGTCTACTGTATCAAAATCCGGTCTAAAAACCTAGAGTGGAAGAAAGAAGGTGGGTGTAGGAGGAGGCTAAGAATAAGCAGGAAGGGGTGGGGTAAAAGGACAGAAAAGGGAAAGCAATCAAACCTCTAGAGGGCTTAACCCTTCCCTTCTTCCTTCTCTGAGTTTCAGTGGCCTCGGGTAAGAAAACACTAAAATGTTTCAGGATCTTTTTGGATCATATACATTGTTTAGGAATAACACCATATAATTATGTACATCTGTCAACCAGTACCAGCGCGAGCACCACTGCTCTATTGTGACTAACTCCAAGGCTCACTATTTCAGGTGCTTAGCAACTGCTGAAGCAAAGTTCTAGCAATCCTTGTATAATTAATTCTAATACAAAGGGAAGCTGGAAAGAGATAGTAGGCCCCTGTGAAGTATTCCCTCACCCCAGTTCTTCACCCCCATTATGTAGCTTTCTCTTTTCTTTGCCTCCCCACCCCAACTCACTCTTAGACCAGGCTGGCCTTGAACTCACAGAGATCCATTTGCCCCTTTCTCTAGTGTGCTGGGATTAAAGGCATGTACCATTACACCCAACTTCTAAATGCTTTCTTAGCCCACAAGTCTGATACAGATAAAAACAGTGAGAGGGCATGCTTTTCACAAGACAACTGACAATCGAACGTGGCGGGGCTGAAATTATGTCTTAGTAGTTGTTCAACAGTAGTTTCAGCTAAAGCTTTGCTTGCTGTCTTTTTCCACAATGGCAGAAAGCCCTGTTGAAAAGCTTTAAGCACACACACACACACACACACACACACACACACACACTTTCTGTAATGAGAATTTTCTACATCTGCACAGCCCAGAAGGTATCAGAGCTATACCATGGATACCAGAAAGTATCCATGTAGTATAGCACTGGAAGTGTATGTAATACTAGTGAACTAACATTTTTAAAGCTGCATATCCAGCACCTGAAGGAAAAGTTGCTGTGGCAAGAGCTTTTTGAGGACTTAAAGGCTGTCCTTTAGAAGTGGTTTTCTTGTCAGGTGAAAACTGTGACTGTCTTCTTGAAGTCCTTTATTAGATCAGAAATGGGGAAGTGTGAAAGTGGACTTCAAATGTATCTGGTAGTTGTAACTGAGGTCAGCCCAGGGCCCCTACCCTTCTAATACAAAGGAGGAAGAGCAGTCATCACAAACCTCCACTAAAGTAGACACCCAACGTCAAAAAGGAAGCATAAAAAAGTTCCGATCTGACCACAAAGAAAATTCACAGCACTCCAATTCTGTATCCGGTTTCATTTTCTCAATGATTTGGCTCTAACTATTCTCCTCCTTATGCCATCAAGTTTTTCTATCTTTATTGGGACATTACTAACACACCATTAATTTTCTCCACCTTGAAGTTTTTAACTATAATAGCTAAAGGTTTGGTGTTCATCTGTTGTTATCTAAGTTATGTGAAACTCAGGTGCCAGAACAAACATCTAACATGTTCAAAGGCCTTGAGTGGGATCTCCAACACCTGCCTATCTACTTCCTTTACAGAGATCATTAAGGAAATTTTCTAAGAGATATTTCTAGCACTTGTGCTAGAATATGATTTGGTGAGGTAGTCATCAAATTGGCTTTCTTGGCCAGCTGTATTGTAGCACATGTCTCTGATCCCAGCATTTGAGATGCTAAGGGCAGGCAGATTAAGGATTCTGGTCCAGCCTGGGTTGTGTACAAGACAGTCTCAAAAAGAAAAATGTTCTTTATCATCCTCACAGATTGTATTTCTGGGTTCAGAAATCTTGTCCACTCTTGTCTTTTGAATTTCAATAAAAAAGTTTTAGTAATTCTAAAGAAAAAGAACAACTAGGATTTTAATTGGGACTTCACTGAATCTGGAGATGAAAAGGCAGTGTTAGTTGAATAATGCCAAATCTTCCAGCACCTGAGCAGGGTGAAGCCTTTTATTTGCTCTGAAGTTTTTTTTTTTTTTTTAATCATGCTTCACAATGTTCTGTAATTATCTTACATCTCAGTTCTTAAGTTTGTTCCAATTGACTTTTCTAACTCAGTTATTATAATAGTTAATCTCAACCCTTCAGGCTTTTTAAAATAAAAAAAATCCTGTTTAAATTCTTTATATTCAGCTGAAAATAACAAAACTACTATTTTTTTTCTTGCCATCATATTCTTGCCACTTAACTGTCCTTCTGCACCACCTGGTAAGTACACCCCAGTCAGAGGGAGACAGCTACGGGACAACCTTGTTTTTCCTATCAAATCTCCACTAGACAACTGTGGTCATTTGAGTATGGAGTGTTCAGGGTATTTTTCGGGTATTTCAGGGAGTGAAATCATTTAAGGAGAGTCTTCTATTTCTAACTTGCTGAAAGTGCATTAAATGGTGGTTTAATTGTACCAAAATTTTCTTTTCCTATCATATTTTTTA
The DNA here is from genome assembly GCF_978045245.1 of Mus caroli. Lineage (NCBI taxonomy): Eukaryota > Metazoa > Chordata > Mammalia > Rodentia > Muridae > Mus > Mus caroli. The sequence continues at coordinate 110,515,978 of NW_028227261.1, read as the reverse complement.
GTTAATATATAAACTGTATTAGTTAGATTTTGGCTATTGAACCATTAAGTCCATTTAGGTCTTTTTTTTTTTTAAGATTTATTTATTTATATGTAAGTACACTGTAGCTGTCTTCAGACACTCAGGAAGAGGGAGTCAGATCTCGTTATGGATGGTTGTGAGCCACCATGTGGTTGCTGGGATTTGAACTCCAGACCTTCGGAAGAGCAGTCAGGTGCTCTTACCACTGAGCCATCTCACCAGCCCCCATTTAGGTCTTATGATTGTTCTTTTTAAATACTGATGGGTTTGGTCTACTTATATTCTTTAGGACATTTATTTGTTTGTCCTTGTATAATTTCCCATTTAATGCCTACATCAGGTTTTATTACAAATATTTCTGTTAGTCTTAGAAAATATCAATCTCTCCCACACCCTCCTGTGCTCTAGAAACAAATGAAGGACTGTAGGACCGCTGTTATACTTTCTTCAGACATTTGGAAAAATTCATTGACTAGCAACCTATCCATGGAATTAAAATTTTTTTAGATTCTTAGCCTTTATTTATTTAGGTTTTTCGAGACAGGGTTTCTCTGTATAGCCCTGGCTGTCCTGGAACTCACTTTGTAGACCAGGCTGGCCTCGAACTCAGAAATCTACCTGCCCCTGCCTCCTGAGTGCTGGGATTAAAGGAGTGTGCCACCACGCCCAGCTCTTAGCCTTTATTTTTAATGAAGAAAAAAACAACTGTAATATTAGGATAGATGGACACACAGACACAAAGACATGAAGATCTCACAATCTGCTTTTGGAAAAACTACATTCCAACTATGTGAATTTGGAAAATATTATAAATATATTTTCAAGCACAGTATATAAACAACATTACAAGCTTGGAGAAGTGCTACTTAGTGCTATCAAATGGGAAATGTAAAATTTGTTTTTCAGATCAATTTGCTTTACTTTATACTAAAGGTTATCACAATAGTGGTTATCTGAAACTGGGCGTCGTGGTGGCACATGCCTTTAATCCCAGCACTCAGGAGGCAGAGGCAGGCGGATTTCTGAGTTCGAGGCCAGCCTGGTCTACAAAGTGAGTTCCAGGACAGCCAGAGCTATACAGAGAAACCCTATCTCGAAAAACCAAAATAAAATAAAATAAAATAAAATAAAATAAAATAAAAAATGGTTATCTGAAAAACTGTTCTTTAAAAAAAAAGCAGACTGTGGCTACAGTAGTTATCTGTTTAAATACTTCTATAACAAGATAATGCAACTTTATTAAACATCTCATTTCCTTCATTGAACTGGAAGCCCCTTGAAGGACATTCTTATTTCTACTTGTTGACACAGGTGCCCATGTTGGAGGTATGCTGGATGGCAAAAAAAATTCAAAGCTGGAAAAGGTCACTTCCTATTTTAAGACATTAAAAACACGACTTTAAAATGCCCTTGAAGAACCACTTGTCTAACCAGGCACAATGCCGCACATATTTAATACCAGCACTTAGGAGCTCCATGAAATCAAGGTGAGTCTGGTCTACACAGTCACAGTGAGTTTCAGGCCAGTCAGGGTTGCATATTGAGAGCCTGTCTCAAAAATTAAAAAAAAGAAAATCATTTGTCCTAATACTGAAGAAACATTCATATGGAGAAAACTACCCAAGCAGATATGCAAGATCAGGCATCGTTACTGGAAGCCTCTGAATTCTGATGGTAAACATTGTCAGGAATTAAGCTGTCATCTTCACATCCACTGCGGCAGATATCCTGATGGCAAGCCCAATCCAACGGGCCCAGCCTCTGATCCTGAGCTGGTGGCCTTCCCACTGTGTTCTAATAATGAATTAACCATTCTGCCTTGCAGTCATGTATCCGCCCACACAGTAAACTTCCTAGAGCCAACTCAGTCTTAATGGAATCTGGCAAGAGATCAAAAGAACTACATGCCACATGTAGTCAATATTCTAATTGATAAGTAAATATCTCACTGAAGAGGTGATCCCATTTTCTCAACAGGCAAGCTCCTAAAAAACTAAGGGGAAAACAAGACAGAACCCCCCCCACACACACACACCAACAAAATGCTTCAAAACTTTTAATAAAGCTTGTTTTGCTCATTCTTTCTATAAATATTTTTCCACTAAAATCAAATGAAAGAAACTGGTAGGATAAAAGCTTGTAATGGCTGAACAGAACAGCCTAGAGCATCTACAAGCAGGCCAAGACTGGATCCACTGCAAAACAATTCACATGTGCAGCTTCACCCAGAAATGTCCACAGGACATTTCCTGTCCACAGGAAAACCTAATAAGCAGCAACTTTCCATTCGAGCTTCTTAATAAAACCAGAAGGGGGCAGCAAAGGCCCATCCAAATCCAAGCCCACTCAAAGTCTCAGGAGCCAGTGACCTATGAGGCTTTGGCTGTTCCAACTGTGCAAGTGAGAGACTACAGAAGTAGGACCGCAGACACTGGCATAATGAAGAAAAAAATTTATGGCAGTGAAGATGGAGTGTGTGTGTGAAAGAAAACTCAGGCTGAACAGCTATTAATCCCCTCCCCATCCCCAAAAAGAATCTGCATGCCCAGGACCAACAGGACAGAAAATTAAGACTGACAGCATCTGAGATGTAAGAGCAGAGAGACATGTGCATGCATGGGGAAGCACATTCCTTCCTAGGGTAGGATGTGCAGGCAGTAACTGACCCTGAAGCAGACCCTGCACGAGTTGCCTGTACTTTTAAAAATACCTTTCTGTGTATGTATATCTGTGTGCATTCAATTGTATGTGAGCACAGCACACAGGTACTGACTGGGGAGGATTGGTCCAAAAGCTTCTAGGGGCTCTCCTGTCTCCTTCCATTTTCCCCACTAGAGCACAGAGGTTACAGATATGCAATGTATACATAGGAAGAAACTAACGACAGATTGTTATTCTGTTTAACTTAAATTTTCTAATGTTTATGATAGCAGAACACTAAAACGTACTCATTTTCATTTTAGTGTCCCACTATCATAAACATGCAGTAAGAAGTCCAATTTCTCTAAAAACTCACTGTATGTTTTTGCTTTAATCCCAGTGTCTATGACTTGTCTCCTGTACTAGGAGGGGTGTGACTTTTGCCCAGCTGCAGACAGTTTACGCTTGGAATTCTGGGAGCTTTCAGAGGGTATAAATGCCGAGAGGGCCCTGGTACACTCTGAGGAGGCTGCTGCTGGCTCCTGCACGTGGTTGTGAGCAGAGACTTTGGGTTTCTCCGAGGAACTTGGGATACCCCTCATTAGCAGGAAGTAGTCTAAAGAGGTGTGATGGTTTGTATATCCTTGGGCCAGGCAGTGACACCATCTGAAGGTGTGGCCTTGTTGGAATAGGTGTGACCTGGTTGGAATGAGTGTGTCACTGTGGGTGTGGGTATAAGATCCTCACCCTAGTTGCCTGGAAGTCAGTCTTCCTCTAGCAGCCTTTGGATGAAGACATAGAACTCTCAGTTCCTCCTGCGCCATGCCTGCCTGGATGCTGCCATGCTCCCACCTTGATGATAATGGACTGAACCTCTGAACCTGTAAGCCAGCCCCAATTAAATGTTGTTTTTTATAAGACTTGCCGTGGTCATGGTGTCTGTTCACAGCAGTAAAACCCTAACTAAGACAAGAGGTCTACACCCCCATGCCTTCTAACCTCCTTTCTCTCCTACCCAATGTTGTGGTGGTGGAGGGATTAGGGTGGAGTAAGGGTTGGAAGGGATATATATATGAACCCAATGAAGTAGCACCAAAAGAGTACATCAACAGAAAGATAACATGGAAAGTTTTGTAAAGTGTATAGTTTGGCATTCATTTGAAAATATATCCACTGGTGCTAGAGGGATGGCTCAGCAGTTAAGAGCACTGACTGCTCTTTCGAAGGTCCTGAGTTCAATTCCCAGCAACCACATGGTGGCTCACAACCATCCTTAATGAGATCTGACGCCCTCTTCTGGTGTGTCTGAAGACAGCTACAGTGTACTTATTTATAATAATAAATAAAATCTTGGGCCGGAGCAACCGGGGCTGACAGGGGTGAGGGGGGGTTTACTGGAGTGAACAGAGGTCTTAAATTCAATTCCCAGCAACCACATGATGGCTCACATCCAACTGTACAGCTACAGTGTACTCATATACATAAAATAAATCTTTTTAAAAACACACACACAGCAGTGGTGGGTAAGTGGGTGTCCCTTTGAGTGTGATATATCTAACGATAAATTAAAAAAAAAAAAGAAGAAGAAGAAAGAAAATATATCCATAAAAGCAAATTTGTAGCAGTGGAGTTGCATGTTCAAAGAATGTGTCTTCACGTTTTTTTCTAGATATAATCTATATTGCCTCCTAAAAGACTGTGCCAATTTTTTCACTGGGACCATGAGTAAATGCACAGCATTTGGTGTGTAGTAGAAAACGGCAGTGTTCATTCAAGGGTCCTCTCGTGGAAAGACATGATAATGCCGGGGACCATAGCCAGCCAAGCCGGACAGCAAGGAGAGTAGAGCCTCGAAGCTGAGCTCAGACCGGCTTACTTTTCCAACAGCCACACTTCATATCCAAATAAGTTCTCTCTGTCACAATGCCCGTCTGTTAAAGCCCAGTGGCTTTACTATGGTTTATGAACTGTAGTAACCTAGGAGCTGGGTCCATGCTTAAGCGAAAAGGACTCATAGGGCCAATGTGAATAGCAACTTGCTGTAAAAGCTAGTGAGCCAAAGACCCCAGGTTACAGGACCTGCTGGAAAGACAATCCTCAGGGCAGAGTTCCAGATATACCTGTGGAGGAGAGATTGATAAAACTAGCCAGAAGCAGCAAGACATTAAGGAGAAATGTAATCCAAGTCAGTAAAATAGGGAGTGAAATGAATTTACTTACAAACATGCTTCAAAATAATAAAAAGCGTGTCTAAGGAGACACTAAGGAGCAGAGCGGCACGGGCGGCAGGCAGCTCCTTCATTTTCAAGTAATCACCGAAACACATGGAGATGAGGTCCTGGAAGGGTTTTGGATACAAGGCATACGACATGTTCTTGGTGGACTGGCCCACACGAACACCTTGTTACTGCATGGTGTCTGAGAAGAAACAAGCTTTCTTTCCCTAGGGAATCGTAGTGCACCTCATGTGTCGCCATAATTACAACTAGTGCAGCAGACACACTGCAGGGGGGAATCCTGTATCATACACAGGAAATGTAACCTGCTCAATGAGCCGACAGTAGCCCCTGCCAGTGATACATTTTTATGATGCAGCCAACCCTGAGTGACTATATGGACATCTGTGATAGTCGATACACATTCACAAGCCTGCTGCTTCCTGTCTATGCTACACTCTACAGACCTTTCCAGGTTTCACCTCAGGAAATGTTGCCTAAGCAGAATTATAATTACCACAAATCAAAATCTTAAATAAAAATGCTTAAAATAGTACAGTGTTTTAATGGGGTAAATAAAAATATTTTAAAAATCGGTCCCCCTGTTCTGGCTAGTGTTGCTGTTTTTCCTAACAATTGAGTTTTACTTTGATAGAAAAAAGAATCATGTGTTCTAGCTAGTTTTATGACACACGCTAGAATCATTTTGGAAGAAGGAACCTCAATTGACAAAATGTACCACCAAACTGACCTCTAGGTAAGCCTGTTGCACATTTTCCTTGCTTTTTGAATAATGTGAGAAGGGCCCAGCCCTTTGTAGACTGTACCACCCCTGCGCTGTTGGTCTTGAGCAAGCCATAAGGAGCAAGCCAGTAGGTCTTTACTCTCTGGCTTCTGCTTCAGTTCCTGTCTCCAATTTTCTGTCTTGAGTTCCTGCACTGAGTTGGATGATGGACTACAAACTGTAAGGTTTCTATGAGGAGAGAAGGATACCATTGGGATGTATTGTATGAGAGAAGAATAAATTTTGAAAGAGAAATGTATAGAACAGACTGAGAAACAATTCTCAGTTCTTGAGACTTAGTTAGATACACAAATAGATCCTCTATAACTTAAAAATAAAATCCTTCCCTCCCCAAATTGTTTTTGTTAATGATGTTTTATCACAACAATAAAAACCCTAAAGGGCTATTTTTTTCTGATTTCTTGTCCCAACAGTCTTATAAATAAGATAATAAATATGTCACGTAACAAACAATAGTTTAAAAGCCAACAAAAATGCCAACAATAACCTAAAGCTATCTATTGATATATCATACTTCCAATTACCTCAGCTATTTTATAGTAAAACAAGGTGATAATCTATGTTTAAACAAAACACCCACGTGCATGATGTCAAATATCAAATAAATTTCATGTAAATTCCAGGTTGACCAGGAAAGATTATGTATAATTAATATAATGTTAAGTTGCCAAGTCTGACAAGCTGGGTTTGAGTCTAAGGGCTCGTATGGTGGAAGGAGAGAGCTAACTCCTGAGAACTGATCTCTGATCTGCACATGGGCACTATAGCACACACATCTCTATTGGAAAAACTAACAACTTGATAAGATTTAGAATCACTTGGGAGATGAGTTTCTGGGCATACCTGTGTGGAATTATCTTGATTAGATTAACAGGTGAAAGATCAGCCCACTGTGGGTGGCACTATTCCCTTGACTGCATACAAAATTAAAAGATTAGTTGAGCAGGTCATTCATATGTCATTGTTTCTTGACTATGGAGACAATATGACCAGGTATCTTATGTTCCTGCAGCTGTGACCTCTCTACCATAACAGATATACTCCAACTGTGGGACAAAATAAAAATCCTTTCTCCCTTGAGTTGTTTCTGTCAAGGTATTCTACCACAGTGACAGAAAAAGCAGAAAAATGTTCAACGTCATTCATCACTGGCAATACAATAAAACTAATGATGCTACTTCTTAACCACTAGAATGACTAAAACTTAAAACATAATCTAAGTCGGGCGGTGATAGCATGTACCTTTAATGCCAGCACTTTATTGCAGTGGCAGGCAATCTCTTAGTTCAGGTTAGCCTGGTCTTAATAGTGAATTTCAGGCTAGCCTGAAAAACCCTGTCTCAAAAAAAAAAAAAAAAAAAACCAACCCCAATCTAAACATGTGTCGTGAAAGTAGGAAAATGTGAACCCTCATACACTGCTGGTGGGAGATAAAGGATATATATATCCTTTGGAAAAATGTTAGTTCCTGAAAAGGTTAAACAAAATCTATCATGTGACCAAGAAACAAATACATGCAAATGTTCACAGCATCATTATCATAATAATTACAAAATTGAAACAATCCTAATGTCTACCAACTGATGAGCAAATAAAATGTATTATATCTGTGCAAGCAAATATTAATTCACCCATTAAACAATATAAAGTACTCATTTATGCTGCAGTATGTATCTTGAAAGGATCATGCAAGTGAGAACAGCCAGACATAAGAGGTTACATACTATATAAAATCCATGTAATCCTGAAAGAGGCTTGGATAGTATTCACAAAAGCCTAGGTTCTATCCACAGGACCCCAGAAAACAAAGCCCTTCCCTGCAGAGTTGCTAGGAACCGAGGAAACGAATAACAGGTAACTGCTGCAGATCATGGATTTGGGTTTTGTGGTGGTTTGTATACGCTTGGCCCAGGAAGTGGCACAATTAGAAGGTGTGGCCCTGTTGGAGTAGGTGTGTCACTGTGGGTGTTGGCTTTAAGACTTGAATCCTAGCTGCCTGAAAGCCAGTATTCTGCTAGCAGCCTTCAGATGAAGATGTAGAACTCTCAGCTCCTCCTGCATCATGCTTGCCTGGATGCTGCCATGTTTCCACCATGATGATAATGGACTGAACCTCTGAACCTGTAAGCCAGCCCCAATGAAATGTTGTCTTTGCCTTAGCATGGTGTCTATTCACAGCAGTAAAACCCTAACTAAGACAGGTTTGTTTGTTTGTTTGTTTGTTAATGGATGGAGGGGAGTGGGGGAGGAGATGTGTTAGAGTTTGAGGATGATCTAAAAAAGCAGGCCGGCTCGACGACTCTGTGGGCAAGTCTGACAATCTTAGTTTGCTTCTTGGGCCCATGTGATAAAAGGAGATAATTTATGCCTGAAAGTTGTCATCTGATCTTCATCATGGTATGTGTACATGTACACACACACATGGAGAAAAGATAAGTGTAATTCAAAACAAAGACACTAAACACACACATACATATATTTTAAAGTGTTATGTTTTATGCCACATGAATTACCTCTCAATAAAGTTGTTGCTAAAATTTTAAAACATGTTAAACATTATAGGTACTAATATATCAGCTTGCTAACTGTATTATTCAAATTCTCCATCTCAATTTTCCCCCTTCAACTACGGGCATACCCTGAGGTGGTCACTAATGAGTCACTGCTCTTGTGGAATCCCCTCCTACTGGAGTACACTAGAAACCTGTGACTAACTTCTAGCTAGAAGAACATGGTAAAACTGAGGTGATGCCACTCATTGCTACAATTATGTTAAATTATATAATACTCCTCTGAGCTGTCTAGAGAGGGTCTTCTGGTTAGCAGAGAGGCACGCTGTGGTCACATGACAGCATTGCTGGCTGGATGGATGTAAGATCCTCAGTCACTCACAAGCTGAGGGAAATGAATTTCGCAACACCTTGCCTGGACATGGAAAAAGCCCATCCTACTTGATCAGGATTCTTAGTGAGGACGGAGCACCAGGTGTGACCTCGTGAGAGACTGAGTGTGACCTGAGAAGACTGTTTAGCCACTGTAGCAACACTGTAAGAAATAATAGGACATATTATAAAAAGCCTCTTAGGCAATGCATTTAGTAGACTGTACTGCTGGCCTGCAGTGGTAACCCTCCTACAGCACCAGCACATCTTTATACCCGGGCTTTTATCATCTTCTTTTTACTGTATTGGCAGTTTTTGGCTTAAATATTGCGGCTGAGTAAGGGGGAAGATACTTGTTTTTTCTCTAATCTCAGTATCACAGAAAAGGTCAGGATCTTTCCCTACCAACAAATAAGCCATGCTGTGGCAGCCCACCGGTACTTCACCTTAGCTCTCTCTGTCTCCCTGGACAGTGCCAGATCCCACGGGCTTAGGGCTCAGCCCCAACCTGGAACCCTTCCTCACACAGCTTGTTATTTGTTTGGCACTTGAAGAGCTCTCTGACTTGTTTTGAAACAGAGTTTATTATGCAGCCCTGGCTGGCACGGACTGCACTCTGTAGAGCAGGCTGGCCTTAGGTTTGCACAACTTCCCATGTCAGATGCTGGCTGGCATGAGCCTCAGCTTGAAACCTGTGCTTCTCAACACCAAGCTATACAACGTGTTGCCCACAACCCACTCCCAGGTATGATCACTTTTACTTGATTGGCTTACAGAACTCAGAGAAACACATGCTTAGCTTCGAATCATAAAGAATATTTCAAAGAATATGGACAGAGAGATGATAGGCTGAGGCTGAGGCAAGGGGCACAGAGCTTCCCTACCCTCTCTGGGTGAACTCTCTACAAAAATGTTCTGTTTGGAAGTACTCCAAGCCTGGCCACCAGATTCTCTCATCGATATCACTGTGTGGGATGACTGAAGCACGGGCAACCATACCCTAACATCACTAGGTCTACACCTGGTTGCTCAGATCTCTAGTCGTCTTAATTTGCACAGCAGCAATGCTGTAGCCAGTGAGGTATATCTGGAGAACTACTGCTAGTTGAAAACTTTCTCCAAATTCTTTTTTTTTTTTTTTTTTGGTTTTTCGAGACAGGGTTTCTCTGTGTAGCCCTGGCTGTCCTGGAACTCACTCTGTAGACCAGGCTGGCCTCGAACTCAGAAATCTGCCTGCCTCTGCCTCCCGAGTGCTGGGATTAAAGGCGTGCGCCACCACGCCCGGCTCTCCAAATTCTTAAGGATGCTCTTCCTCTTGGATTTGGAGAATGAAGACCCTTGCTGCTTGTATCAATAAAGTAGGTCAAAACTCTCCTTTATGGCCAGCTCGAAGGCAGAGACAAAATTAGAATTTCCTATGACATGCCCTGGGGAGTTAGTTATGAGCCACTAACCATTAACACAAAGCATGTACCATAATAGCAAACATGTTTTGGCTCATGGTCCTATATTAACTATACATTATTCCCTTTGACGCTTTAGAACAGATTAATAATTTATGATACTAATTCTACTAAAAGTGTAGCCTCTATTTGGGTAGCAGGAGACACCCTTTAATTCGGGCACTTGAGAGGCTGACTTGAGAATGCTCAGGAACTGACCACCAACCTAGGTCACATGAGACTCTGTCCAATAGAGGGGGCCCTTCCCTTTCTCTGTGCTCATGCCCACATTACACCCTCTTTGCTTAGCTTCCTGAGGCACAGGCTCACTAGCACAGGCTATCTGCCCAGTTCCCAGTCCTCCTGCCTTAGCTTCCAAGGGTCGGGGTCACACACGGGTCATGTCTTCTCCTTGCTTATCTATAATTATCAGTTTTGTGCCATTGTGTTGTATTTCTTGTATAGAACATAGGACTGAAAATTTGTTCTCTAACAAAGTTTATTACTTAATAAACAACTCTAGCATTCACATTTTCTAGAGGCAGCCAGCCAGTTCTATTACGTTATTTGTTTACCTTCATTCGTGTCACATGCTTTAAACCTTACTCAAAGTCTCAAGGACAAGCAAGGTTTTCTGACCCCTTCTGCATTCCTCTTTTGACATAAAATTACACATTTTATTTCTACAATTTGTACTTAGCAGCTCTAAACTAAAAAATCTAAATAAAGCACTATTAAAAAACTTCGGAGGATAGGTGTGTGCCTGAGTCACTATGAGTGACTGAGGTCTGTGTATGACTGGTTCTGTATGTATTTGTGTGTAAGTAATTGTGTACATATGTGAGTGACTTGGATGTGTGTATGAGTATGTGTGAGTCACTGGGTGCGGGGTACACATGGAAAAGCCTGAGAAGAGCTTTCAGGATTTGGTTCTCATATTCCACTTTGATTTGAGGCAGGGTCTCTTTTCTGCCATTTTGTTTCATGTGTGGTCAATTCTGCCATGGGAATGCTGAGATTCTCCTGTGGAAGGGATTACAGATATGCACCACCCTACCAGCCATTTTACATGGGTTCTTAGAATTCCAACTCAGCTTCTCTGGCTTTTGTAGCAAGTACTTTCTTTTCACCCACTGAGCCATGAGCCACTGAGTTACTCAAAACTTTTAGAGGGGCTGAAAGCAAAATTGCTTACTTGATAAAGACGCCTGGGTGCGCGTGCACACACACATACATGTATACACACACACTCTAAATAAAAGGTAAACAACATTTAGAGTGTTCTAATTTCAGATTAACTATGTCCAAGAAGGAAATCTGTGAAATATTCTAAAATCTGAGTCATTTCCAGTCCTAATCATTTCGGACAAGGGATCCATCTTACTCTTAACTGCTATTTTTTTAAATGGATAAATACTGCTCAAATTTTTTCAAATTGATGTTTTAAGCTAATCAAGCTTTCTCTATTAAGGTATAATCAAGGGACTTCAAGATACATGACCAGCACACATCGTTAAGAAGCTGCCTTAATACAATTTTGGGGTGTTGAAATTGGTTCCTTAACTAGCACTCCCCCGCCTGCTAGTGGGCTGACAGCCTAGGCACCATCAGTCCCCACCTTCCATTTAGAATCGCTGCACCAGAGAAAACTTCAGATACCATCAACACAAATAGGTTTTCTCACTATCAACCTATGAGTACCTTAAAAGCCATGTTAATGAAAACATTCCTGAGGGTGTATTAATTAGCAATGAAAAAAATGCTATCTGCCAAGATGATGTAGAGCATGTTGGAAAGCCCAGGTGAGTGTGTAAGGAGGGGTGAGACGTTCTGAGGGAATCCAGATGGAACTGTGAGTTAATATGTGTGCCTGGCATGTCCACAGCCACATCAAGGACTCCAAAGCCTTGGAACCATGGGAATGACTGTCTTCCCCGGTTGAGGCTCAGGGGATGGCAAAGCCTTCCTCTGGTCCAAGTGTATTTAGGATGACCCACCAGTGTGCGTAATCAGCTGCAGCTTCTTCCTCCTAGAAGACTGCAACCTAAGACTGCTCCTCTGCAAGGACCTACTGAGATTAGATAACCCCTCCCTTGAGTTGTACTTAATACAAGTACTAAAGTGCCTGGTTGTTGCATAATCAATTGGTGTCTTACATGTTCACACAGTGCCCACCACATCTGTCTGTGTAAGTATCCCTTCATTCTTTGGTCACCCCAGTCAGGAGTCTGTGAGTGGCTCAAACTGGGACTCTGGAGTGTGTGGAATTTGCACCGGTCAGACCAAGGGATTTCCCTGGAGAAGCAGGTAAACAATGAAGGGCAGTGGGGCACAATTCTAAGCTTCAGGTATAAAAAATGGGGTAAGCTGAATCTATAAGGCAGTTCTATGTTGGTGCCTCACGGGGAGACTGTGAAGACCTGAGGAGGGGTGACAGCACAGCAGCACAAGAGCCCTTGGCTCTCAGAAGGGACAGTAAGTATGGATCCTGATGACTAAGAGGGAAATACTAAACCCTACAGGCAACATATCTATTACTGTCCTAGCTCAAGAGCCCTTATTACCTACCTGCCTATACACACACACACACACACACAGAGACAAATACATACATACACACACATAGATACAGACACACACACACACAAATACATACATACACACACATAGATACAGACACACACAAATACATACAGACACACACATAGATACAGACACACACACACAAATACATACAGACACACACACACACTTCTGCCAAACCACTGCAAGCACCTGGCACCGGAAGTCACACTTGGTTCCACAGGTCCTGTTTTCTAGTGTGTTAGACAAGTAACAGCTTTTTGAAAAATACAAGTGGCATAAGCTGACAAAGCACAGTAAAGAAACTAAACACACAACAATGGGGAAATCAAGCCGTGTGAGAGGCAGGTTCACAGCTGTCCAACCACACACTGAGTTTACTTAACTTGTCTCTCTCAAAATTTTTGGGGGGTGGGGAGCAGGGGATGGGTGGTGGGAGTGGGGGGAAGGATGCATGTGGGGGTGACAAAGGGAGAGAAGAAAGTGAAAAACTGTAAACTATTGGTAGCTAAAATGGAATATATGAACCAGTTCATTTAATGAGTTCACACATCATACTGTTTTGAATAAACACAAGAATAGCTACATTTAAGCATTATACTAAGTATTTTTGAGAACAAGGTGTTCTCAAAAGAAGAAAAAATAGCTAAGAAATATCTCAAAAATTCCCAAATATGCAATTAGGAAAATGCAGGTGGAAACAACTCTTGAGATTTCATCTCACCAGAATCTGAATGGCAAAGACAACAGGACAAGTGACAATGAGAGGGAGTGTGGGGAGGGACCTCATGCATAAACTGGCCAGTCACTCTAGAAACCAGGGTGGAGAGCTCTCATAAAATAAATCTGCTACATGACTATACAGCTAAACCACTCCTTGGCAATGTCCAAAGGACTCACCACTCAATTCCATAGATATCACTCAGCCATGTTCATTCTTGATCTGTTCACAACAGCTAGGAAATGGAAACAACCCAGAGTTCTTCAACCAACAAATAGGTAATAAAAATGTGTACACATACACCAGGGGCCATTACTCTGCTGTAAAGCAAAACCCTGACCTCTGCAAGGAAATAAATGGTCAGAACTGGAAAAGTTCACATTGAGAGAGGCAACACAGACGCAGAACGATGAACAGCAAACGTTCTTTCATCTCAGACTCCCAGCTCCACATCAGCTGTGAGTGCAAACCCAGGAACAACTGCAGAAACCAGGAAAGCAAGAAGGGGCCACTGCTGGGAAAGGTGATTAGTGGAGCATTAGCGTAGCACGGTGCAAGTGATCTGAGGGGGAATGGGGGATGGGGTGCGGACTAATGAGGGAAGGCAAACGAGGGGGGGGGAGAATAAAATAATAGTAAGGATGTTTTAGAAAATCATAAAGATTCATAGTATTAACCATCTGCCCTTAAATCTATAATATACAGTCTGTATAAATATACATATATAGTTTAAATGAAATGTTCTCATCTGGGCTGACAATGTTCCCTCCCACAGCCAGACAATTTAACAAAACCCCAACACCAGGAATGAGACGCCCTCTGGGTTTTGAGCAAGGTTGTCCAAGAGACTCTCCAAACATTACAAAGGATTGCTATTGCTTTTGTCTGCCACGGTTCCCTGTCTGGGGTGTTTCATCTCCCCAGGAAAAGTTTTGTCACATAACACTGGGGTGGAGTCCTAGTCTCAAACATGTAAGAGAGATAAGATGAAGCCAGACAAAGTCAGCAAGATGGCAGAGCAGATAAGGACACTTGCCACACCAGCCTGATCCCTGCAACTCATGGAAAGGTCGGAAGGCCCCAACTCCACACACACTTCCCCCAATAAAAAGGAATTGAAAGATAAGAATGATATAATACTAAAATAAAAAAATAAAAGCTGTATCATCCACCTCTAGATGGACACCATTCCACTTACCATGATCAACTTTTTTGTTTGTTTGTTTGTTTCGAGACAGGGTTTCTCTGTATAGCCCTGGCTGTCCTGGAACTCACTTTGTAGGCCAGGCTGGCCTCAAACTCAGAAATCCGACTGCCTCTGCCTCCCAAGTGCTGGGATTAAAGGTGTGCGCCACCACCGCCTGGTTTCAACTTTTTTTTAATTGAGATAGGATCCCACTATGTATCCCTGGCTGGCCTGAAACTTGCTATGTCAATTAGGCTGGCCTGGAACTCAGAGATCCACCAGCCTATACCTCATAAATGCTGGGATTAAAGGCTGTGCCATAATATTCAGCCCCACCTTTTCTTTTATCTAGTTCTTATTGTATCATTGTAATGTTATATAATTGACATTTATTTTTTATTAACTGTTTTGTCCAGTTATACTGTAAAATCATGAAGAAAAAAATAAACAGAAATTTCTATCTATCTTGCATCCTGATATATTCTCTAAATGACTCGCCACATAGCTACCAATCAAATACTACTTGCTGGCTCAAATCAACAGACTAAGTTACAAGTGCATAGTCAAGAAAATTCTCTCATTCCACTCTGAGAAACGGTGTACACACACATAGCAGGCAGGGACCATGGGAGGTCAGTCCAGACGTCCTTTGGTATGTTGATGAAATATAACCCTTTAAAAGTCTCTCCTCCTCTCCCTGTATGGTAGGGGTATTCTAATTGCATAAAACACACACAAAAATTAGTCATATAAAAATTGAAAAATGGGGCTGGCAAGATGGCTCAGTGGGTAAGAGCACTGGCCCCTCTTCCAAAGATCCTGAGTTCAATTCCCAGCAACCACATGGTGGCTCACAACCATCTGTAATGAGATCTGACATCCTCTTCTGGTGTGTCTGAAGACAGCTACAGTGTATTTATTTAT
Source organism: Mus caroli (assembly GCF_978045245.1). Classification (NCBI taxonomy): domain Eukaryota; kingdom Metazoa; phylum Chordata; class Mammalia; order Rodentia; family Muridae; genus Mus; species Mus caroli. The sequence continues at coordinate 110,500,558 of NW_028227261.1, read as the reverse complement.
AATAATAATTGGGCCAGACCAGAGAGAGTGGGGTTGACCAGAGCGAGCAGAGGTCCTAAATTCAATTCCCAACAACCACATCAAAGTTCACAACCTTCTGAACAGCTACAGTGTACTCATATATTTATATACATAAATATACATTTATGTATATAAATAAATAAATAAATCTTTTTTAAAAATTGAAAAAATGAGAACCGCTTTGAGGGAGATGGAAAAATATGAGAGAGACAGAATCTCATCCCCAGACTCTACGGCCAGGCAACTCATTTTGGTTTCTATACATAAACAAAGAGGGGCAGAAATGGAAGCTGAACCTCAAGTAGTTTCCCACTCTTGCAATTCCTGAAAGCATGATGCCACATCTTCTGTATCTATTCATCTCATTCTCACATGCTTATTTCTAAACTGTGGCATATTAAATTTTAGAAAGTCACTTTCCATGTTCTCCCTATGAAAATTAAAAATGAAACCCATGCCTCTGGGTGACTGTAACATGAGAAGACTCTGGAAGGCTATGAACAGAGCTGACAGAGACAGTGAGGCCAACAAGAGAACAATTACAGCACACCATTTGGAAAGTCTCAGCAATTAACTAACTTCTCATCTCCAACAGCAAGAGCAGGTTCTTGATCAAAATAAGGGAAAAGATGGCTTGGGTTGGTCTGTACTCACAGCTATCATTCACGAAAGGAGTGAAAAACTAAATTTAATTTCATCCAGATCAGAGCCACATAGTCAAAACACATCCAGACCTCAGGAATCTACTGGAACGGAGCACTAGAAAGACCCCCAAGACAAGTTTCTCAGGTTTTCCCCCCTTTATTTTTGATATTAAAAAGGTCTTCCACAGCCCAGGTTGGTTGGAACTCGCTATGAGGTGGAGAAGCGCTTGACTCCTCCTCATGTTGCTACCTCCTAAAGTGCTAAGATTACAGAGGACCACCATGCCAAGCTAAAAGCAGGTTTGTTAGAGAAAAAACAAAACAAAACATAACAAAACACCAAAAACAAAACAAAAACCACGCACAAGCAAAAACAACACAATGGCCAGGCATGGTGGCTCACTCCTTTAATCCCAGAATTTGGGAAGTAGGGACAGGCAGATGTTTAAATTCAAGGTCATCCCTGGTCTTACATAGCAAGTCCCAGGTTAAGGCTAGTCTCAGCCTGCAAAAACAAACACCAACCAACCACAAAACAAATCCACCATTAGCTTGGGCATGATTTAAGAATGAAACAACTGGGGCCCAAAGTAATACACACACACACACACACACACACACACACACACACACACACCATCCCAAAGAATCAGATAGGTTACATTCTCAATAACTAAGGTTTATTTTAGGCTTTGGGAACAAAGTAAACCATATAATAAAAATAAGTAAAATAAGGGTAAAGTGTAAGAAGAAAGCAGGTGACAGGGCACACAACCCACTTGCTTGAGAGGACAAGGAGCCTGCTGCACGTTCCTGGAAAGGTTTGACCCTGAATTAGAGAAACAAACTCGAGGGTTAAAGAGATGGCTCTGTAGCTAAAGCACTTGCTATGCCTTAAGAGTGACCCCAGGGTTGGGTCTGCAGAACCACAGAAGGCTCGACAGAGACACAGATCTCCAATCTAAGCTTTCCTACAGCAAGATGGAAGCTGAAATGGTCATGGAAGCACAGATAGTGGCAACAAGAAATCCTGCTTCAAATACAGTGGATAGTGAAGACCAAGACCCCAGGTTTCCTACAACCTTCACACACTCACAGTGGCATGCAACACATACACACACACACACACACACACACACAGTCACATTTATAAAAAGGAAATGATGACAGTACAATAATCAAAACTATAAGAGTGAAACAAATATGGAATAACTGGGTTATTCCCAACTAGAAACACATGAACTGCTTAGCTGCTGAGAGAGCACATGTTCATATGTTAAAATAAGCCTTATGTCCAGACTATGCAGAGAAAGAGGAAGGACAGAGACACAAACGGGGGATTGGAGGACTAGGCAGGAGCCTAGGTCACCTCTTCTGGGGCCTAAGCTGCAGGCTTTCTGGAGCAGTCCAATAATCTGATAAAGAAACCAGTTAAGACACCCTGCCCTGTACTGTGCATATCAACATTATACCCTCAAGTCACCCAGTGGCTTGGTCCCGAGTTACACAGGTGATTCCAGCAGTACAGTAAGGGTGGCATGCATTTCCACGGTGGCAGACATCAACAAGGACCTCACCTTGTCACTGTCATCATGACAAATGTGGTCGTGATGGATGGACTGGCACTGAAAAGAAGCACCAACACTACCTACGAGAAAAAGGAAGGAGAGTTAAGCAGCAGTAATCCCTTGCAGCAAACCGCTTCCGCAATTAAAGAGACGCGTATAATGTCCATTATCCCATCTAATCCTCAGACACGCTTGTAAAGCAGCAGCAAGATTATTGGTGGATTTTCAAAAGTTAGATGTGAATGCACAGGAGTGCGTGGGGGTCAGACAACAAGCTACAGAAACTGGTTCTCCTTCTAACGTGTGGCACCTAGGGACAGAGCAGGCTGTCAGGCACTCTATGGGCCCTATTCGGAGATTCTCCACACAAGAAAAACACAGGCAACTGGCCAACAGTGAGAGGTCACATTTGAAACTGAAGGCTGGCTGTTTAACTCCCCACCCTGAGGCACAGCAAGTGGCCTGAATTCCAAGTAAGGCCCCTAGGTAAGCACGCCCTCCGGGAAGGCAAGCCTCACAACAATACAATTACAGTCCTGTACACAGACTTTGAGCCTGACCCTATAAATTCAACATATAAAATACAATTCATCCAGGTCTTGCACTTTGGAGGCTGAAGCAGAAAGATCAGGAGTTCAAAGACAAAGGACAAAGGATAGTCTTTGAGGCAGTAAAAGTTTCTTTTAAAATTTTTCATCAACCAAGATTTCCAGTATTGTTAGGCATGGTGGCACACACCTTTAATCCCAGCAACTGGGAGGCAGAGGCAGACAGAGCTCTGCATTTGAGGCCAGTCTGGTCTACAAAGTGAGTTCCAGACCAGGAGAGTTATATGATGAGATCCTATCTCAAAACAAAACAGAAAACACAAAGATATCAAATACTTTGTTACTTTAAACACAAACAGAAGTGGAAGAACCCATTGCTGTGGGGTTTATTTGTGACTGTCCTCCTATGCATGAGTCCAGAGCTCTTCCTCTCGGCCTGCAGACTGAACTGACTATAGGCATATACCACTAGGCAATTTCTAACCACCTGTGATGGTTTGTGTATTCTCGGACCAGGGACTGGCACCATCTGGAGGTGTGGCCTGGTTGGAATAGGTGTGCCACTGTGCGTGTGGGCTTAAGATTCTCACCCTAGTTGCCTGGAAGTCAGTCTTCCACTAGCAGCCTTTGGATGAAGACATAGAACTCTCAGCTCCTCCTGCGCCATGCCTGCCTGGATACTGCCATGCTCCCACCTTGATGATAATGGACTGAACCTCTGAACCTGTAAGCCAGCCCCAAGTAAATGTTGTTTTTTATAAGACTTGCCGTGGTCATGGTGTCTGTTCACAGCAGTGAAACCCTAACTAATACACCACCTCAGTTTTCCCCTAAAGTTTTTGGTTCCTATTTCACACCATATATAACATGGTAATTAAAAGTTCCATATAATTAAAATAAAAATGAAGCCAGATATGGTTGGCACTAATTCCAGCAAAAATAGCTCCTGGCTTGCAAAGGCTACATAGTGAGACTCAGTCTTCGGAAGGGAGAGAGGGAAGGAGGGAGGGAAAGAGGGAGGAAGGGAGGGAGGGAGGAGAAAAGAGGAGGAGGAAGAGGAGGAGAAGGAAAGAAAAGGTAAGGAAAGGAAAGGGGAAAGAAAAAAGAAAAGAAAATTTTTAGGGAAAAACTGTAGAGTTTTTGTTGTTGTCTTTATTATATAATCTTAAAGAAGAAAAAATGAAGAAACCGGAAGATCACCACAAGTATGAAGCTAATCTTGTCTAAACATGGAATTCCAGGCCAGCCTGGGGGGGGGGGGGGGCGAGGGGGATGGTGTGTGTGTGTCTACATGTTGTGTGTGTGTGGGGGGGGTGCTTTCATTGCTAGGAACTGAACACAGGGTCTCATGCATTCTAGGCAAATGCTCCACTACTAAGCTGTACCTCTAGTACACACTCTGTCCTGACCTCCTGAAAAGCTGGTATAAAGCCATAAATGAAAGGTTAGCACATATAAAGAGGATATAGTGGTGCATGCCTGTAATCCTAGCACTTGGGAGGTAGGGGCAAGATTAGGAGTTCAAGGCCAGACTAAGCTATACCCTGCCTCAAAAGGAAAAGTTGGCATACAGTCTCTAGTTGACTAAAGAATAACAAAAGCCATTTTCCTTATGTATAAGAATGACTTTCAGAAAAGCCATTTAACAGATCAAGAAAGCATGCCAACTATATTTGCCAACTATGTTTCTGACAGAAATTTACCCAAGCCATAAATTATAGTAGGATGAGAAATACAGTAAATACTAGGCAGCCACAACTCTGAGCTTCCCTGATAGTGCCAACTTATGATTAGGCTTGTGTGCCCTAATCCTCCTGCTGGAGAATGCTGTTGGTATTTCTCCCAGTGCTGGGGATTGAACCAAGGGCCTAGTGCACACAGGCAAGCCTTCTCCCACTGAGCTGCATCCTAGTGAGACTACCCTAGACTTTTAAAAACTACATTTCTTCATTATATAATCTTCTCGCTCATTTATTAAAAAAATAATTTCTACAAATTATTTTTGAGCAGGCAAGACTGCTCAGTAGGTAAAGTGCTTGTTGTCCAGGCTTGACTTCCCAGAACACACAGAGAAGCTGGGCAGAGCAGCACAGGCATCTGTGACTTCACTGGGCCACTGTGGGGAGAGGGGCAGAAGAGGGGTCTCCTGCAGCCTGTAGTCCAGCTAGCCTGGCTTACAAAGGTGGAGAGACTCTGTCGCAAATAAGGAGGAAAAGGGAAGACGGACACCCAGAGGTTATTCTCTTGCTTCCATACACACACCCAACATCACCCCCACACACACATTAATTAACATGAGACAAAAATTATTTTAAAAGTACTTTAAACTACAAAGGATAAAGCAAAATTACCATAACAGATTTACCCATTAACTTTTCAGATACGCAAGAGCTTCCTAATCTACCCAGTGCAATAACCACCCCATCTATTTTATATGGTATTGATTATAGATTTAGAAAACAGTATCATAATAAAACAGTTGGGTGTGGTTGGTGGCTTACAACTTTAATCCCAGCACTTCTGGGATAGAACCAGGCAGATCTCTGTGATTTCAAGACCAGCATGGTCTATACATTGAGCTCCAGGCCAGCCAGCTGCAGTGAGTCAAAAGTAAAATAAGAAAACACTCTCACTTGTAAGAATAAAATTAAGTAAAATTGGGTTAGTGAGGTAGTTCGGTAGTAAAGCTACTTGCTGCCTGACAATCTTGAGTCAGGCACCCACACAATGGAAGGAGAGAAAGGACTCCTGAGAGCTATCCTCTGACCCCACATGCACCAACAGCCTCACGTATCCCCACACCAAATAAATAAGTGTAAATAAAAGTATACTATTACGTCATATTCCTATTACTAGTTTCATATTAATACAGATATTGGAGGCTGTTGGACTGACAAAAAGAACTATAAGAACGGACAAGAGTATATACCAAGCCATTTCAAAAGAAAACCAAACAGACAATTCGTTCTCACATAAAACTCACGTACTTAACCTATTTGTTCCCATTAGTCACCCGACAGAAAGATCAACTGTGGCTGGAAGCCCCACAAGAAGCACTGTGTATTGACTGTGGTTGGTCCATAACGTAACCCATCTCCACCAGTCCTGGAGAAAATAAAAACCCCACACAAGTGATTTAGAAAATCTCTCCTAAAAGAGAATATTAAAATATATGAAACTAGGCCACAGGCAGCATCTGAATTGTAGTAGTTAGGAGGGTAAGACAGGAGTATTGAAAGTTAAAGGTCGGGGATAGAGAAATGGTTTAGTAGGTGTTATGGTTTGTATATGTTCGGCCCAGGGAGTAGCACTATTAGAAGGTGTGACCCTGTTGGAGTAGGTGTGTCACTGTGGATGTGGGCTATAAGACCCTCACCCTAGCTGCCTAGAAGTCAGTATTCTCCTAGCAGCCTGCAGATGAAGATGTAGAACTCTCAGCAACTCCTGCACCATGCCTGCCTGGATGATGCCTTGCTCCCACCTTGATGATAATGGACTGAGCCTCTGAATCTGAAAGCCAGCCCCAATTAAATGCTGTCCTTATAAGAGTTGCCTTGGTCATGGTGTCTGTTCACAGCAGTGAAACCCTAACTAAGACAGTAGGCAAAAGTCACTCAAGCATGAGGAGCTGAATTAAAATCCCCAGCACGCACACAAAACCAGATATGGATCACTGGCTTCTGTAATCCCAGCACTCTCAGAGGCTTATAGGCCAGCTGGCCTGATGTATCAGGAGGAAAGAGAGAGAGCGCCTATCTCAAGGTAGAAGGCAAGGACTGAAGCAGAGATTACACTCTGAACTTCATAGACATCTGGGCCTACAACCACACACTGACACAAAGTTAAAGGTTAGCCTGGGCTACATAGCTTACAATATTAAAACAAATATGAATGAACAGACAAACAAGTCAGATGTAGGAATACATACATGCAGATGGTCCTAACTACTCCAAATGTTGAGTAAGAGGATCACTTGAACCTACTCACCTAGCATGTGTGAGGCCATGGTTTGGCTCCACAACACTGAAAAAAGCAAGCATGCAAACAGACATTTACATGCAAAAATAAGAAAAAACAAATCTGAACAAAAGCCTTATACATGTCACAGAAGTACTAATTCACTGTGGATGAATGAATATTCTATGAGGGCCAGGAAAAGGCTCAGTGGGTAAAGATCTTGGTTCACAAATATGAAGATCAAAGTTCAGATTCCCAGCATCCACATAAAAGCCGTGCAAAGTAGCACACACCCGTAACCCTAGCACTGGGGGAACAGAAACTGATGCTCTCTGGGGGTCTGTGTCTGTGCAGCAGAAGGCTGAGCTCCAGGGCAATCAAATCAGACTCTGTCTCAAAAAATGAGGTAGAGAGAGAACAATTAAGAAGATACCCAACATTGCTCTCTTGCCTCCAAACACACTGGTATGGGCAATGCCTGCCTCTCTCTCTCTCTCTCTCTCTCTCTCTCTCTCTCTCTCTCCTCTCTCCTCTCTCCTCTCTCCGAGAGATGTGTCACCATGTGGAGGCCACATCAGGATTCCCAGCATCTTCCTCTCTCACCCCTCAACATTATCGCCTTAAATCTGGGTCTGTTGCTGAACTAGAAGTCTCAGTTTCTGCTACTCTGGCTGCCATAAAAGTCCTACCTCTGCCTCACAGTGCTGGGGTTACAGACCCATGAAGCTATGTCTCTTTATATAGATGCTAAGGATTCAAACATAGGCATTCATACATATAGGGCAAGCATTCTTAACCCTCTGAGCATTTCTCCCAGCCCTTAAATACTCATTTTAAAAAGAATAATCTCAGTCAGGCAGTGATGGCACACGCCTTTAATCCCAGTACTTGAGAGGCAGAGGCAGGGGATTTCTGAGTTCCAGGCCAGCCTGGTCTACAAAGTGAGTTCCAAGACAGCCAAGACAACACAGAGAAACTCTGTCTCAAAAAAACCAACCAAACAAACAAACAAAAAAAGAATATTCTCTTAGAATTATGTTTCACACAATTATCGAAGGAACAAATACACAAACTCCCATTTAGCTATCAGAAGACATTATCCATCATGTTCATAGAGACTGCTGAGTACAAAACCTACTGGTCAATTCTGAACATGCATCTTTCTTCACCTACTGGTAGTGTCCAGTTGATACAGTTCTCTCTCCTCCTTAAAAATGTCACATGGCACCTCTATCCAACCTTATGAGGAACTATCAAACTGTTTTCAAAGTCATTGCATCATTTTATAATCCCAGCAAAATACAGGAGGATATTTTCAGTTGTTCTTGGAGTAAAGCCCACTTTGGAGTCCTATTGAATTGCAGGTTAGAGATTTGCTGACTGTCAACTCTACAAAGCCCATGCCTCTCTCACTGGAAAACTAGAGTAATATGATGAGCTTATATGGAAGTCACAGAGTGCTTCCAAGAGTTAAGATTAAGCAAATGAAAAAGCTAGTAACACATGCAGGGCACATAAGCAATACAACATACCTACAAAAGGTATGTTACCTGAACACACTGTTCAGGGTTGTTACAGAGTTTGCATGAGGTAAGAATTTAGGACTGTTTAGCACAGAAATGGTCAAATTGTAATTCTGGGGGCTGGGGTGCCAGTGTTCATACCCATGCACCCATGCAAACCATGCACGTGGCCTATTTATCACGCTCTGCCTTTTCCCAATGAGATAAGGACTTTCATTAAATTTGAAGCTAGTCTAGTGACCAGCAAGCCCCCTGTCTACACCCACAAGCACTGGGGTTACAGGTACACACCAGACTTTTTATTGGGGATTTCTTTTTCCCCTGAGGATCTGAAATTAGACCTTCATGTTTACAGAGCAAAGCATTCCTACTCATCGAGCCATCTCCCTGCCCCAAGTTGTTACTCCTGTTTCAACAGAAAAAGTTAACAGTGCCAACCTCCTTTCTCTACATCTCCCAAAACTGTCATAGTTGTTATAGGGAAAGCTATCGGGTGTCATTAATAGAAGAGATGGTTGAATAGAATTCTATTCCTTCTTATGGACTATTTGAGCTCTCCTGAAAACTACTGATGTAGAAAAACCACCAAAATATACTAGTAATTTAAAGAAACAAAAATGCAAACTTCAAAACAATAAATATACTAAGTTCTTACCTATAAAAACAATCAAACTGGGTATGCTTTTAATCTTAGTACCTGGGAGGCAGAGGCAGAGGCAGAAGGATCTCTATGAGTTTGAAGCCACCCTAGTTTAAACAGTAAGGTCCAAGACAGCCAAGACTACCAGAGAGACCCCATCTCAGGGGGTAAAAAGTAATAAAAATTAAAAATAGACACAAACTATTCAGAGACTCTTGAAAAAGATAATGGGACAGCGACATGTCTGTATTATTTTCCTGTTCTGTAAGGGTAAGCTTGACTCCTGTAATTATCAAGGGAGGATGGAGGAGACCTCTCGGTGGGTAAAAGCACTTGAGGGCACATCTGACGATGGGAACTGGCCTGGAAGCTTAGGCCAGGCAGCCTAGTGTAGGCAGCAGGGCAGTAACACAACGGAAAGATGCTGCCTCAAACAAGGTGGAAGAAGGTGAGGGCAAGTGCTCAAGGATGCCCTCCACACCCATGCCATGGCACAACCACAACCAAAGCCAGAGGAACAGAGAGAGATAACAAAATATTATTACTTAAATAATTAAACAGATATTATACAACCTTAAATACTAGTTATATAAGCTGGTGTGATGGCGCACGCCTTTAATCCCAGCACTTGGGAGGCAGAGGCAGGCGAATTTCTGAATTCCAGGCCAACCTGGTCTACAAAGTGAGTTCCAGGACAGCCAGGGCTACACAGAGAAACCCTGTCTGGAAAAACCAAAAACTAGTTACATAATTACACTTATGCAACCTTAGATACGGATTATTTAACCTTCCCCTTAAATACCTCATGGTCTGACTGCCTTGAAAAGCCCAGAGCAGGTCAGTTTGATTCCGGCAGCCAAGGCATAGTAACTAGATAAGGGAGTACAGCCCCCAGAGGACTAAAGGAGCAGAAAAAAAGAGTAAAGGCAGGCACAGCGCTAGGACGGACGGATACTCGCCTATGTGCCCATGGACCTGGCTGCACAGGGATACGGGGAAGGGAAAAGCATGCCCTCCTCTGTGATGTCAGACACCGCTGTGGTTATAAAATGATCCTTGCTCAACCTCGAAGATATCTATTGTGACCTCGACTCTCTAAGTACAGCACAGCCAAGCTTCCTGTGAAAATCAGCTGATACATAAAATGTAAATCACTTCATTTCACAGGCATTTTACCTGTTCAAGTATTATTTTTTCAGTATTGATTACCTCACCTCAAATTAACTGCCAAACTATCTGTCTCATCTCATGTTATTTCACCAGATACTTCCTCACTCATACAACGACATACTCCTAGTACTAGAAACTTGGCCAAAGGCCCAGATGTGGTAGCACAGGCTGTGATCTTAGCACTCAGGAGGCACAGGTAGGAGCCTTCTTTTTAAAGATTCATGTACGCATGTTTGTATGTATGTATGTAAGCATGTCTGGGCACCCTCTAAGTCCAGAAGGTGTTGGATTCCCTGTAGCTGGAGATACAAGTAGCTATATGGGACCTGATGCAGGTGCTGGGAATGGCCCTCTGGAACAGCAGCAAGCATTCCTAACTACTGACACATCTCTCCATTTAAAACACTGCTTTGAGACAGAGTATCACTATGTAGCCCTAGCTGGGCTGGAACTTGCTATATAGGCCAGAACACACAGAAATCTGCCTAGAAGTAGGAGTTTGAGGCTGCCCTGGGCTACACATCAAGTTCTAACCAGCCAGCTACATGGCAAGATCCTATCTAAAAAAAAAAAAAAAGAAAAAAAAGAAATAGCTGGGCATGGTGGCGCACGCCTTTAATCCCAGCACTCGGGAGGCAGAGGCAGGCGGATTTCTGAGTTCAAGGCCAGCCTGGTCTACAAAGTGAGTTCCAGGACAGCCAGGGCTATACAGAGAAACCCTGTCTCGAAAAACCAAAAAAAAAAAAAAAAAAGAAATGATACAAAACAAAACAACAACCACCACCAAAGGGGACTGAAAACCTAAAAACCCACCATATAGATGTTTAACCACCAACTTTAAATACCATATTTTTTAAATGTAATTTCAGTGAATTATAAGAATGATATGCTAAAATTCCACTGCAGAACTGAACCAATTCACCACCTAAAGTCAGTCACAGCTAGAAAACAAGATATTTACATAGAAATCTGTTCCTAAAAAAACACTGACACTTGGAGAATAGGCTACAAGCAGCTGACTCCCAAAGAAAGAGATTGAGGCAGGTCCTGTTAAATTCCTAATCCCAATCCCCTATATCAGTCAGCACATCCTAGTCAGAGAAGAGCTACAGAGACATGGGGCTCAGAGAAAGAAGTCTCTACACCCCAGAGCAGCTTCTCTTACTGCTTAGCCATTCTCGACGGGAGCTTCTAAGTAGGCCTTCTAATGTTTTTATTTAAGTTTTGGCTGATTTTACTTACTATGTTTGTTAAATCCAAGTGGATTTAAAATTGCTAGAGGGTGGACTATTAATGGATTGTCCACAGGCACAAGAGTAAGCAGCAAGGTACAGTTGGGAGGTGAGCTTGGAAGATAAGGATGAGCCAGATGGTAAAGCCCTTGATGACCTGAAAGGAGAAGGGCAAGAGAAATATTCCTGCAGGGAGTTTTAGTGAATGACTGTAACCAGTGAGCGCAGACACAGGACAAAGCCCCAGGAAGACGCGAAAGCAATGGTAAGAGACCCAAGTATGAGGAAATACCAACGTCTCTACACGTTCACAGTGAAAGGGTAGCACAACAATTCTGTCTCTATCATTTATATACAAAATACAACAACTACTTAGTTCTGAAGGCACACACATTAAGACTCAAATAACAATCAGCAGTCACTATAAGCAAGTAGTTCTAATTAGTATACACTGCTACAAAATTATTTCCAGACAGATAAGCCAGACAGCAACAAGAAGAATGACTAAAGTGCAAAATGAATCAGCACTGAAAGTCAGTCACTAAACTGAAGGGCAGCACAGGGCAATGTGGAACCTCTGGCATCAGAGCCTCCTTAAAGAGGCAGACAGACTCCTCACCTGCTTTCTGTGACTAATGGAACAGGGGTGTTCAGAAAAGGAAGTGGAGTGAAAGAGGCCTAGATCAGAACCTATTTGCCATAACACAAAGGACACAAGGTATAAACCAAAGTGCACGCAGACAAAATTAAGCACTATCAACTCTGATTAACAAATGAGTTAAGCACACTGATGAAGCCAAGCAAGCACAGGGCTTCCCAGTGCACTGACACCAATACAGTCAGGGCATTTTCTGAAGAGACATCAGATTTTAAATATAAGTTATTGTATTTTTATTTTTAGCAACTACAACAACATTTTCAAAATACTTGATGGCCAAATAAAACATCTGCAAACAAGACTGTCAGTCAGTGTGCCATGCTGGCGTGACACAGAAATAAAGAAAACAAGTGAAGCAGCAGGGAAGGGACACTAAAAAGGACAACAGTCGTGGTCAGGATGAAACAGCCATCAAAACTAGGAAGGAAAGGAAGGTCAAGAGACTAGAGACACTGGAAAGCTCATCAGACAGTTCATGAGCTCTTCAGTGAGCAAGGGCTGACCAGAGCCTGCAAGCTGGCTACTTAATAATAAAATCCCTCAGCAAATAGCCACTGGGAATTTATAGCACGCTAATTCAGAAATTCTTACTAAAGCTACAAAGTTGTCTACATATCCCATTTTAAAATGTCTAGTTCACTCTGGTTTTAGAAACACTATAGCTACTTTTTTAGATTTTTCAGGATAAAAAAAAAGTTTAAAAGCTAAAGAGTAAATCGGAATTACCAAAGAAATTCCATCTTCTTCCCTAAAATGCTGTTGGTGCTTTGTCCTAACCTGATTAGCATCATTTCATACTGTAACCTTAAAGACTACTTGTGCCTGGTGAAATGGCTTGGTGGGTGGATTAAGATGCTTGCCACCAGTGCCAGAATCCACGGAGAAAGAGAACAGACTACAAGTTGTGCTCTCACCTCTAGACAAGCACTGTAGTGTCTCCATCAAAACAATGAATGCAGCCTGGCGTGGTGGCATAAGCCTTTAATCCCAGCACTCGGGAGGCAGAGGCAGGCGGATTTCTGAGTTTGAGGCCAGCCTGGTCTATAAAGTGAGTTCCAGGACAGCCAGGGCTATACAGAAAAACCGTGTCTCAAAAAACAAAAACAAAAAAAAACAATGAATGCAAAATGAAAATGAGTTTTAAATAGTGAAGACTGGAGAGATGACTGAGCAGTTAAGAATACTTGCTGCTCTTTCAAAGGATACAAGTTCAGTTCCCAGCATACAACTGCCTATGCTCCAGGGAATTTTATGTTCTCTGGTCTCTGTGGGTATCTGCACACACATGGCATACACTCATACAGACATACATATACTCATAAATACAAATAAAAATGCCTTTAAAAGAACCATTTTTCAGACCAGAGAGACAGCTCAGTGGTTAAGAGTACTGACTGCTCTTCCAGAGGTCTTGAGTTCAATTCCCAACAACCACATGGTGGCTCATAACCATCTGTAATGGAATGGGATGCCCTCTTCTGGTGTATCTGAAGACAGCTACAGTGTGCTCATATAAATAAAATTTTAAAAATCTTTAAAAAAAACCAACTATTTTTCTTTCTCTTCATAGCCATTTCTGGAGGTTACTGGTTCAGCCATTATCATCCCAGGACCCCAAAAACTCCTATATAAATACAAATGCTTAAGATTTCCTAGGCTATGGTGGGAATATAGCTCAGTTATAAAGTACATATGTATCATACATGAAGTCCTGGGTTCAATTCCCAACACTATACAGAAGAAAAAAGAAAATAATCAGACACTCTCCCAGGCAGAGCACACAGGACCCCACTAGGGTTGGAAATCCACAGGCTGGGGTCTAGTGGTGGAGCCTTTGCCTAGCATGTACAAGGGCCTGGGCATGGCTCCTCACACCAGAATGAACCAGCCCACTATTAGTAAAAAGTATGTTACATCATGATGTTTCCATTCTAAATGTCAGAAGATGCAAACGTAGGTCAGCAATAAAATAGTACAAATCAGAAGCAAAGAAAAGGGAGGAAAAGACATACAGAATAAAGTTCATCATAAAATGCTTTGTGGGAAAATATAAACATGGCTAAGAAACTGAATACAGTTAACTAGCTAAAACAACCAAACAAGACAAAGGTGTCAGTGGGACTCTAGGACACAGTCCACTCTTAGAGTGGATAGCATAAAAGGAGAAGAATCAAGTTCTGGGGGATTTGGGGGAGACCAAGGTTTCTCTGTGTAGCCCTTGCTATTCTGGAATTCCATTTATAGACCTGGCTGGCCTTGAACTCACAGAAACCTGTTTACCTTTGCCTCCGGATGCTGAGATTAAAGGTGTGAAGAATCAAGTATTAAAACTTATAAGCTTTTTTAAAAAAATCATTAACAGCTGGTCAATGGTGGCTCACTCCTTTAATCCCCACACATGGAAGGCAGAGAGAGGTGGATCTCTGGTCTGAGGCCAGCCTGGTCTACAAAGCAAGCTAGCCAGGGCTACACAGAGAAACCAAGTCTCAAAAAAACAAAACAAAGGCTGGAGAGATGTTATCATTATTGTAGACAAAGTGGTTTAAAACACTGACTGCTCTTCCAGGGGTCCTGAGTTCAATACCCAGCAACCACATGGTGGCTCACAGCCATCTGTAATGGGATCCAATGCCCTCTTCTGGTGTGTCTGAAAGTAGCATATATGTATTCACATACATAAAATAAATAAATGAATCTTTAAAAAAATTATAACAAAATTTCTCAACATTGAAAAAAGAGAAAAGAAAAAAAGAGGTGCCAATTCAGTTATGATGTGTTTTAGGACACCGAGAAACAGAAAAGCACTGTTACATTACAATTAGAACACTACATTACTACCCTCATTACAATTAGAACACTAAACACACAGACCAAAGACAGCATCTGGACAGCAGCAAGAAAAACAGGTACCTTATAAGGCAGACCTGGCAGGCTAACAGCAGATAATTCAACTGAGACATTAAAGGTCATGGGGGCCCCAGACTGATGCATTTCAAGTTCTGACTGGACTGCCAACCCAGAGCATTATCTCCAGCAAAGCTGTCTGTTGTAACTAAAAGAAAAATAAAAACTTTCCATGATAAAAATAGGCTAAAGGAATGCATGGCCACTAAGCCAGCTCCAACAGAATATACTTACAGCAATCTTTTTGGACTGAAAAACAAATCTATCCACAAGCCCACAGGAAAGAATAAACCACACTAAAATAACAGTTAAACAAGAGAGGGGAAAGAAACCACTACAAAATCAACAAATGGCAGAAATAATGCTCACTTTTCAACAATAACTGAGGATTAATGGTCTCAATTCCCCAACCAAAGGACAGGGAGCCTGCACCACTGCGCTCCTCTGCTATCTGCAGTCCTATGCACAAACCTACACATAGGCAAGAGCAGACACACAACTAAAATTAAAGAAGGGCAAAGACTGGCAGATTGGATAAAAAAAATAGGAACCATTTATTTGCTGCCTCCAAGAAACAGATGTCACTACAAAAGTCAGATGTCACCTAGGGTGCAAAAGTGGAAAATATTCCAAGTAAATGGACCTAGGAAACAAGGAGGTATTACTGTTCCAGTATCTGACAACAGCAGCACTAGTGAGAAAACATGCAGACGGTCCCGTCATACTGAGTAAGGGAACACAGCGGACATCAGGACTCTAGCATGCGTGCCAGCACAGGTGCACCCGATGTCACAACAGCTAAGATTAGATGTAAAGCCAGAGTAACTCCAGCACAGCAGTAGTGGCTGACTTCAATATCCAACTAATCGACACATCGCTCTAACAAATGGCAACTATAGACCATTCCATCCAAACTCCACAGAATACACAGTATTCCCAGCAGCCCATAGAGCTTTCCCCAGAAGAGACCACATATTCTGAGACAAAGCAAGCCTCGACAAATACAAGAAGCACTTGCCTGCAGCCTACCTCACCACAGTGGAATAAGACTGCAAATCAACAAGAGAACCCCTAGAACACACACAACCTCAGGAAGGTTAAACAACACCTTCCTGGATAGCAAATGGTCCTGGAATAAATCAAAAAGGAAAGGAAAACAAAAACAAAAAACCACCTTCAATCAAATAGAAATAAAAACACAGAACAGCAGGACATCAGGACAGGAGTGCTAAGAGGGAAGTTTACAGCTCTAGCTCTAAATGCCTGCTTTAAGAAGCCAGACAAGTAGCACGTGCCTTTACTTCCAACAGAGAGTCAGATCTCTATGAGTTCCACGACAGCCAGGCTCACACAGAAAAACCTTCTGGTCTCAAAACAACAACAACAAAAGCAAGCAAAAACACACACACACAAAACAAAAACAAAAGAAATAAATAAAAAGAAAAAGGCAGAGAAAGCTCAAATAAATAATGGTTACATCTTAGAGCCTTCAAAATGGAAAATTAAGCCAAATCCCAAGTCAGTAGATAAAAAGAAATCAAGATCAGGGCATAAATTAATTAAATGGGAACAAAGATAATAACAGAAAGAATTAATGAAACAAAAAGTTGGTTCTTTGAAAAGTATGATTGACAAACCCTTACCAGTCTAATCAAAAGGCAAAAATTAGTAAAATTAAAGATAAAATGATAGCTTCTACAAAGATACCAACAAAATTCAGAAAATCATTAAGTTTTATCTTGATAATGGGTATCATAAATAAAAAACTAAATCCAAATAAAAAATAAAAAATAACCCCAAACCTACTGGTTAACTCTTTTTGTTGGTTTGTTCGTTTGTTTGTTTTTGAGACAACATCTCTCTATTCAGCCTTAGCTGTCCTGAAGCTCTCTTGTGGACCATAGTGATTTTTGAACTCGGAGCTAAATGTGATGGCACAGCCTTTAATCCAAGCAGAGGCAGGAAGTTCAAGGCCAGCCTGGTCTACAGAATGAGTTCCACGATAGCCAAAGCTACACAGAAAAACCCAGTGTCAAAAAAACAAAAACAAACAAAAAAACCTCAATAACTGGATTAATTCTATAGATACTTGTAACTAGTTAATAATGGATATTGGGGGCAATTTTTTTCCCATAGCACCATTAATAAGCAAACTTGTCACGAGCAGAAACTGGTACAGATTAGGAATGCCTTATCAAACAAGGATATTTCACTGAAGAGTAAGGCAAATTAAGAAAAAGTTTATTGGGCTGGAGAGATGGCTCAGCCGTTAAAGGCTAGGCTCACAACCAAAAATATAAGAGTTTGGTTCCCAGCACCCACGGCTGTCTCTCTAGCCACTAAAAAAAAAAAAAAAAAAAAAAAGAAAAAGAAAAAGTTTATTAATGTGTAAAAAAACTCCCAGAAATTTGGCTTTTTGTGCCATTAACTTTTAGTGAAGAAAAATATTATATAATTTGTGTGTTAATTTTCAAATAGAAATATAAATGAAGCATTGGAAATTATGTGTATGTGACATGTGCATTTGCACACGTGTGCACACACACACCATACTGCACATGTGTTGGTCAGAGTTAGATAACCTGGAGTCTCTTCTCTCTATCCCCACATGGTCCTGGGGGTTAGAGTCACTCTTCAGGCTTAGTGGCCAATGCCTTACCTGATGAGCTGCTCCCAGCCCTTGAAAATTATTTTTAAACATTTGTTTAGAGAGATGTGATTTATGACACAGCCCATTAGCATACACTGGGCTACATCCTAGGAACATGTGTGGTTGTCCTACTACATGCTCTGGTCAGGCACACTAGCAAACAGTCAAAAGTCCAAAGAACATTCCCTTCGTGTGTGGGTAGTTTGAATGAGTACTTTATGTTACTAGAAATTTTCTTTGATGAATTTAGCATTAATATGCCAAGAATATGAATATTTAGTATGCCTAGGCATATGTGCAGGCAAAACACCTATACGCATAAAATAATGAAATAGTATATATTTTTAAGTGATGTGGAAGAGGAGGAAAAGGCAAAACAGAGGAATGGCTGTACCTGCTGCTGCTGCTGCTGCTGCTGCTGCTGCTGCTGCTGCTGCTGCAACTACACATGGCTTAAAACTTTAGAGAACGTTTACAGCGGACTCACAGTCACTCAGCTAATGAAGTTCTGCAGACTTCTCCCTGTGTCCCTGGAATTCTAATCCTGCCATGCTGCCTATATAACAGTTCTTCTGTGTGATGTAACTGTGAAGGTCACTGACTTAAAAAGCATGGTCTGTTTCTTCCCTAGAGAGTATGCAGTGATGGACGGACGGCTCATTATTGCCAAGAACGATTTACTCTATCCAGCCCGCTCATGTACTTACATGCCAGCATACGCTGTCCGGTCCCTGCTTTTAAACTAATATCCTATAACATCAACTTTATCATTTAACCACTGAAAATGCATAATACAGGGGTATTAATTCATGTGTGTGAACAGCTGCTATTTTCAAAGCATTTTCATTATCTCCTGTGTCAGTCAGTAACTTCCCACCATGTCCTTTTTAAAAGACCATACAGCTTCAAAGGCCTTAACTTTCAAATTACAACATGCTGCCACCAGGTGGCAAGAAATGTCATGGCTATGGAAGGGAGGCAAAGACTAACTTTTAGCATCACAAAAACTTAGAATAGCAATACCATCTACACAATGAAACTTTAAGTTCACTATTTCTTATACTTGCTTGTATAATTTTTTACATGCATTGATGTTTTGCCTGCATGTATGTTGGTGTGAGAATGTCAGATCTCCTATACCTGGAGTTACAGAGAGTTGAGAGCTGCCAGTAGGTGCTGGGAATTGAACCTAGGTCCTCTGGAAGAGCAGCCAGTGCTTGTAACCATCTTTCTAGCCCCAATAATGAAACTTTTATTCCCTCAAATTAAGGGAACATACTGAGAAGCGAAAGTATGGATTAGTGGTAGAGTTAATATTTAGTATGTGGTTCAGTCCAACAAGTACCATAGAAAAGAGACCTTTAATAACTAAACTCATACAAACTTTAAATAAATGAAGTTAGGGGAAATGTTTAAAGTGAGGCTGGAGAGATGGCTCAGCAGTTAAGAGCACTGACTGCTCTTCTAGAGGTCCTGAGTTCAAATCCCAGCAACCACATGGTGGTTCACAACCATCTGTAATGGGATCTGATGCCCTATTCTGGTGTGTCTGAAGACTGCTGCAGTGTACTTACATATAACAAATAAATAGTTTTTTTTTTTTTTTTTTTTGGTTTTTTCGAGACAGGGTTTCTCTGTGTAGCCCTGGCTGTCCTGGCACTCACTTTGTAGACCAGGCTGGCCTCGAACTCAGAAATCCGCCTGCCTCTGCCTCCCGAGTGCTGGGATTAAAGGCGTGCGCCACCACGCCCGGCTAAATAGTTTTTAAAAAGAAGAAGAGAATGTTTAAAGTGGAGAAAAGGAAGGCTGGTGGTGGAAGGATACACCTTTAGTTAGAGCACTCAGGGGACAGAGGCAGGCTTATCTCTGAGTATAGTCTACAAAGAGAGTTCTAGAACAGCCAGAACTACACAAAGAAATCCTGTCAAAATAAACAAAACAAACAAAAACAAAAACAAGGAAAAGAAAAGGACTCTAAGCTAGTGACTGTGTCACTGACTTAATCATCACTTTACCTTGCAAAGTTTCAAAATTAAAAGTTTTAATCTGATACCAAATAATTCCCAATTTTTGGGGGAGTAGGAAGGGGTACAGTTAACTGGGGACTGATTCCACGGTGAACAGTGTGTTCGCTTAGCAAACACTCATCCACCACTGAGGCCTTCCATCTTTGCTTTTTGCTTGTTTGTTTTGCTTTGTTTTCTTTGGGGTAGGATACTGGGTGGCTGGCCCTGAACTTGACCATTCTGCTTCTTCTTCCCCAAATGCTGAGATTATAGGTGCACACCATCATTCCTATGTTTTGTTTTGTTTTGTTTTGTTTGAGACAGGCTACTGCTGCATACCCCACACTGGCCTCAAATTCAAGATCCTCATGACTCAGCCTCCTAAAAGCTCCAAAGTATTTTTTAGCAAGAAAATTATTTATCTAGATCCATTTCATGGGAAAGATCTTTGGCTTTAAATTCATATATTAGCACACATGTTCCAAACAGCCAAACAGCTATGAGAAGAAACAGCAATGCTGGAGGAAAGAGAATGTCTTACTCAGAAGTCAGTCCCAGAACTGTAGGAACAAACACAGCAGGCAAGGTACAGGCATGGAGCGTGACCCACAGACTAAGGAACAGAAATGAACCATGCAACTAAAGCTACCTGGATTCTCAACAAAAGGGACAAGACATACCCTGTAGTAAAGGCAGCCTTTTCAACAAACAGTGCTGAGAAAGTCAGATATGAAGAAAACTGAAATTAGATTCCTATCTCTCACTCTGCATAAACACCAATGGAAATGATCAAAGACAGGAAAACGTTTCAGAGTGGAGGCACAGACAATAATTTTCTGAATACAACTCCAATGGCTCAGGAAATAATAACAGGAATTGAGAAATGGGGACTGCAACAAATTAAACTGCTCAACCCAGCAACGGAAACAATCAAGAGTGAACAGACAGACTGCAGACTGAGAAGAAGTTTACCAGCTGCTCATCCATCAGGGAACTAATATACAAAATACATGAAGAACTCAAAAAACTCTGGTACAAAAGAACAAATATAAGTAATAAATAGAAATTTCTCAAAAGAAACACAAATAGTCCTTAGCTGGGCATAGCTTTAATCCCAGCACTCAGGAAGTAGAGGCAGGCATTCTAGACTAGACTGGTCTACAAAGTGAGTTCCAGGACAGCCAAAGCTACAAAGAGAAACCCTGTCTCTTGACATAGATATACAGATAGGTAAATTAGATAGATAGATAGATAGATAGATAGATAGATAGATAGATAGATAGATAGATAGATAGACAGACAGATAGATAGACACAATTAGTTCATAAAAGCAAGAAAAAATGTTCAATATCTCTAGTCATAGGGAAATTTGCATGCTGAAGGTTGGAGATGTAGCTAAATTGGTAGTGTGCTTGCCTAGTTGTACAATGCCCTGTGTTTGAACCCAGCATATAAACTGGGGCACAATGGTAAATGCGTGCACTTCATAGCAGCACTATGAAGGCAGAGGCAAGAGGACCAGCGTTCAAGGACAGACAGAGATAGGTGAGATCCTGACTCAAAACCTTCATTGAGAACAGGACATGATGGCACAAATATAGAATTCCAGACCTGGTAAAGCTGGAGGATTGAAAGTTCAAAGCCAACCTGGGCTATCACTAGACCCTGATTCATGAAACAAAAAAACTCAAAAAAAAAAAGTCTTTAGTTGCAAAGATTATAGGCACAGGTGAACACACCTAACACTCTTCATAACCCAGGCTAGTCTTGAACTCATGGAATTATTATGCTCCAGCCAGAGCCATCATGTTTGGCTGCTTGTCTTTTGTACTCTTTAGACTAACCACTGTGATTAGAGTGAGTTGGGAATTGAACTCA
The DNA here is from genome assembly GCF_978045245.1 of Mus caroli. Taxonomy (NCBI): domain Eukaryota; kingdom Metazoa; phylum Chordata; class Mammalia; order Rodentia; family Muridae; genus Mus; species Mus caroli. Next base: position 110,479,159 of record NW_028227261.1, on the reverse strand, counting down.
GGACCTCTGGAACAGCAGTCACTGCTCTTAACAGCTGAGCCATCTCTCCAGCCCTGTTTGTTTTTAAATCACAGAAACAGGAAAGGAAACTAAGATTTGTATTTATGCTGATAAACAAAACCTGTTACTGTCATCCAACAGCTACAAATATGAACAAAACCAGGGACTGGAGAAACGGCTCTGCACTTAAAAGTATATATTACTTTCGCAGGCACTGCTACTCCAAAAAGAGAAAGAGGGGAGAATGAGGGCTGGGGCATAGACCAGTGGTAGGGCCTAGCCTAGTAAACAAAAGCTGTGGAATCAACCCTCAGAATCACAACAAGTTGGAAAAGGGAAAATGGGGAAGGGAAGAGGGCAGGAAGAAAGGAAGCTTGGGATGATGGGTAAGATCTCAAAGTCGAGCAGGAGTTAATGTCTCAAGTCAGAGAAAGTAAGAAACTGAAAAGACATTGGATAAGTTCAAATGTGGTGGGGGAGGGGGCGCAGGTGTGGCTCCAACAAGAAGAAATGGAAAAATGCAAGCCAGCTTTGTGTCTCTAGGGTCCTGGCTCCCTCTGTGTTCTCAGAGCTGCACTTACAGTGTATGGCACCAAAGAGGTGGTGTTCATATTCTTTGTGTGCCACATGTAGAGGTCTGAAGAAAACTTGTTGGCAGTCAGGTCTCTCCTTTTACCATGTGGGTTCCACATATCAAACAAGCTATCAGGCTTAGGGACAAAACAATTACCCACTTATGAAGCACATTTTGGAGGTGGAATGAAAATGAAAAGGACTTGGAAGCCAGAGGGTGGTGGCGAGTGCCTTTATTCCCAGCATTCTGGAGACAAAAGCAGGAGGAGGATCTCTGAGTTTGAGGCTAGCTTGGTCTACAGAGCTAGTTCCAGGGCAGCCAGGGCTATACACACACACACACACAAACACACACACACACAGACACACACACACAGAGACAGAGAGAGACAGAGAGAGAAAAAGAGAGGAAGAGAAAAGAAAGAAGGACTTGGAGAATGATGTGGTGGAGAGAGATATACAAGAAAATTGGAGTTGCCGAACAATTCCCAGATTTCCCAGCTTAAGCAGCTGAGTGCCATTTTCTGATGAAAGCTACTAGGAAGGAGGTAGTCTGCCTGGATAGTGATAGTTTGGGACATGTAAAGTATGAACTTCTTGTAAAATACAAATCTGAGAATTCTCATCATGTAAGTGGTATTTATATCTCTGGCAACAAATGCTGTCATCTAGAAAAAGAACATAGAAAAGAAGAAAAGAGATGAGGACACAGGCCCAAGTCCTAAGGATAAGGAAGTGATAGGGAAAAGAGACCCACCAAAAAAAGTTTATACAAGCTGGGCAGTGGTGGCACACAGTTTTAGTCCCAGCACTTGGGAAGCACTGGGGATCTCTGTGAGTTCAAGACCAGCCTGGACTATGCAGAGTGCCAAGTCAGGACTGCACAGAGAAATCCTGTCTCAACAACAAAACAAAATAAAACAAAACCAAAAACAGATAAATGATAGCATTAGAGAAATACATACATATATATACTAATAAATAAACTCACAAATAAATATAAAAAAGAAAACCAGAAGAACTTAAAGATGAGCCTCTTCCTCATCCATAGGACCTGGGTCTGTGCCCTCATCTCTTTGGGGACACAGTAAGTTTAAGACCAGTTGGGGTTCACAAGAGCCTGTCTCAAAACTGTACATCAGTGGTACAACAAACATATTCCTAGCACTTGAGAGACTGAACCTACAGGATCTAGAGTTCAATGACAGCCTAGGTTACAGAGCAAGATGCTGTTTCCAAGAAGGAAGGAAAAGCCTGTCAGTTACAGAAGCTAAGAGACTGGAATCCCTGGGAAGGTAAAAGCTCTGTTAAAAGACCCAGTGAGAAGTGGCCTGGGGCCCCTCTGTTGGTAAGTCACTCACTGATGACAGCAAAGAGCAGCTTCCGAGTTGGGGAGAAAGGATCAAGCTGAAGGGGCTGACGGTGGCAAGTTTCACCAGAAGCCTGTTTCTGACTCAGCTTCAGCCAGGAAGCAGGTAGACAACTCCACCTTGATCCTGCTCTGCCAATCCTCACCCTCCATCCAGAGCATAGCTAGGCAAAACACTCACTCTGGCAGCACTCCATCCCTAGCCCTGGTTTATTCAGATCACATGGGAACAAAGGTAAATGTGCTGACGTTCTCTCAAACCATATAACCATGCTCCCCCTGGAATCACCAAGAAACACATGGTTCATTCTCTACAAAAGGCCCTTCTCTGTCTGTTCTTCAAAAGGTAACCATACAAAAAATGTTATCTTGCATGGAATGCCAGACAAGTCATGAGAAAATAATGCGTTCGATTATGTCACTGAAACAAAATCCTTTTGTTTGTTTAGATAGGGTCTTGCTATGCACCCATAGCTGTTCTGGAACTCAATGTGAAGGCCAGGCTGGCCTCAAACTCAGAGATTCACCTGCCTCTAACTCCTGAGTGCTAGGATTAAAGTCAGGCACCATCACACCGACTGAAATACAAACCTTAGTCATGTCTTAGAGATCTTGTTCACACTGGGTTATGTGCCGTACAGATCATTATTCAAGTCATCTAAAACACAGACTCTGTGGGAGCCTGCAACACTTACCAAATGGACGAATTTGCACTGACTGTATCTTAACAGAGGGGGGGGAGGGGAGGGGTCCCTTTAATTCCAGCACCCCGGAGGCAGAGGCAGGTGGATCTCTGACTCTAAGGCCAGCCTGGTCTAAAGAACCAGTTCTAGGACAGTCAGGGCTACACAGAGAAACCCTGTCTCCAAAAAGAAGTGGGTTGGTGGGGAAACAGAGACAGAGACAGGAAATATGAAAACAAGTTAAAACACATTTGAACCCAAGCACATGTAAGTCTGGCTACACAATGGCATGAGGCTGGTTTTTTTTTTTTTTTTTTTTTAATCATCTTCAAAAAAGCATGTAACATAAAAAAAAAGAAAGAAAGAAAACAAAAATTCCAAATGATATTTACAAAAATAAAGCAAGTAGAGAAATACAGAGGCACTAAGCACTAGTCTGTAAGTTATGCGGGGTAAAGACACTACTTTAACTCTGTTCCCAACAGTGAGAAAGCCTTCATCTCAGTGAGCCAGTGATGCAAGCAGACCCTCAACACCATTAGTCACCAAATACCAAAGAAAGTAAGACACACCACTTTACCCACTAAAATACAGCAACAAATATTGACAGAGATGAGAAAATACAAGACTCAAGTGTTACTGCAGGAAGTAACAATGATACAGATATACTGAAGAGTTTGGGAGCTCCTTGGGGTTAAATACAATTACCTGTGACCCAGTAATTTTGCCCCAAGGCAGGTTTATAGGCTACCACGCACTCTAGTTGAGTCAGGAAAATGAGACATACACTCATGTAAACCTTCCATCATTCATGAGAGTCCAGTGACTGAGAAGGATAGGCTATATATTTTGTTAATGGATCTAAAATAATGGAAATTCGAATTATTCCATAACCTCCTAACTTAAGGATAGCTGCTACATCCATTACTTAATGCTGGCTGGAGAAAATGTGATCGATACATATAATGAATATTGTTTGGTCATTAAAAAAAAGAAATAAAGCACGGATATTGTTCATAAAGTGAAAATTTTTCTAATTCCATTTACATAAATACTCTAGAACAGGCAAATCTAAGGACAGCCTAAGGCTGCCTATAAGTGACTGCTGCTGGGTAAGGGCTGTCTTTGGGCAGTGAAAATGTGTTCTAACTTAGACAGGAGTGAGAGATACAGAAACTGTGAGTTTACTCTATGTAAGTGAACCATGTCATGTGGGAATCTAGAGCGCAATCTTGAGTGTGCTGTTTGCAGATTTGGCGTTTTGTCTTGTGTTTTTGAGACAGGCCTTACTCAGTGATACCAAGAACCCAAGATCCAGCCAAAGTGTTAGATGTTTTAAGGGAGTGAGACGGTGGGCACCATGGCAGCTTCTAAGGCACTTTTAATCCTCCATTTGTTTATTTGCTTGGCTACTCATTGTGGTGACTTACTGGGCTGCAAACTTGCAAAATGTCAATGTTTCTAAGTGTGTATTATCCATGCAACCAAATGCAACATTTAAGAACCAGATAATTAACTAGATTAACTTGAAAAAAGGTTTTGTTTTTGTTATATATATATATATATATATATATATATATATATACACACACTACACACACACACACACACACACACACACACACACATATATATATATATATATATATATATATATATATATCAACATATAGGAGGCTAGGCTCAGTGGCATGGTGCATATTTAGCATACAGAAAGCTCTGAGCAAATCCTCAGTACAGTTAGTGAACCTGCAGCCGCTGAGTGGCTTACACACCAGCACTACAGGACTCACATGACTGCTCTCACTCATGGACACAGAACTCAAATACAGAGACTTGTTTCCCCAGTTACAAATGTCTAAATTTTTCACAATATTTATTTTGGTAATCAGAGGCAATGAATGTATACCTTTTGCCTGTTTGCTTGTTTGTTTTGAGACATGATTTCTCTGCATAGCCCTAACTATCCTAAAACTAACTCTGTAGACCTGCCTACCCTCAAACTCACAGAGATCCACCTGCCTCTGCCTCCCCAGTGTTGGGATTAAAAGAGTGCACCACCAGCCAGGTAAGAATAAATGCTTTAAAGACAGTCATAGGGGCTGGCAAGACAGCTCACTGGATCCAGGGACTTCCCACAATGCTTGGTTTGATTTCTAGGACACAAACAGTAAGAGAACCCAGTCCTACAAGTCAACTCTGACCTCTAAACCATGGCAATCATAGGCACAAGGATACACAAAAACACGCTTGATTAATGGGTTTCCTAATATACGTTGGTATTTTGTCTGCATGCATGAATGTGTGAGGGTGTCAGATCTTGGAGTTACAGATGATTCTGAGCTGCCACATGGTTCCTGGGAATTGAACCCATGTCCTCTGGAAGAGCATTCAGTGCTGAACTGCTGAGCCATCTCTCCAGACCCATAAAATAATTAAAAAAAAAAAAAAAATTGGGGCTGGTGAGATGGCTCAGCGGGTAAGAGCGGCTGAGCCAAAGGTTCTGAGTTCAAATCCCAGCAACCACATGGTGGCTCACAACCACCCATAATGAATCTGAAGTCAGCTACAATGTACTTATGTATAATAATAAATAAATCTTTGGGCCTGAAGGGACTGAGTGAGGGGAGTTGACCAGAGCAAGCAGGGTGGACTGGATGGAGCAGAGGTCCTAAAAATTCAATTCCCAACAACCACATGAAGGCTAACAGCCATCTGTACAGATACAGTAGATTCAGATAGATAAAATAAATAAATCTTAAAAAAAATAAGTAAAAGTAATTACTTAAACAAAAATAATAGGATTCTGCACTGCTGCCAAGCTGTAAGATATGAGCTGTTCTACACTGTCAGACCCTCCCCATCATGAGACTCTAGATGCTCACAGTGTATCTTATGGTAGACATCAAGAGAAGCAATGACAGTCTCAGGGCTGGTCTGGACTCTCAATACCTGGAGGCTAGGGCAGGAAGACTGCCTTAAGTCTTGTTTGTTTTCTCTTTTGTTTCATTTTGTTCTTTGAGGTAGGGTCTCTCTGTGTGGTCCTGGCTATGCTGGAACTCAAATATGCAGACCAGTCTGGCCTGGAACTCAGAACCGCCTGCTTTGCACTACTCCATCTGCTTGAGACTAGCCTCAAAAGTGGACTGGAGAGATCCTCTTGCAGAGGGGTGCCAGTTCTGTTCCCAGCACCCACATCAGGCAGCTAACTTAGACTTGCAAATCTAGCTTCACTGGGTCTGACTCTCTCTTCTACAAGGCATACACCTTTAATCCCAGAACTCAGAAGGCAGAGACAGGTAGGCAGGTAGATCTCTGTGAGTTCAAGTTCTAGGCCAGCCAGGGTTATATTGTGAGACCCTGAGACATCTGTCTTAAAAATGAAAAAAGAAAACAAAAAGAAAGAAATTGACTTAAATGAAAACAAAATAGAGATGGGTATTACCTCTTACCACCAAATATTTTCCTATCAAATATCCTAATTAGCATGGGAAAAATATAAAAGGCATTCTCTCTCAAATACCAATAAGTAAATCCAGAATGGTAAGACTTATTCCAGAAATTCAGCGGCAATACCATACTGAGAATAAAACCCAGGACAGAGCAGTGAGGTGGGGAGTGGAAAGCATGTGGCACAGATCTGAGAGAAAAGCTCCGCGTGACTAAAACTGCCTTCACTCCTCAGGCCTCAGCCACAGGCAATCCAACAAGCAACACCTCAAAAGCCTAAAGTTATAGTTAAACTGCAATAGGAAAGAAAAATATGAAACAGAGGGAAATAGTAAAAGGAGTCTAAATTCAGTGTCTGTCTATAAGAAAGTTGTCTAACTGGAAAACTTAAGAAAACTCTATCAAAAAAAAAAAAAAATTAAACATCCCAAGAAATTCAGGTTACCAAGTCAATTCAGAGCCAGGAGTACAGTCCTCATCTATAATCCTAGCCCTGGACCCTCAGGTAGAGGAAGAGGTTCACAAGTCTGAGACCAGCCTGAACTACACACATTCATTTTTTTAAATTAGTTCAATTATAAAAATCAACATCTTTTTCTAACAGTATAATTCAAAAGACATGATGAAAAGTTCTTGTCAAAAAACAAATAAAAAGTATTATACGATCAGCAGCTAGGCGGTGGTGGCAGTTGCCTTTAATCCTAGCACACAGGAGGCAGAGGCAGGTCTCTGAGTTTGATGCTAACCTGGTCTACAGAGTGAGTTCCACGACAGTGAGCCCTATACAGAGAAACCATGTCTCGAAAAAACAACCTATTATAAATTTAACAAATGTGAATCAAAACTGCAAAACTTCACTGATACACTATGGCACATTAAAAAGGTAGAAAGAAATCAAAGCACTAAACAAAAGACTCAGTAAAGCGAAAATGGAAATGCTAACCATTTCTTACAATGGTCTGAGAATATAGCTTAGTTACCAAAATCCCTGCCTGGCATTGAGAAGGGCCTGGGCTGGATCCTCAGCACTGTATAAAGCAGGCATGGTAGATATACATCCGTAATCCCAGCGCTTGGGAAATGGAGGCAGGGGGATCGGCACATCATACTAATTTATGCAAGCTAAGTGAGCCTGAGTACTCTTCTCTGGGGTGAGGAGGTACATGCTGCAGCAGGCATGTGGAAGCAGAGGACAAGCTGTGGGTAAAGGTTTGGCCATAAGCCAATGACACCCCAAGTTCAATCCGCAGGGTCCATGTGGAGGAAGACAACTCCTGCTCGTTGCCCTCTGAGCTCCATGTGTTGTGTGGCATGTCTGTACACATGGACACACCACGCAGACCAGTAAATACAGAGAATAAACCAGTACCAGGGCTGGGAGAGTCTCCATGGTGGAGCGGAGCCTGGCACACTGGCTCTGGACTGACTGAAAGGTGGGGATGAAAAGTGAGAACAAGGGCTGGTGAGATGGCTCAGTGGGTAAGAGCACCGGACTGCTCTTCCAAAGGTCCAGAGTTCAAATCCCAGCAACCACATGGTGGCTCACAACCATCCACAATGAGATCTGGCGCCCTCTTCTGGAGTGTCTGAAGACAGCTACAGTGTCCTTACATATAATAAATAAATAAAAAAAAAAAAGAAAGAAAGAAAGAAAGAAAGAAAGAAAGAAAGAAAGAAAGAAAGAAAAAGAAAAGTGAGAACAAGTAAGTAAGCAAGCAAAAGCAAAGCGTCACACAGGAGGCTGGGGTAGGGAGGCGGCTGTGCTAGTACAGAGCTTGCTAGCATGCACAAAACCGGGTCTGACTCCCAGCACCAAAAACTAAAATGGTGTAAGATGTAATCTCAGCACTCGGAAGGTGAAGGCAATCGTGTACTTGAGAGGCTAAAGCGGAGACTGGATTCAAAGCAGCTTGGCTGGGATGCAGAGTAAGGCTAGGCCAGTGTCTCAGTTAGGGTTTTACTGCTGTGAGCAGACATCATGACCAAGGCAACTCTTATAAAGGACATTTTGTTGGGGCTGGCTTAGAGGTTCAGAGATTCAGTCCATTATCATCAAGGCAGGAGCATGGCAACATCCAAGCAGGCATGGTGCAGGAGGGGCTGAGAGTTCTACATCTTCATCTGAAGGCTGCTAGCAGATACTGGCTTCCAGGCAACTAGGATGAGGGTCTTAAAGCCCACACCCTCAGTAACAAACTTATTCCAACAGGGTCATACCTTCTAATAGTGCCACTCCCTGAGCTAAGCATACACAAACCATAACAGCCAGACTGTGTAACTTACTCAAATCCTACCTCAAATTTAAAAGGAGCTGGGACTCAGTTCAAGAGATCCTCTACATTGAAGGGAGAGGTAATTAAAGAAGAAATGGGAGAGGAAGACAGGCAGGGAGGGAGGGAGGGAGGGAGGGAGGGAGGGAGGGAGGGAGGGGCCGAGATGGAGAGTATGATTCTGCTCAGGGTCATTTACTCCCAACCTCAATGGCTCTAGAAATTTCACCACCACCACCCCCTCAGTTTAACATCATCTAGGAATTGGCTTCAAAGACAAATCATCAGGACTGGAAGTGCGGCTTAACTAGAAGAATGACTGCCTAGCATGCAAAAGCCCTAGGCTCCATCTCAGCGTGGCACAAAACCAGGCAAACTGACACACTTAAGAGGTGGAGACAGGAGGATCTGAAGTTTAAAGTTATCCCCTAAACAGTAAGTTTGAAGCTAGCCTGGGTGTTAAAAACAAACCAATTGGCAAATTATCAGGTCTCATCTAAAAAAGGTAAATACAAAGCTAAGGCGCAGCACCCACCACGCCCCACCACGCCCCACCACGCCCCACCACGCCCTGTGACCATGTGAAACACTAAGTTAAAAACCACCGCTATACCTCTGGCTACTCAAACACACTCCAGCATCAACTGGGTCTTTGCATTGATTTTCTTTTTCTGTTTCTTTTTTTTTTTTTTTGCATGCATGTATGTCTTTGTACCACTTGTGTGCAGTGCCTGAGGAGGCCAGAAAAGGATGTCTACTCCCTGGAATGGAGTTACAGACAGTTGTGAGCTGACATGTAAGCTCTGGAAATCAAACTTTGTCTTTTGAAAGAGCAGGAAGTGTTGTTAACCACTGAGCCTGGGGTCCTGTTCACCAGTTCTTCATACTGAGGAGGTAAAGGTGAGAGGCGCTGCCATACTCAGAGCCATAACCTCTAACAGCATTCCTATTACCTCCACCTTCCACACAGTGCTCAGGAGAGGCTTCTCTGGATGAGCAAAGGTGAGGCCAGCAAAGAGAGCTGTCTGTAGTCTCTAACTGTGAGCCGATCTCTGAGCAGTCCTGTGGGAAAGGCAGCAGTCCTACATGCCCTAGTTAGAGCATGATAGTGGTGCCACATGACAGACAACACCCAGTACCAGGCAGCCCCCTCCTTGGAAATGCAGACTCCTCTTGGTAGTCAGCATTATATCAGAAGTAATTTTTCTTTTAAAATAAAAGAATTTGACTTTCAGGGGCTGGTGAGATGGCTCAGTGGGTAAGAGCACCCGACTGCTCTTCTGAAGATTCGGAGTTCAAATCCCAGCAACCACATGGTAGCTCACAACCATCCATAACAAGATCTGACTCCCTCTTCTGGAGTGTCTGAAGACAGCTACAGTGTACTTACATATATTAATAAATAAATCTTTAAAAAAAAAAAAGAATTTGACTTTCACTCCAAATATAACAAAACTAACAAGAAGAGCTCATTTTGTACTGGGAACCCATCATCTTAAACAATGGAGGTAAGGAGCTGGAGAGATGGCTTGGCAGTTAAGAGCACTGACTGTTCTTTCAGGAGACCTGAGTTCAATTCTCAGCATCCACATGGAAGCTCACAACTGTCTGTAATTCCAAGGTCTGACACTGACACACAGACATACATATGTGAAGCAGGCAAAACATCAAAGGCTATAATATAAAAACAAATTATTAAAATGAACAATGAAGATAGAACCTCTTTGCTGGAAGCTTACTTTTCCAAAGTGTGCAAACACTGCCCACCCTTTAAGGGGTAGGGAGAAATATCTACCACATTCGACCTTTAACTTCTTTAAAAAAAAAAAAAGATTTAATTATTATATGTAAGTGCACTGTAGCTGTCTTCACACACACCAGAAGAGAGCATCAGATCCCATTACAGATGGTTGTGAGCCACCATGTGGTTGCTGGGAACTGAACTCAGGACCTCTGGAAGAACAGTCAGTGCTCTTAACCACTGAGCCATCTCTCCAGCCCCTCTTATTTCTTGCCATCTCAAAACCTGCATCCTTAGCCATCCCCCCCACACACACACACACATATTCATTCATATTCTCTCTCTCTCTCTCTCTCTCTCTCTCTCTCTCTCTCTCTCTCTCTCTCTCTCTCTCTCTCTCTCCCTCCCTCCCTCCCTCCCTCCCTCCCTCTCTCTATCTTTCCCTTTGCCTCCCACATTTTCCTCCTGGGAATCTTAGGTACGCTCTATGCAGAGCACTTCCAGAGGAGACTGGATGACCTGCATCCGCATCTGTGATTGAGAGGGGCACTGTATGTACCACCTCTGCATACAGTCCATCTTCACTCATAACAGCCTGACCTGCTGCTGTCTGAAGCTTGACATTCACTCTAGCTCCCTGCAGGCCTTCCCTACCCCAATGCAGCACAGCCCCCCCTCCCCCGCCCCAAATCTCTGCTTCCCAAGCACAGGCAGTACTGTGGTAAATTTGTGGGGCCCAGGCCCAATTTGATTTTTTTAAAGCACTCTTAGAAATTAAAATCTCTAAATCTTTCTTTCCTATAAAACAAGGGAGTTTAATAGTCTTAAAATCAATTTGGGCCTTGGGTTTTTAATTACATAATATTAAGAAAAATAATAGCAATCTATCAACTAACTATCTCAAAAGAAAACATCTTTATATCTCAAATGTGCTTTTAAATGATTTTGGTATGAGGCTGGTGAGGTGGCTCACCAGATAAAGGCACTTGCCACCAAGCCTAGCAACCTGAGTGTTTGATCTTTGGGACCTACATGATATAGGCTGTCCTCTAACTCAGGTGCACACATATACACCCAGACACCCAGACAGACAGACAGATGAAAACAAAAATAAAAATATTCTGGTATGGTAGTTCATTTCTACCCATGTCTTCCCCCTTTAAACTTTTCCAACAGCTCCAAAGCTGTTAAGATGGCTTCTGGGATGGGTGAGATAGCTTAGCAGGTAACCTGAGAGTTCTAGTCCCAGACCCATGTAGAGGCGGCAGCAGAGAACAGAATGCACACAGCTATCTTCTGAACACATACTCACTGTGGCACATTTGCTCATAGAGTCTCTCTCTCTCTCTCTCTCTCTCTCTCTCTCTCTCACACACACACACACACACACACACAAACACAAATTAATAATAATAATAGATTCTAAAATTATTGCTCCTCTTTATTTATTTCTATATGTGTGTAGGCTCTCATGTAGGGTCAGAGGACAGCTTGCAGGAGTTGATTCTGTCTCTTTACCCTGTGGGTTCCCAGATCAAACTCTTGTCATCAGGGCTAGTGGTCAGTGCCTTTACCTACGAGTATCCTGCTGGCCCTAATCTAAAAACAGAAATAACAAAAATAAATAAATAAATAAATAAATGAATAAATAAAATTAAAGATAGTATCTGTTAGCAGGAAGAAGTAATAAGATAACCTATAAACCCACCACAGGAAGGTAAAAGCAGGTCTGGACTACCTAGCAAGACTTTATCTCAAAAACAACAAAATCGGGGTTGAGGGAATGGCTCAGGGTTGAGGAATGGGTAAAGAGCTCCCTGTGCGAGCGAGCATAAAGACCCAAATTTAGATCCCTAGCACCCACATAAATAGGCAGATGCAAGGACTGCTGCAAACAACATCAGCCCTGGGAGAGCAGAAACCTGTCTCAGAACAAGGAGTGACAGAGGAAGACCCAGTGTCAGCCTCCGGCCTCCACACAGACGAGTGTTTGGAGTGTGTGTATGACCAGTTCTGTCAAATAAGCTAAAACCAGAATTCTGTTTTTTGGGTTTTTGGGTTTTTTGGTTTTTTTGCTGGGGGATAGCCAGGAGGGTGATTAGAAGGGAACAGTCTCGTGTTGTCTAGTCTGCACTCACACCTGATATGTAACCAAAGCAATCTTTGAACTTCTAGTCATTCTGCTTCCCTCCCTCCCAGAAGCTAGGATCACAGAAATGTGCCACCACATTGGTATAGAATCCATTTCTACATTTTCTGTTTTACCAAAACTTACATTCAAAATACATACAGCATTCCCTGAACATTCCAGGTCAATGTTCAATTCTCACTTCAGAGGTTGTTGCTGTGTGGGGTAAGGACTTGCACACGCTAGCCAAATGCTCCACCACTATTGTCCAAGTTCACCTGTTTTTATCTCAACCGCAACTTAACAGAGTTACAGAAATTGTTTTCAGAAGTTGTTAACTTGATTTGTTCTATGCTGGTCTTAGACATAGGTTTCTCTTTCTTTGTTAACAACAGCTTTTAGCTAAGTCTTTTTTTTTTCTTTTAATCTTTTAAAGACCATTTTATTTTATTTATATGTGTACACTGTTGCTGTCTTCAGACACCCCAGAAGAGGGCATCCAATCCTATTACAGATGGTTGTGAGCCACCATGTGGTTGCTGGGATTTGAACTCAGGACCTTGGGAAGAGCAGTCAGTGCTCTTAACCGCTGAGCCATCTCTCCAGCCCCTTAGCTAAGTCTTAAAGACATCATTACTGACAGTAGCAATTCCTTTTTTTTTTCCCCCTGAGACAGGGTTTCTCTGTGTAGCCCTGGCTGTCCTGGAACTCACTCTGTAGATCAGGTTGGCCTCGAACTAAGAAATCTGCCTGCCTCTGCCTCCCGAGTGCTGGGACCAAAGATGTGCGCCACCACTCCCAGCGACAGTAGCAATTGCTAACTGCTCCCAACAGTACATGCAGTTTTAGAGAAGCCATGAAGTCAGGTAAGTCCTTAGCTCGTGTCCTTGCTATTAACACAGTTAACAGTGTCTTCACTAAGAACCTGAGAACAGCATACCCCAACTCAGCGAGCGGTCCTCAACCTTCCTAACGCTGCGACCCTGGAATACAGTCCCTCATACTGTGATGACCCCAATGTGCTACTTCAAAACTGTAATCTGCTACTGCTGTGACTTCTAATGCAAATACCTACATTTTCTATTAGGAGATTCCTGTGAAAGGGTCTTCAACCCCCCAACCTACAGGCTGAGAACCACTGCTATAGTTCCATCTGAAGCTAGATCTGTTAAGAAACTCAAACCAGTGTGAGTCTGCATTCTAGACAACTCTTCTCAATTGCCCGCGTTAACCGGTCCTCACTCCACCTATCCAGAGAAAGACCTTCCTTCTATGAATTAATTCTATGTTGCTCAGTAATTTTGACAGAATTCATTTTTTTCTAAGTATCCACAAGTTAACTAGGGCAAAGAGATTGAGTGGTAATTCAGAACTCAAAGGCAGGCCATTCTTCTAAAGGCATAAGTATGACACTTAAGTCTGGACCTCAAAATCCACTTTTCCACAGAACGGTTTCTAGTTGCCTAGAACAACGAAGCCCAGGAACTTATTCAGAACATAACACATAACTACTTAGGGGGAGATTATTTCCTGAGGCTCCTACTCGAGGCCACTTATGACCTGACTACTGACAGAAACAGCGAGCCCTGAGAGCAGTCTGGGGCAGTTCACTTGGGGATCGCTATGCCGATTATCTGTCTCAAACATCAACACAACTCCAGGCCCCCTAATGCTTGGGGTGGTCAGATCCTTATCCTGCTGAATTAGGAAATATGCTTGTACTTTAGCATACAGCAAAACAGAATTAACCAGAAATTCAGGTGGTGTATAAATGAGTCAGGGTTCTTTAGAGTCACAGAACTTTAGCCATCAACAAGTGTGTACACATCTAAGGCAGAGAGGTCAAAGGTCTCACCCACCACTCTGTTCTGAGGCAAAGCCTCTCTCTTTTTCTGTTTCCCATTCTTGTCTCCCTTCAGTACACTCCAGTCTAGGCGACCTGCGTGCCTCTATCCAGCCACAGAAGTGCTGGGGTCACAGGCACACGAGGCCAGGTCCAGGTTTTTATGTGAGTTCCAGGAATCTTGCATGCCAAACACTTTTACCCATTGAGCCACTTCACAAGACCGAAAGAAATTAAGGCTAAAATCCCCACACTAAAATATCTATTTTTACACTGATTTGGGGATGGGAGAACTAGAGCACGGTACAGTAAACACACAACACACACACACACACATTCAGAAGGTCCTACAAGCACAGTCACATTTTTCTTTAACAAGTTTGCATACACAGCCAAACAAGCATTTGGTTAAGATTTTAGAACAGGCAGTGGTAGGTAGCCAGATCTCAGTGAGTTCGAAGACAGCCAGGGCTACACAGAAAAACCCTGTCTCAAAAAAACAAAATAACAAAACAAAAAGATTTTAGGACTACAGAATATGAGAGGTTCTATAAAAAGATTCCAGGACTTATGATATAGTATGTCCAAAGCTCTGAGTTCAATTCCTAGAACTTTTTTTAAAAAGCAATTTTAATAAGCCTTATTCAAGTTGACTTTACTCAAGGACACATACACAGTTCCCACTTCTAAAATGAAAAAGTAAATAATGAAATTGGGCTCACACCTGTACACCTGAAGACTAAGAGTTCAAGGCAACCTGGGACCCTAAGTTACACAAACCCTATCTGGAAGGAGGAGGAGGAAGTGAAGGAGAAGGGGGTGGGGAGAAAAGGGAGGAGAGAAATGAAAAATCATAAATCTCAACATGAGTAATTTAGAACTTTAAAAACACAGGTATTTTTCAGGGGGGACAAAGACTTCATATTCTTTCTAGGTTTAGTAGTGCAAAGCTGTAATCTTACTTAGGAGTCAGAAACTGAAGGATCCCTGACTCACATTCATCTTCAGGATTTTGTAACTAACTGCTGAGTTAAGAAAGGCCTCTCCATCTATCAGTGAGATGCAGTGAAGCACACCAAATAGGAGATCCTAGAAGTATGGCTGCCTCAGTCCTATCCCAGGTGACCCTTTTATAGGGGCAGTGCTGCGTGCGAGCCAGGGCCTTGTGCATACTAGGCAAACACTCTACCACTCAGTCATATCCCCAGTCCACAGGTAGCATCACTAGAAGCTGTATGTGTCTATAAACTATTTAACCTCTCCATGCTCCAGTTTCTTCATCTGTACAGTAAGTATGACAGGAGTATATACCTTAGAGGACTACAGTGAGGATTGATTAATTAATCCACGTAAGTTACTTACAATAGAGCCTCACAGAATAAGCACACTGTAACGGGCCAATGTTATGTGAAGCTCTAGATGGGCTTGATGACTTCTGTTTGCGATTCCAGCTTGCAGGAGGCAGAGTCGAGACTGCTTTATAATCCAAGCGCTTGAAAGGCAGATACAGTCAGCCTGGCCAAGCGGTAAGACCAAGACTAAGGAGACATCTTGCCTCAAATATCAACATGGACGGGGCCTAAGGAATGATACCCAAGGCTCACCTCTGGTCTACATGTGTTGGCAGGGTTGGGAAGGAGGGATGACTGGGGAAATCAGCTGACAGAAAAGATACATGTCAAATTGAAGCATGAATAGTAGTGGTGGCACATGCCTTTAATCCCAGCACTCGGAGGCAGAGGCAGGTGGGTTTCTGAGTTCGAGGCCAAGAATCCCTGGGGGCTGGCGAGATGGCTCAGCAGTTAAGAGCACCGACTGCTCTTCCAAAGGTCCTGAGTTCAAATCCCAGCAACCACATGGTAGCTCACAACCATCCGTAATGAGATCTGATGCCTTCTTCTAGTGTGTCTGAAGATAGCTACAGTGTATTTAGATATAATAATAAATAAATCTTTAAAAAAAAAAAAAAGAAAGCCGGACGTGGTGGCGCACGCCTTTAATCCCAGGACTCGGGAGGCAGAGGCAGGCGGATTTCTGAGTTCGAGGCCAGCCTGGTCTACAAAGTGTGCCAGGACAGCCAGGGCTACACAGAGAAACCCTGTCTCGAAAAACCAAAAAAAAAAAAAAAAAAAAAAAGAATCCCTAATCCCTTTGTTCTGATGCTAGCCCATTGTCAGACCCCATCAATGAAGTGCTATTGCATGTCTGCATCATCTCTCAAGTCCTAACTATGCCTAGTACACTGTAGACATCTTTACCCAGTCACTAATTTTAGTGGCTACCAGACTGCAGGGAATAGTCAAGAGCTATTTGTCCAGAAGAAACATTTATTTATAAATGAAACAGTCCAGGTAATAGTACACAATTTAAGCTAAAATAAAACAACTTCTGATCAACGCACTTGATTAAAAGAGGAACTATTATTTTGGTTTTAGGAGCTGATGTATGTAGCCCACGCTGGCCTTAAGCTGCTACTCCTACTTCACCAGTCACATGTTAGAATTACAAGCATGCACTACCACTCTAGAAAACGTTATGGTCAGACAGTGATGGCTCACTTGGGAGGAACTCAGGTAGGTTCTGTGAGTTCCAGTCCAGCCTGGTCTACAAAGTGGGTTCCAAGACAGCCAAGGCTACACAGAGAAACCCTGTCTTGAAAAAGAAAGAAAAAGAAAGGAAAGGAGAGGAGAGGAGAGGAGAGGAGAGGAGAGGAGAGGAGAGGAGAGGAGAGGAGAGGAGAGGAGAGGAGAGGAGAGGAGAGGAGAGGAGAGGAGAATAAAAACTTACATCTTCCACTAAAAACTGATAAAAATAGAGCCAGTAAAATTGATTATTGATTAAGGAACCTGCAAGCAAGCCTGGCAATCTGAGTCTGATTCCCAAACTTCTCATGGTAGAAAAAGAATCAACTGCCAAAAGTTGTCCTCTGACTTCCACTGCATGCTACAGCACAGGTATGTACGTACACACACACACACACACACACACACACAGAGTTCCTATTTTTAAAAAAACCAACTAGTAAGCACAGATACTTGTGTAATTTTTTTAAATTTATGTATGAATGTTTTACCTGCACATACGTATGTGGACCATGGGTGCCTGGTGCCTGTGGAGGTCAGAAGAAAACACTAGATCCTCTAAAACTGAACCCTGGTCCTCTGCAAGAGAAGTGCTTAGCTGCTATGCCATCTCTCTAGCCTCTCCTAATGTAATATGTAATTTTTATTCTCATAAAATTTAGCTTTCAAATTAATAATACCCTTATTTTAAAGTCTTAAAAGGGATGGAGAGATGGCTAAGCAGTTAAGAGCACTGGACTCTCTTTCAGAGGTCTGGAGTTTAATCCCAGCAACCACATGGTGGCTCACAACCATCTGCAGTGGGATCCCATGCCCTCTTCTGGTGTGCACTCATGAGTATTTGGACAGTCTTACTGGGAATTGAACCTCAGGCACATTGAGGAAGTACTCTGCCAAGTGAGCTACAGGCCTAGGCCCTGGATAGGCTCTCGGGTTGTTGCTGTTGTTGTTGCTGGAGTGTTTTTGTTTGTTTGTTTGCTTGCTTGGTTTGGTTTTTCTGGACAAGGTTTCTCTGTGTAGCCCTAGCTGTCCTGGAATTCAATCTGTATACCAGGCTGGCCTTTAACTCAGAGATTCCACTGCCTCCAACAGTCAGAGTGCTGGGTTAAAGGCATGCACTACTACCACCCGACCTGGACATGCTCTTTATAATGAGGCTGCCAGCAGTATTTATGCAGAGATAAGTTTATGTCCAGATTTCCTTAAACAAGGATAGAATCATGCAAAAAGCAAGAATCAAAATCAAACTGTGAATTTGACTCCCAGGAAGATGGGCCAGCTCATAGCTGTACATTTCCATTAGGTACATGCTATCAACGTATACAGAACACATAGCGGTATGAATTATGGACAGTTCTTTATCCACACCCTAAAAAGACTACAGGCCACTATTGCTGTTTGTTTTGTTTTGAGCAGTGGAATCCCTTGTAGCCCAAGCTACCCTCAACTCTATATTCAAGGATGACCTCGAACTCCTCCTCTTAAGTTTACAGGGTGCTGAGAACAGAACCTAAGGTCTCACCTAAAGAGCCTGTCTAACCTCCCGCTGGAAGGTCTTCTTGCTCTCTAGCCACGGAAAAAAGAAAGAAAGAAAGAAAGAAAGAAAGAAAGAAAGAAAGAAAGAAAGAAAGAAAGAAAGAAAGAATCCATCCCAGCACTAGGGAGGCAGAGGCAGGCGGATTTCTGTTTGGTTTTTTTTTTTTTTTTGGTTTTTCGAGACAGGGTTTCTCTGTATAGACCTGGCTGTCCTGGAACTCACTCTGTAGACCAGGCTGGCCTCGAACTCAGAAATCCGCCTGCCTCTGCCTCCCGAGTGCTGGGATTAAAGGCGTGCGCCACCACGCCCGGCTTGGCAGGCGGATTTCTGAGTTCGAGGCCAGCCTGGTTTACAAAGAGAGCTCCAGGACAGGAAGGAAGGAAGGAAGGAAGGAAGGAAGGAAGGAAGGAAGGAAGGAAGGGAGGAAGGGAGGGAGGAAGGGAGGGAAGAAGGGAGGGAAGAAGGGAGGGAAGAAGGGAGGGAAGAAGGGAGGGAGGGAGGGAGGGAGGGAGGGAAGGAGGGAAGGAGGGAAGAAAGAAAGAAAGAAAGAAAGAAAGAAAGAAAGAAAGAAAGAAAGAAAGATCATTTTCACTAAAAGTCTAATAACAAAGCTTAGAAGCACATCATAAAATTGAGTAGTGGATATTAAGAGTTTATACCTGGGGGCAGGTGAGATGGCTCTATGGGTTAAAAGGCATTTGTCACCAAGCCTGATGACTCATCCATACGGTAAAAAAGACCAACTTCTAAGTTGTCATCTGATAGCCACATTTATGTGCACAAACATACACAATTTAAAAAAAAAAAAGTTTAAAACAAACAAAAAACAGGCTAAGGGACATAGCTAGTTCTGTTAGTAAAGTGCTTGCCTAGTATATCTGAGGCCCTAAATTGAGCATGGTAACACGCACTGATCTCAGCACATGATCTCAGCACTGAGAATGTGGAGACAGAAAGATCAGAAGTTCAAAGTCGGGGCTGGAGAGATGGCTCAGTGGTTAAGAGCATTGACTGCTCTTCCAGAGGTCCTGAATTCAATTCCCAGCAACTACATGGTGGCTCACAACCATCTGTAATGGGATCTGATGCCTTCTTCTGGTGTCTCTGAAGACAGATACAGTGTACTCGTCATATATATAAAAAATACATAAATAAAATCTTTTTAAAAATACATTTTTAAAAAAAAGAAGTTTAAAGTCATTCTACATAGCAAGTTTGAGGCAAGCCTGGGCTACACAAGTCTCTATTTCAAAAAAAAAATTTTAAAGAAAATACCTGATTGATTAATTTAAAGCAACTTATTACCACATATCTGAGAGGAGGTTTTGTTTTTTGTTTTTTGTTTTTTTCCTACTGTTACAAATTAACTTCACTGCTTCCAAAAAAAAGTCCTGAAAGCCAGGCTGGTTGACACAGGTCTGTAATCCTAACAGTCAAGGTGCTGAGGCAGGATGCCCACAAGTTCCAAGCCTGTCTGAGTGACATGGTGAGACCGTTCCCGACAAAGCAAACACCTCCACTAGAAGAGCTCCAGATGGCTCAGTGGTTAGGAGCACGTGCTGCTCTTGCAGAGGATGCAGGCTCTGCTCCTAGGCAGCTCACAGCCAAATGACCACCAGAGAACTCCAAGTCCAGGAGACCCAACACTCTCTTAGCATCTATGGACAGCTCACAGGTGTGATACATTCATACACAGGTACAGAAAAAGAAACAGTTTTGAAAAAACTCAACCAGTGGGAGCATCTCTACAAAACAGGCAGGATATGTATTTGGCTTTCTAGAACAATCAGTCATCCTAGCAATACAAACATGAAGGTAAACAAACAACTACCCACACACCTTCTTCTAAAGTAATTTTCTATTATAATTTCAGATTAGGGGAAAAAAAATGTCCCAGGCACAGTCTTGTGCTTTTTAAAGCTTCAAGTACTTTGCAAGTAGTAAATTTAAAAGTCTGAAACACACTCTCGTCAGCATTACAACAACGCTCCATTATCCACTTTTGGATGCTGTCTCCAGATAATTTTTAATCCCCGCCTGACTTTTCCTTACCAACAAGAACTTGGATACCATCTTTACCCTGCCTGCCCCCATTACTTGCTTGTGCTTAGGGAATTATAATTACAGTGATCCCGCCTCTCAGAACATCCGCAAAGCACAAAGCCTCTTTGTAGGATTTCGGGAAGGGTGTGCTCTCCCGGCTCTCAGGAGGAGGATGAGTGGCAGCTGAGGAAGGAGAGCTGCGGCTGCTGTGGTGGGCTCAGTTTGGCCTGGTACTACTCCCAGGGGTTTTCTCTTCTGTGCCCCACAGCGCTTTCTCTCTTTCTTTTCTTTTGTTGTTGTTGGTGGTGGTTTTTGTTTTGTTTTGTTTTTTCGAGACAGGGTTTCTCTGTGTAGCCCTGGCTGTCCTGGAACTCACTCTATTGACCAGGCTGGTCTCGAACTCAGAAATCCACCTGCCTCTGCCTCCCAAGTGCTGGGATTAAAGGCGTGCGCCACCACTGCCGGGCTCTCTTTTCCTTTTTGAGAGAAACTCTTGCTAGGTAGTTCTGGCTGACCTGATAATACTCACTATGCAGTCTAGACTAGCCTCAAACTCGCAGCAATCCTCCTGTCTTACTCAGCCACACTCAGCCTTTGGGGTTTTCCTCCCTGCTCGGCCTCTGTACTCCCTGCATGGGAATAAGGGAGAGCAGAGTCCATCCTGACACAGGCACAATCACTAAGCCCAGAGTGGCCAGGAGCAGAGAGACTAGAGAAGGGGGACAGCAGGTGAACCTGCCCTGCAATGCACTCCTGGCCCCTCTGGAACCTCAGCAACAGCTGGCAGCCAAGGCCCTCACTCCAGGGAATCAGTGCTCGTTCAGCCTGGGCTTTACCATCACTACTGGGAGATGCCCACATATGTATAGAAGCAGCGTGAGAATTTAGGGAGGACACAAACTTAGTTTTTATTTTAAGCAAGATAACCCAAAAGCCAAACAAAGAGTCAAACAAAAATAGGTTTTTGTTAATCACAAGCATCTCAAATTAGTGAAGGCAACTGAAATGAAACGTGGTTTACTTCAGCCTACCCACCCTTGACGCTAAAAGGCACTAAAGCAGAATGAGACAGGAACCATCTCTTCTTCAACTCTAGGAACACACAAAGCCCACGCAGAACACACCCGCCACCTGGCTACTCTTCCTTTCATACACACATACGTATCTTCCTCTTACCACTTTTCTCCATTTGTCTCAACAAAAGCCAACACACACGCATTTTCACTCCTTTATTTCTACACATATTTTACCACAAAAGCAGAAAATACAGAAACAGTCCTCTGCGTTCTAGCTTGCTCTAAACAGAACACAGTGAAGCCCCATCACCCTATACCTGCCCCTCATCACCTCAGTCTCCATTCTACCCCAAATAGCACTCCTATCCAGTTAAGGAAACAAGAAAGGAAACAGTCCCATCACTTTGGATGAGGTCTACAGTTAAGATCTGTAGATCCTCCTTGTGTGGGCATGAGGCCATTTTATGTTCATTAAACATTACTATTTACATATAATTTCTTCAAAATTTCCTTGCAGACATCAACAAATACACAATGGGCTTTTCTCTCCGCCACCTCATTCATGTTTTGAAATAATAAAAAGGACAACAGAGCCCACTTCACATGCAGCTCTCCTCCAGCCGCAGGAGTATCACTTGACCATGACAACCGTTCTGGAAAGCACTCTGCCATCATTTGCAAAGGCAGTCAGTCTATCCTTGGTACATAGTACTCCTTTCTCTCCCCAAGAAAAAACTGAAACAGCAGGAAGCACGAACAGTGACTTAATGGGAAATAAATGGGTACTTTTCAAATTGGCTAACAAGCCTCTGGTCTCAGAAATTCAGGAACGCTACGCTAGTATGAATGAAAAACTGAGATAGAAAAATAACATTCTATGTCCCAAAGTGACCGCTGCAAGAACCTAAGAGCAAGCATGGGATGCGGCTATGTTCTCACCTTCGTTTACCAGTGCTGCTGTCTTTCTTAGATTTCTCTCATTATGTTTTTCCGTAAACCATTTCCTGATTATTCTGTATTATTTCTCTAGTCTCATAATAAGTTTATCACATAAAGCTGAAATCTTTGATTAGGGTTAATGTAGTGTTAAAAAGGCAGGACTGAAATCCTTTTAAGGATAAATTCAGGTGGAGAGCCAGGAATGTGTGTCAGTGGTAAACTTAACAGTTTGAGACTCTAGGTTCAACTCTCGGAACTACCAAACCGAGGACTGGGGATATAACTAAATTGGCAGAACATCTGCCAAGCATACATAAAGCCCTGTATCTGATGCCCAGCACAAGTGAAAGCAGAACTATAATCCCAGCACTCAGGTGGCACAGGACGATCAGAAGCTCAAGGCCAGGCCAGACTCTGAGACAAACCTGAGAAACGTGAAACCCTGGCTCAAAACTGCAAACAAGAAAGACTCACACAGCAAATTCTTCTAGAGCCTCAAGCCCAGCACCAAGCTGGCCTTTAATCCAGACTCAGAGTTAAGTGTGGAGGACACAGTGGTCACTGCTGGACCCAGGGGCCCGGAGCTGGCAGGCCAGGCTAGTTAATACTCCAGTGTGAGACTGAGAAACATGGCCCCTTCTTAGGGTATGGAGTGTCTTTTTTTTTTTTTTTAACTTGTTGTTTTTTACCTGTGGAAGCCTGAGAAGAACCTGCAGGCGTTGGTTCTCTCCTACCATGTGGGTCTCAGGGATCAAACTAAGGCTACTGGACGTGATGGCAAACAACGCCATCCACTGAGCCATTGTGCCAGCCCTTAGCTGCTCATCCTGACAAAAGGTTCCACCCTCAGCTCTACCTGAAATAGCTGGTCTATTCTGGAGATCATGTATGTAGTCCTATATAGCAGTCTTGCTTAAAATTAACTAAAAAAAAAAAAAAAAAAAAATAGAACCTCCTGGAGCCATGCTGCACTTCTAAAACGAACCCATCAGAAAGCACCTCAACAAAAACAGGCATTTCACAGAATTCAACATCAGAAACTGTCACCTTTAATATAAAATCCTTAAATGAATCAAGACTAAAAGTCTACCATTTAAGGAAAACTAGTAAATTTGAGAGAGGAAACTTCTAAGTCAAGGGGTAAGCAATCATTTCCTAATACCCAAAACTTCTCTCATGGTTTCAAACACTGAAGCTCAAATGCAGATAATAAGCCAAAACACTACAGGAACCTCCATTATCTGAGAGGATAAACCAATGTGCTCTTAAGAAAGGCGTGAGGGAGACTTAAGAGCCACTCAATCAGGTAAAGGTACTGTGGTAACCTCCGTGGAACCCCTGGGACCTGCATCCACCCCACGCACAAAGTAAATAAATGTGAAAAGAAAAGGGGGCCTGAGGGCCGGAGCGCGGCCAGTGACAGAGTGCATGCTTATTAGCATGGGCAGGGCTGAGACCAACCCCCCAGGCCCTCCTAAACTACACACATTTACCATTTGAGGCTTGCTTTCTGTTAGCCCTCTTGTTATTCTTCTCCCAACTATAAAAAGACAGAGCTGACAATGAGGTAGAAGCCTGTATATTTTGATAAAAAGTCCTCTTGTGAGCCCCTTATCCACCTGCCCTGAAATAAGAGGAACTGGCCATCTGGATTAAGATGGGCATGGCCAATCAGGTATGCATACCTAAAATCCTAGCACTAGGGAATTGAAGCAAGAAAATCTGTAGTTCGTGACCAGCCTCAGCTACAAAGAAAACTGGAAGCCAACCTGAGCTACATGAGACCCTGTCACACAAAAAAATAGCAAGAATATTGGGGACATAGCTTATTTGGTTAAGTATCTGCCTACATGCACCAAGCACCAACACAGCATAAAATGGATTTGGTGCAGGCCTAGAATCCCAGCACCCCCACCATTCAAGTGTAAGCAAAAAGACTAGAAGTTCAAGGTCATCCTCAGCTGCAAAACAAGTTCAGTGCTAGCCCGAAACACGTGAGACTACCTCTAGAAGAAAGTGGGTTAAAGAACAGGCTATGGTTAATGGCATTCAATCCCACCCTTAGCAGTTTCCTTTTCTTTATTTATTTCCTTTTTTTTTTTTTTTCCTCTCTGCTCTGGCTGACCTGGAACTCATTCTGTAGACCAGGCTGGCTTCAAACTCACACAGATCCACCTGCCTCTGCCTCCCAAGTGCTGGGAATAAAGGTGTGAGCCACCACTGTAATGAGTGTGTGTGCGTGTGTGTGTATGGTATGCATGCCCACATATACATGTTCCAATGGCGGGAATGCAGGTATGTCCAAGTGTGAATGCACTCATATGGCAGACAGAGGTTGGCACTGTGTGTCTTCTTACATCACTCTCCACCTTGGGTCTCTCACTTGAACCTAAAGCCTGACAATCTGGCTAATCTAGCTAGCCAGCTTATTTGGGGCATCCTCTCTCTCTAACTCCCAAGCACTGGGATTATAGGCAGCTGCCTGTCATTTACCTAGTGCAAAGGATCTGAACTGTGGTCTCCAGGCTTGCTCAGCAAGCACTTTACCCATAAGCCATTTCCCAAGCAGCTCCCTTGCCATTCCTTTATGCTCCACAAAGGAAGGAAGTATTTTGATGGCCTATGCCTGTACTCAGAAGCTTGTGGCATGGACATGGAGAGGAAGGCTGGCCTGAACTGAAAGGACCCGGTCTCAAAGTGATAAATATCACATGGTTCAAATCATACCCAGTCATGGAGCAGGAACAAAGCACAGCCTGGGGAAGGGCCTGGAGGTTGGGCTCTGGCAAATCTGAAACACGGCCTCAAACTCTAGCCGAGTGAGCCCTTGACTCGGGTGGCTGGGCCCATGATCTACCTGGTAAGTCAGAATGTGCCGGAGCAGTGTCATCTTTGACAAAGCTCCAACTGCTGATCTAGGTCCTCTAGAAGATTTAGAGAATCCTCTATGTTCTCCAGAATAAAATAAATTCCAAAATAGAAATTACCCATGGCTAGAAAAAAGGCTCAGCAGTTGAGCACTATCCACGCTTCCCAGAACTCACGTAGCTCCTTACAACAAAACTACAGTTCCAGGGGATGCAATGCCCTCTTCTAGCCCTAGGCACCAGATATGCTATGCTATACAGTCATTCATGCAGACTAAACACCCATACTTATAAATTTTTAAATTAAAAATAATAACAAACTTTTTTCTCTTTACTCACAGCAAAACTAGGTTACAGGTCAGAAAAAGTAAAAAAAAGAAGCCTGGGGCCTGGGGCCTAACAGACTACCCTGGAGTAGATGCTGTAGTTACAGATCCAGCACTATATAGGACAAAACTTCAAATGTTCTATAAACAAGAAAATGAGAGACATCTGAGAAATATTTCAGACATCTGAGAAATATTTCAGACATCTGAAAAATATTTAGAATAATATATGAATAATATATTTAATCTCTGTAACTCACATCCAACACTAACAAATCTTAATTTGCAATTTCCTGATCTGAATTTAAGTAATATTAAGTTCAATTAGAGCCCTTTGCATACCAGTCTTATCCCATGCTCCACCTTCTCTACCCAGAGATAAGTACTACTTGTGAATTTTTGTAGTTCCGACACATGTGTTTACATTACTATGTATGTATATAACCACAAATAGTTTTGAGTTTTCAAAATACACAAGTGGAAAATTTCTGTAAAAATTCTTCTGGGATTTGCCCTCCCAAAACATATCAGGTTTTTAATATATATCCATTTTTGATGCATTAGCTATAATTTACTGAGGTGGCAGGTTGAGATAAGTTTTTTAGTTGCCTGTGCTGGCCTTGAACTTGTTCCACCTCCAAACTATTAGAATTACAGGTATGTGACACCATTGATGCTTTTATTTATGTCCTCGAAAAGCTGTAAGCTGTAATAGTCAGCTGTGTGGGGGCCCTGGGCGTGTGTGTTCAGTGTACAAATGATTGCAGTGTTCACAGGTACTCCTGCACACACCTACTCATGTGGATGCGAGAGGCAGTTTAGGCATCTTTCTCTACCACTATTCACCTTATTTTCTTGAGGCTGAGTCTCTCACTGACTGTAGCTATTAAATCTACAGGGTGCAGCTGCCTCCACACTACCCCGCAAGACGAGGGTTGAAGGCAAACACTGCCACAGCTGACTTTGGGTCTTCATGCTTTCATAGAAAGCACTTCACCTAGTAAGCCGTCTCTTCAGACTGTGCAAGGGGTCTCTCTAAAAGTTTATATGGCCCTACTGGTGCCATATATGAGCTGGAATTATTTATATATTTTTTTTATTTTATGTGCATTGATGTTTTGTCTGTATATATGTCTGTGTGAGGGTGTCAGATCCTGGAGTTACACACAGTTGTGAGCTGCCGTGTGGGTGCTGGGATTTGAACCCAGGGCCTCTGGAAGAACGGTGTTCTTACTCGCTGACCCTTCTCTCCAGCCCCTGGAATAGGATTCTTGTACTTCTCTTGTATTTATTATTGTCTTTACACATTTTAGATAGATAGGTACGTCAACCAGCTTTTAACTAGCTATTTGCTACTACTACTCTCCAAGGTGGTTGCACACATTTCCATTCCCATCAACAGTATATAAAAGTACAGTTTATTAATCCTAGCAGTCAAGTCAGGAATTAGGGAAGGTGCATCTCTGTGAGTTCAAGGCCAACTTGGTCTAAGACTACACAGTAGGGCCCTGTTTTTAAAAGTATTTCCCATCCCCCACAGGGCTAGAGCTATAGTTCTGTGACAGAGGACTTACTTAGCACATAGGAGGCTGGGTCCTACCCTTAGCACAACAACAAAGCAACAGAAGTTTATTATTTCTCTACAATCTTACTAATGCTCACCAGAACATTTAAGTTCTGCCTGGCTGACAGGAATGAAATAGTATATATTGCTGTTCAATTTACATTTGTCTGATTACAAGTCTTTGACAAATATATATATACATATATATACACACATATACATATACATACACACATATAGGTGGACATACATGCTAAATGTGTTTCTTATAGTCACAGTTTGTTTGTACTATTAGGAATAAAACCCAGGGCCTGAAAGGTACTAGACAAGCACTCTCCCTTCTATTACACTTCAAAACAGGATTTTGAGGCTCAGCAGTTATGATCATTGGCTACACTTGAAAAGGGCCCAGGCTCAGACCCTAGCACCCAAATGAAGGCTCACAACAGCCTGTAACTGGACTTCCAGAGTTTCTGATACTCTGTTCTGGCCTTCATGCGATGCACATACATAAACACCTGCAGACAAAACGCTCACACATGTAAAATAAACCTATTAACCAGGTGTGGCAGCACAAGTCTTTTTAGTCCCACCACTCAGGAGGCAGAGGTAGGTGGATCTGTGAGTTCGATGCCAGCCTGGTCTACAATGCAAGTCCAGGACAGCTAGGGAAGGCTTAGAAAAACCCTATCTTGAAAACACACAAATAAGTAGATAAATCTTTAAACACATACACACACACACACACATGCAAACATGCAAATCTATAACAAAATCCTAGGATTTTTCCTAAATTGACCAGGCTTCCCACTTGCTGTGGTGACCAGCTGGCCTGAAACTCTTAATCCCTCTACCTCAGTCTTCCTAGTGCTGGGACCACAGCCCCAAAGCAGCCTTCCAACAGCACCCAAGATGGAAAGCTCAGGTCCAATGCAGGCCAGTAAAGAAACAGCTGACTTTAAGGAATCAATCTGGAGAAAAGGCCTTAATTAATTCACTTGCTAATTAGTCTTTCTCTTCCTTCTTTTGTCAAGCCTTACTTTCAAGACAATACCTTAGGCACTATGGGGTCTGTATCCTTAGGGGTGAGAATGAAGAAAGTAGCTTCTAGGACAGCTGCTCTTCCTCAGAGAATTCTCCAAGTGTTAAGTCCAGACCATCTAGAAAAGGCTCGGATGGCCCTTTTTAAGGGCAGCATGAGTCTATAATATTACAACTGTCCTTACTCAAAAAAAAAAAAAAAAAAACCCAACCACAAAATTATGTCAGACCCATAGGAAAACTCTATATTGTAGACAGCGCTCAGCTTGAAGAGGCTCACTTCAAACTTACCCTATTTGTTTTGCTTCCCTTTTGGAAGCATCCCAGTCTTTTTCTCTAAGCTATCTGCCCTCCTCCCTCCCCTTCAGCAATCCCTTTATCTCCCTTCCCCCACAATAACTACATACCCTCTCTTTTTCCCCATTCCACAGCTTCTACTGATCTTTCCTCATTGCCTGCTATCCATCCATTGCTTTCTCCTCTGGAAATAATTATTATCCCCTCGCCTTCTCTAAGATGCACGCAGAGTAAAAGCAACTCGCCTAATGACCCCAAGAAAGAATGGATTCCTCCTGAATTGTAAAGCAGGCAGGAGGGTGAGTTGTCCTAACCCTCCCAACTTCCTTCTCCCTTCTAGGACAGCTGCTCTTCCTCAGAGAATTCTCCAAGTGTGTTAGTTAAGTCCAGACCATCTAGAAAAGGCTCGGATGGCCTTCTGTCGCATGCATGCTTTTACCAGGACCAGTTATGTATTTCTGTTCCGGGCATAAACAAAACTCGGGCAATTTCCTGGAAAAAGACACTGTATGAACAGGCCTCCTTCCCTTTCATTCCCGCTGGGCTGGCTTCGCCTAGGCAGTAGTGAGAAGGATGACCTGGAGAGGACCAAACGGTCCCCGAGTCAAGTTTCCAAAGCTCTACTCCACTACCTCAATAAAACCCTCTCGGAGCACATCCCCCTCCCCGCCCCCGGCAGGAGTCCTGCTCGCTCCAGCTCCCTAAATCGGCTCCCCAGGGCACTAAGCTCCCGAGGCAGCTCCTGTTTCTCCTTCCTACCTGTCCTGGTCAGCTTAGCATAGGTTAGCTACCCTGGTGGGTGTGCCAGGGCGCAGGCCCCAACCCCCTTCTTCCTACCACTCCAGACTCAGGGGCTGGGGACTCTGCCTCCTCCTCCCAGCCCCCTCGGCTGACGGCCCGCGCCAGCTCCAGGGTGGCCCTGGTTCTCAGCCAAGACACGACTCTAGCTGGCTTTGTGACCTTGGGCAAGTCACTTCCCCCGGTAAGCCTCAGTTTCCTCCCCGGCAGAGCCGATTCCTCACGAGGTCCTGCCCTGCCCACCCCGCAGGAAGGGGCTGCCCAGCGGGTGCGAAAACGCTTTGTGAGGCGCTCTGCCCGGCGGAGGAGCAGGGCTCCCGGGGTCTCCCGGGCTGGACAAAGCTGTGGCGGGCAAGGCTCCTCCCTCTCCGCGGGACCCCTTGCCCCGGACTGACCCTCACCCCTCCCCGCACAGCCCGCCCCGCCCCGCCTCGCCGGCAGACCCCGTACCTGCTCCGGGCGCTCTGCCGCAGGCACCGACACCCTGCGCCCCGCTCCGAAGAGGCCCGTGGCCCGGAGGGCTAAGGCGGCCGGCGGTGATGGGCTCGGGCCGGGGCGGCGGCGGTGGCGGCGGGGGGCGCGGGCGGCGGGGGGGCCCGAGCTCGGCGGGCCCCGGCCTGGGAGACGACGACCGAGGCTGGAAGTGCGCGGCGGCGGCGGCTGAGGCGGCGGCGGCGGCGGCGACCGCGACCGCGGCGGCGGCGCTTCCGCTCATGGCGGGGCCGCGGGCAGCGGCTCGGACTGCGACTCGACTCCGGCGCGGCGGGCGCTGGCTGGGCCCGGACCGGCGGCGAAGGAGGCTGTGGCGGCGACGGAGGCGGCTCCCGGCGGGCCAGGAGGCGGAGCCGAGCCGCGGCGGCGGCGGCGGCGGAGGGGGCGGGGACGCCGGGGGGCGGGGAGACCGCGCCGCGCCGCCAATGAGCGCTGGGCTCCGGGCCTTGGCTCCCGGGCGGCGTCTAGGGGGATCCTCGGCAGCCGCGGCCCGCCCAAGCGGGGAGGCCCGGGCCAAAGCTCTCGGCATCTGCGCCCCAGCCCGGTGCTGCCCCGCCCCCGGCCCGCCTCCGGGGCGCGGCCGCGGCCCTCGGGGGCCAGGCCGACCGCTGCGCAGGCCCAGCCGCTCTGCCGCCTCGGGCGGTGTCTGCGCCGGGGAGTGTTCCCCGGTCCGCCCCGGTTAGCCTCAGCCTGCCAGGCGTTCCACTGCCTTCTCTGCGCCTGCCTGCCTGCCTGCTTCCTGCCTCTGCCCCCTGCACGTCGGTCCTCCCTCCCAGTTGTCTCCTCAAAGTTTGTGCCTTTGAGACACTTAGAAAAGAAACTCTCCCTTCGCTTCTGAGGCTGATTGGTGATAGATCAGTCTCCGCGGAGCCCTAGAGAACCGCAGAGGCGGAGACGCAAGAGTTGGAGATGAACGAGCGCCCTTCCCTGAGTCCTGGAGACCCATCTTGAATTCCCAGCAGAAGCCAGTCCGACTCAGTGGTGGTCCTCGCCCCCGTCTCCGACTTTCTCTTCCTCTTTCTCACTTTAAATACCCTTGTCGGGAAAGCCCTGACAGGAAGCCGTCCAGGCAACTGGACCTAATCTCAGAAGAGGAAGAGGCTTCGAAGTGAGGAAACATTTGGGGCTGTACTGAAGGCTTTCCTATTATTTGGGGAAGATTTCTGAGGATTCAAAACACCATCACCCCCCCTCCCGGTCTGCCCTCTTTTCTCAAATGCGATGTTGGCGGCTGAACCGATTATCTTCCCATCATTCTCTGGCTCTCGTTATCCGTGGAAGAGCAAAATAAACTCAACCATGTGCTGAGTGTCTCTAAGTACAGGCATGTGGGTAAAGGTGCAGCTAAGCTGCTGGCTAAATTGTTTTAATAAAAATTAGCCTCAGCTTTTTCCCTGCACCATGCAAAGAAAGACTGGGAGGGCAAAGCAGACGATCTTTGGCAACAGACATTTCCAAGTCCGCAGTTGGCACTAGGTGATGCATTGTCTTTCATCTATCCGGTCATTAGCGGTGCTCCGACGATAATAACGATATTGTCCAGGCCTTCAGAGAGCTTGCAATCTCCTTGGAGGTCAGAGAATCTTAGAAGTTATGGATGATAATTGCATCAGAGGTCATTCTTGGTCACTTAAGATATTTGTAGCCAAATTTCTGAGCTACACAGAACCTGTCTCAAAAAACAAACAAACACACACACACACAACAACAACAACAACAACAAACCTTTTAAAGATCTTAAGGATGAGTAGTTCACCAAGAAGGACAGCTCGGGGAAGCTGTACTGAAACACAGTGAGATTATCTTTGACCAAAGGACCTAAATTTTCCTGCATTTCATCCCTGAGTCTCTTGTCTCAGGAGAGTCAGATAATGTATTTTCAGGCTGGGGCCTCCATCCTAATAAGGCCACTGAAGAACATCTGTAAACCACTGTCCAGAGGTTTCATGAATCTCAGCCATCTTGAACACAGTTTACTCTGTTTTTGTTGTTGTTTTGTTTGTTTTTCAAGACAGGGTTTCCTCTGTGTAGCCCTGACTGTCCTGGAACTCAGGCTGTAGACCAGGCTGGCCTTGAACTCATCTGTCTGCCTCTGTATCCTGACTGAGTGCTGTGACTTAAAGGCGTGAGCCACCACCACCCAGCCAGGTTAGTCTCTTTTTATCCCCACAGTCAACACCCCAGAGTCATCTCTTACAGCTCCAAGCTAGAGCAAATGTCTTAAGTGACAAACCCTAAAGAGAAAGAACAGACTAGCAGTGTAGTCTAGTCAGCCCAAAGAACCCATCAAAGGATGCCTTGAGACCAGGAAGAAATGAGAGAGGGCCCAAAAGCCCTGAGTCATCACCACACTCCCTAAGACATCATGAAAGCACAGTCTCCTGCCTGCTGTAGCCCACTGGCCATTCCCCATTGGTGATTAGTGAGAGAGACTAAATCTATGGGTGTAGAGAACCCGCAGGTGTAAGAGATCAATAGGGTTTGATCACTAAGGAGGTGCTGCAGAGGTCAGAAGGAAGAAAAGATTGTGAGGAGATCAAACTGGGAAGTTGATCTTTTGGTTATTTTGTTTGTTTGTTTCAGCGCTGAGGACTGAACCCATGACCTTGCATTTGCTGTGCTAGCTCTCTACCACAGAGCTAAACCTCCAACCCCCAAACTGGGGAGTTGAAATGCTGGATATGTACACAGTGCAGCATTATTCATCTGTAAAGAACAACAGAAGCTCACCGTGTGCAGCTAAAGAAGTGGATCTGGAAGACATCGTGTTGAGACAAGTACTACATGCTCCTCTCACGTGCAAAACGTTTTACAACATAAACCCCATAGGCTGTGGAGATGGACAAACCCCACAACCAAAGCACTATCCCCCGAGGGCCCAGGTGAAAGGACAGAATTGGCTCCAGCAAGTTGTCCTCTGAGTTCCACACAGCCTTCATGGTGTGCACTCACGCCACCCCCCAACCCACCCACCCCCACAAACACCTAAATGTAATAATTTTTTAATAAAAAATGAGGCCGGGCGGTGGTGGTACACGCCTTTAATCTCAGCACTTGGGAGGCAGAGGCAGGAGGATTTCTGAGTTCGAGGCCAGCCTGGTCTACAAAGTGAGTTCCAGGACAGCCAGGGCTATACAGAGAAACCCTGTCTCAAAAAAAAAAAAAAAAAAAAAGAGAGAGAGAGAGAAAGAGAAAGAGAGATACACATGGTCAGTCATGCCTATAATCCTACACTGGAAAGCAGAGGCAGGGGGAGTGCAGATGTGAACCTGTACCTCATGCACAAATAAATAAATTAAAATTTGTAAATATATAAATGAAAAGTTATGTTAAAAAATCAACAGGCAAGTAGGATAGTGATAGGTGGTTGGATTTTACTTGTCCTAAATTGTATACATATGTATCCGTATCATACCGAATCCTATTAATATGTATAATATGTGTCTAAAAGATAAGGCTAGATTATACAGTCTTGATCGCCATGTTGAGGGGGCATCAGAGCTACTTATGTGGTGAGTGAAGGGGATCGCTGGAGTCACTGAGGAAGCACCATGATCAGGACACACTTTGGAAACACTCTGGATGTTACATAGGAGGTGGGACAGAAGAAAGCATGACACCAGAAAACGGGCTACAAAGCTCTTAGGCAAAGGGTGAGAAAGATCCAAACTAAGACACAGTGGTAAGAATAGAAGCCATGACAGCAGCGTAGAGTCAACAGCAGTTGGGGCCAGAGAGGTGGCTCGGTGGTTATGAGCACTATCTGTTCTCTCTCTCTCTCTCTCTCTCTCTCTCTCTCTCTCTCTCTCTCTCTCTCTCTCTCTCTCTCTCCCTCCCTCCCTCCCTCTTTCTTTCTCTCTTTCTCTTTCTTTCTTTCTTCTGTGTGTGTATACATTTATACATTCACGTGTGTGTGTGTGTGTGTGTGTGTGTGTGTGTGTGTGTGTGTGTGTAAGCCAGGGGATGACTCGCTGGGGTCATTCTCTCCTACCATGTGGACTCTCGGGGATCTAACCCAAGTGGTTATGGTTGGTGGCAGGTGTCTTTATCTGCTAAGCCATCTCACTTGGCACTGTCCGCTCTCTCAGAAGACCTGGGTTCAATTTGCAACACTTACATGACAGCTCACAGGCAACCTCAACTTCAGTCCCAGTCAACCTGCACAGGCACCAGGCACACATGTGTTACACAGACATACATGCAAGCAAAAACCCACATGGATAAAGTAAAATAAAAATATTTTTAAAAACACAGGACATATTGTTGAAGTAAAAGAAAGTCAAGAATAATGAATATTTTTTGTTTGTTCGCCTTTGAGACAGGGTCTCACTATGAAGTTCCTGCTGTTCCAGAACTCACTCTGAAGACCAGGTTGCCCTCAAACTGACAGGCAGGCGGATTTCTGAGTTCAAGGCCAGCCTGGTCTACAAAATGAGTTCCAGGACAGCCAGGGCTACACAGAGAAACCCTGTCTCCAAAAAACAAAACAAAACAAAACAAAAAAAAACCCAAACAAAAAAGAAATAGAACCGAGGATCTGGCTTGCGCTAGGTAATACTTTCTGTTTCTGTGAATTTAGGTACTCTGGGATTCTTGTGCAAGCTGAATCCCAAATATTTGTCTTTGGGGGGGAGGGTGTCTGTCTAAATCATTTTATTTAATTGCATGTTTTCAAGATTTATCCGAGCGGTAGCACACATCGAAATCATCTTTTTTAAAGCTGAATAATATTCTCTTATGTACTCAGCACATTTGGTCATCTTGTCATCTGTCCGTGGACACTTAGGTTTCTTCCACCTTTTGAGGACTGTGTTTGAATCCCTCCTTTCAATTATTTCGAATATGCTTCAGTAATTCAGTAATATTTTGAATTACATCACTTGGGAATATAGAATTTCTGGGGTTTTTTTTCTTCTTTTTAAAATTGACTGACTTTTCTTTTATGTTCATTGGTGTTTTGACTGCATGTGTGTCTGTGTAAAGGTGTCAGATGCCCTGGAACAGGAGTTACAGACAGTTGTGAGCTGCCGTGTCGGTGCTGGGAATTGAACCTCAGGTCCTCTGGAAGAGCAGAAGAACAGCTAATGCTTTTAACCACTGAGCCCCCTTCTTTTTCTTTTTTGAGACAAGGTGTACTAGTCACTTTTCTGTTTTTATGTTAAACTATTACCAAAGGTGACTTATAGGGGAAAGTTTATTTTGGCTTCTGATTCCAAAGGGAGAGCCCATTATGCTAAGAGAAGGCTCCACTGTGTGCTTACCCCAAACTCTGAAGGAGCTATTTCATGTAAAACTATAGAACAACAGACTTGTAACCATATGTAAAGTTAAGGAAAAAAAAAGAGTAAAATAGTCACACAAGTATTGTCGAATAGCGCTTTTTGCTGCTTACTAATGAAAGAACTCAGGATAAACTGAGCTCAATGAAAATTAGCACTGTTCCTGGCGACACAGTAGAACAGCCAAGCCTAATGAATAGAATGGAGAGGCTGAAGCAGGACATGAGGTCTGTTGTTGTTGCTGTCATTGTTGTAGTTAGTGGTGGTGGTTTTAATTTAGGGGCTTAGGAATTTGCTAGTTGGTTGCTTTTTTTTTTTAAGCTGGGGTCTCATATACCAGGCTGACCTTGAATGCTTGATACTTCTGCCTTTTCTACCTCTAAGTGTGAGAACTACAGATACAGTGTGCCACCACGTCCAGCAAGGAGATGACTGAGCCTGACCATCAACGCTGCACCGTATCTCTTGTTCATCACCGCATCACAGACACATGCGGGACTCCACACAGACCGCTCTGGTTTACTTGAGAATGCTGACCCTTTTTTCTTACTATTGCGAAACTGATGCGTGTGCGCCTCTTGCTTTATATTCTTTCCCTTTCTGGATGGTATTGGGGATTAAATCCTGGCATCTTTTGTACTAGACAAGTATTTTCCCACTGAGTCAGATCCCCAGTCTGATTTCCTTAGACGAGACTCTCTTCTTCACTATGACTGCTACCTCTGTCTTTTTTTTTTTTTAACCATAAGGCCTCATGTAGTCCAGGCTGGCTGTCAAACTTCTGGTCCCCCTGCCTCCACTTCCCAAGTGATAGGATTAATGATGGGCACGATCACACCTGGCTTGCCTCAATTTTTTTTTTAATGGTTTTACTTTCCAGAAAGACTGTGGCCGTTTATTTCATTGATTTCTCTAGTCATTTGATTATTTTTACTTAAAATCAGGAAATTGACTTTTCTTATTTCTCACCTGAAGGCCGCTCTTGTTTTGTTTGTTTATTATTGCACCCTTTTTCTCATCACTCACCATGGCCCCCTACTATTTTTTTTTTTTTTTGACAGTCTCCCGCAGTCCAGACTGGCCTCAAACTCAAAACTCATTATGTAGCTAAAGATAAGCACGATCTTCCTTCCTCCACCTCCCAAGTGCTACGATTACTGTCATGCACATCACACCAGGCTTCTCCAGTCTCACCACACACACACACACACACACACACACACACACACACACACATAGAGGCTTTCTCCAATCTTACTCCTTTTCTCCCCTGAAGGCCATCATTCCAGTGTACTTCAGGCTTGTAGATGTTTGTGTAATATATATTATTGTTTTAAATACTTGTATCTTCTACTTAGATAAATGTAACTGTGTTGTAGAAATTGTTTAATCTCAATTCAGGGTTTCTACCCTGCCTTTGGTCATTCAATCCTGGATAAGACACACAACTGAGCCAGGTGTGGTGGCACACACCTTTAATCCCAGCACTCCGGAGGCAGAGGCAGGTGGATTTCTGAGTTCGAAGCCAGCCTGGTCTACAAAGTGAGTTCCAGGACAGCCAGGGCTACACAGAGAAACCCTGTCTCGAAAAACAAACAAACAAAAAAAGACACACAACTTTAATTATTAAAATAAGCCTTAGTCAGCACTAGAGCTGGGTAGTTACCTACCCACCATGCTATTATGTCTACTTCCGTACCAATAACCCCAAGTTATAGCTTGCTATGTTCCATCTGGGCTGCTCTTAACTCCAATTAGCCAGCCCTCATGGCCATGTTCTGAAAATTCTTACCCCATAGCAAATGTTCTCTCCACCTTTTCTCTC
This sequence comes from Mus caroli, assembly GCF_978045245.1. Taxonomy (NCBI): domain Eukaryota; kingdom Metazoa; phylum Chordata; class Mammalia; order Rodentia; family Muridae; genus Mus; species Mus caroli. The sequence continues at coordinate 110,442,496 of NW_028227261.1, read as the reverse complement.
TCCCCTCCCTCTAGTTCTTCTCAGACCCCCAAGTCCAGGAACCCCAAACCCCACCTATGTCTTTTCTGGCCAACTGTTGGCTGTTAGCATCCTTTTTTGTTTTGTTTGGTTTTGGTTTTGGTTTTTCAAGACAGGGTTTTCTCTGTGTAGCCCTGGCTATCCTGGAACTCACTCTGTAGACCAGGCTGGCCTCAAACTCAGAAATCCGTTGCCTCCCGAGTGCTGGGATTAAAGGCATGCACCACCATGCCCGGCATCCTTTTTTTTTTTAAGATTTATTTATTTATCATTTTATGTATGTGAATACACTGTAGCTGGTTGTGAGCCTTCATGTGGTTGTTGGGAATTGAAATTTTAGGACCTCTGCTTGCTCTGGTCAATTTCGCTCACTCAGTTCCTGGTTGCTCTTGCCCAAAGGTTTATTTATTATTATATATAAATACACTGTAGCTGACTTCAGACATACCAGAAGAGTGCAGAGGGTGTCAGATCTAATTACAGGTGGTTGTGAGCCACCATGTGGTTGCTGGGATTTGAACTCAGGACCTTTGGAAGAGCTGTTAGTGCTCTTACTGGCTGAGCCATCTCGCCAGCCCCTGTTAGCATCTTTATTTAATGTTTTAAATTAAGGAGCAAGGTCACATTGTATGTGTGGATTTTTTCATTCCTGGGGGCAACCAGGCCTGGGAGGGGCATTATAATACCTAACAAAAGACCAGACCTCAACAGAATCATACTATTTTCCTTCTTGTTTCTTCTTCCTCACTTGTATGCTATCTATCTATCTATCTATCTATCTATCTATCTATCTATCTATCTAGTGTGTGTGTGTGTGTGCGCGTGCGTGCGTGTGTGTGTGTGTGTGTGTGTGTGTGTATGTGTGTGCACGTGCCTGCCTGTCTGCATGTGCTATAATATGTGTCTGAAGCTCAGAGGACACTTTGTGGGAGTCAGCTGTCTCCTTCCACCATATCAGGTCATCAGGCTTAGTATCAAGCACCCTTGCGCAATGAGCCATCTGGATAGCCCCCACGTATTCCCTCTCTTTCCTTTTTAATTCTATCCTATGTATATAAATGTTTCATCTGCGTGCACATCTGCACCCCCAAGGCGGGCAATGGATCCTATAGGACTACAGTGATAGACACTTGTGAGTCACCATGTGGTTGCTGGAAATTGAACCTGATCGGGACCTCTGGGAGAGCAGCCAGTGCTCTTGGCTGCGGAGCCAACTCTCCAGCCCTCCACTTGTTAACGGAGGAAGAGTCACTGCACCACACTAGCAGTAACATCTTTTTAAATTGTGCTCTGTTAGCCTGTCAAGGTGGCACACATCGATAATTCTACTGCATGAGAGGTAGAGGCAGGAAGATCAGGAGTTCAAGGGCAGCCTTAGCTGCAGAAGACACTTCAAGGTCAGCTAGGGCTCTATGAGACTTTATCAAAAGTCTAGACGAATAAGTAAGCTCTATTGTGCTGCTAGCAATACTGTGTGGAACACTCTGAATTTTTCCGGAACGCAGGCCCAAACTGCCTCCAACTCTCCACAGCCCGAAACAGGGCTACAGAACCAATGAGATAGCACAGGCCTCTAATGCCAGTACCCAGAGGCAGGAAGATTGCCCCAAGTTCAAGGCCAGCTTGCTCTACATAGTGAACCTCATATAGGCCAGGAATATATAGCAAAATCCTGTCGAGAAGTTCTAGGATAACGAAGGCTACATAGTGAGGGTATCTATCTCAAGACTTTTTTCTTTAAAAGAAAATACCATGCTATCAACTCCTTTGTCAGCAATTGGGTCATTAAAGAGAAAGAACAAACCATTTACCCTACCATTGAGGAATAAATGAGATTCTTCCCTGTCGATGAGGGGAAACCATTCTTTACAGAAGAACATCAGCTAACTTGTGTAGTAGGATTGATAGAATTAGAAAAAAATATATCACCATTTTACAGTCTCCAGCAAGATAATTGACTCAGGGAAGGATCATCTGGAATTGTTAATCTGTTTCAAAAGAAAGAAAAAATGACCAATTTCCCACCGTCCACTTTCCCTACAAACACTTCCAACTTCCTCTCTGCCCTTGTGAAAGACAGTGGTGGCTTCTCAATTGTTAAGTACAATGGCTTTTTCTCAGGTCTCATCTTCCAAGATCTCTTCATAGTCTTTGACAGGAAAGGGCACTTCCTTTTCTTGTAACTGTCTTCTTTCATCCTGAAAAGATGGGTTATCAGTTGCACAGCAAACTCCTCTTACATTTTAGAGGCTTAAACAAATTTTCATTTCTCAGGACTCTTGCTGTAAAGCAAACTCTAAAGAATAGCTGGGGCTCGGGGCTGGAGAGATGGCTCAGCAGGTAAGAGCACCCGACTACTCTTCCAAAGGTCCTTAGTTCAAATCCCAGCAACCACATGGTGGCCCACAACCATCCATAACAAGATCTGACTCCCTCTTCTGGTGTGTCTGAAGACAGCTACAGTGTACTTACATATAATAAATAAACAAATCTTTAAAAAAAAAAAGAATAGCTGGGGCTGGATCCATCTGAAAGCTTGGGTGGGCCCGCAATGGCTATGTCAACCTAGGCACATCCCAGCATTCAGGAGGCAGAGACAGGCAGTTCACTGTGAGTTCTGAGATAGCCTGGTCTACACAGTAGACCTTCTGAGACCACGTCTCAGAAAAAAAAATTTTTTTTCTTCTGAAACTCCTTCCCTAGAATGGCTAAAACAGCTGGGTATGAGCAGTGCATCACCCACGTGGCTGGGTTTGGCTGTCTTACAGCAATGTGAATCCAGGGTAGGTAGGCTTCTTATTTTATGTGTGTAAATATTTATCTGTATGTATGTGTGTGCACCACATGCCTACCTAGTGACCACAGAGGTCAGAAGGAGGCATCAGATTCCCTGGAACTGGCATTACAGATCGTTATGAGCTGCCATGTGAACGCTGGGATTGAACTTGGGTCCTCTGAAAGAGCAACAAGTGATCTTAACCATTGAGCAAACTCTCTCTATCTTCTTAGGAGACAATTTATGCTATTTTATTTATTTTATTTCCCATTCAGTATATAAATGTGCATCGCCTACTAGTTAGTTCCAGCATTGTGCTTTGTTTGTTTGTTTCTTGTTTTAGTTTTGTTTGTTTGTTTTGAGACAGGTTCTCATATAGTCTAGGCAGATTCCAAACTCACCAAGTGCCAAAGCTGCCCTTGAACTCCTGACCTCCTTACCTCTACTTCCTCAATGCTGGGATGGCAGCCATATACTACTGTTCCTGGCCAAATAAAGGACTCTAAAAACCCAACACTGAATATAAATCCCACTCATGTTTTCAGGTAGAATCTCACTATGTTAACAAGCCTGGTCTTCAATACCTACTCTCAACGGATCCTCCTGCCTCAGTGTATAGAGTGGCTGGGGCTCCAGGCAGGCCTGTGACTTGGCCTTTTTCTTTCACTTTGTTCTCTTTCTTTTTCTCCCTTCTCTTTCCTTCTTTTCTTCCTTCTTCCCTCCCTCCATCTCTATCTATCTATCTATCTATCTATCTATCTATCTATCTATCTATCTATCTACCTATCTATCCGTCTGTCTATCTTTCTTTGCCCTGGGGATCGAATCCAGGGCCTTACACACTCATGAACTCTGCCTCACAGCTGCTTTTCCATCCTTCTTTGATAATGGCTTTCACTAAACTTCCCCAGGCTGACTTTGAACTCACACTGTAGCCCAGGCTGTCCTTGAACTTTTAATTATCCCACTTCAGCCTCCCAAGAGGTTGAGATTGCACACCAGCATCACCAAGCCCAGCTTTTTGTTTCCATTTGTGCTGTTTAAACAATGATTCCTGTTTCATTTTCAATGATATATTTAACCATATCTAATGCAAAAGAAAATGTGAACATTTTTTACCAAGCTTTTTAACAAACAGTTTAGTTTTCATATGTCCAGAAATTGCCTCTTCTTGTGTTTGTAATTTTGAAGTTTAATTATTATTTATTTAAATCACAAAATTTCAGTAGTAAATATAATCATTATAAGCAAGAATGGGAATAAAATTTTCTCCCAACCAATAGGATCGGTAAGTATTAGTTAGCCTACTGTGTGTGAATGTATACATGGGTGTTCTTAGCACATTTTAAGTAAGCATCGAGAGAATTGGTTAATCTCGGTAGAGAGTTATAGAATTAGAAGGGTTTATGTCTTCCCATTTGATATTTTGAGACAGGATTTCCTTCTACAGCCCAAGCTGGCCTTGAGTCTGAAATTCTTTCAACTTAGCTTTCTAAGCAGTGGGTTGCAGATTTGTGTCCCCATACCAAGCTAAAATTATCCTAATATCTTTTTCTATTTTTTTTCTTTTAGGTTTCTTAGTAACCTTAAAAATACTGATTCTGGCCGGGCATGGTGGCACACGCCTTTAATCCCAGCACTCGGGAGGCAGAGGCAGGCAGATTTCTGAGTTCGAGGCCAGCCTGGTCTACAGAGTGAGTTCCAGGACAGCCAGGGCTACACAGAGAAACCCTGTCTCAAAAAACCAAAAAAAAAAAAAAAAAAAAAAAACTGATTCTGTGTGTGTATGTGGTGTGTGTGTGTGTGTGAGTAGATGACACTTGTATATAGAGAAGTGTGGAATATCTCTAGCTAGAGTTAAGACAGTTCAGAGCTGCCCAACATGGTTGCTAGGAAGTAGCAACTGAGCCATCTCTCCAGCCCCTTAAAAACATCTTTTCTTTCCTTTTTTTTTTTTTTTTTTTTTTTCCAGAGCTGAGGACCAAACCCAGGGCCTTGCACTTGCTAGGCAAGTGCTCTACCATTGAGCTAAATCCCCAACCCCTAAAAACATCTTTTAAATGAGTGAGTGTGTGTGTGTGTGTGTCTGTGTTCCTATGTGCCTGTGTGTGTCTATGTGCCTGTGTGTGTGCCTGTGTGTGTGTGTGCCTGTGTGTGTGCCTGTGCCTCTGTGTGTGTGTGTACACAGGGCAACTTGTTGGAATCTGTTCTCTCCACCACATAATTTCCAAGGGTCTAACTTCAATGGTAAGCCATGGCAGCAATGACCTTTACTCTCTGAGCTGTCTTGCCTGCTGTCTGCTGTGTCTTTTCTTGAAGCTCTTGGTGGGAAGTAGCATAGCCATTTCTTGAAACACAGAGTGTATTGGCTGGTACAGTTGGCTACTCCAGGGTTGAATGTTGTTCATTTCCAGTCTTCCTCCATTGTATGTTGGCATCCTGTTAGACTTCGTATGATGACAAGATTGGCACTCCTGCTGCTGACACAGAAGAGAGGATGTGAGTCCTTCTCAGTGACCCGAGCAAACTCTAGCACTACTTTCTGTTGACTAACATTGAGTATATACCACCCTTGTGCTGACCTGTGGCCAGGGCAACAGGAACAAACTGGTTGACTTAGGAATGAGTTCCCTCCCTCCCCGAGGCCCTACCTAACCCAGCAGACTGAAAAGAAGTGCCTATCCAGACAGTGCTGGCACAAGCCTTTAATCCCCAGTACTGGGGAGACAGAGGCAAGCGGATTTCTGAGTTCGAGGTCAACCTGGTCTACAAGAGTGAGTTCCAGGACAGCCAGGGATACACAGAGAAACCCTGTCTCAAAAAGAAGAAGAGGAAGAGAAAGAGGAAGAGGAAGAGGAAGAAGAGGAGGAGAAGAAGGACAAAGAGGAGAGGAGAGGAGAGGAGAGGAGAGGAGAGGAGAGGAGAGGAGAGGAGAGGAGAGGAGAGGAGAGGAGAGGAGAGGAGAGGAGAGGAGAGGAGAGGAGAGGAGAGGAGAGGAGAGGAGAGGAGGAGGAGGAGGAGGAGGAGGAGGAGGAGGGGAGGAGGAGGAGGAGGAGGAGGAGGGAAAACAGTGCCTGGAGCATTGCTGCCTCCAACAAGAGAAGTCCACTCCTGAGGTAATGGTTGCTGGGGAAGGCAGAGCCATCTGCTGCCTGAGGGCAATTCTAGCACGAGGTTCTTCTCTGTCCCCTTCTCTCAGTAACCAAGTCCCAGGATATTTTCCTGTACGGAGCAGGCATTGCTCAGACTTAGTAGAAGTGAGAAATTTGCATTTTCCTCTCCGGCCACTGCACTTCACTGAATTTTATGGGAAAGACTTTCGTCGAGCGCAGGACATCAGTCTTCATTTGCCTAAATCTTGTCATCTTTTGATCTTTTGTGCGTCAAAGCATAGGCTCCATCAGGGTTTGGATGCAAAGACCTAGAGAGCTGCGCTCCTTAAAGCATCTCCCGAGGCGGTACTTGGTCGGCTCTGCTCATTGTTTTTTAGCACTAGTGAGACTGAGCCAGCTCCTTTTGGGCTTCTGTCAGTGCCACTTTGGGGGGTTCTTCTAGGGTCCTTCCCCATCCTCCTCCCTGAACTTAGCTTCCGCTGGCCCCTTGCTTCCCTGCAGCCACAGCTGCTTGGCTCGAGGGCACTCAATCGGCACTGTCGCCTTGGCAACCCAGAAGGGGGCTTCAATCTACTGTCTCCCCAGAGGAGATGGGTTGGCCCAGAGCCAGGAAGAGGCAGGGGGCAGGGGACCTGACTGGCCCTGAGCAGAGCATGTTGGGAAATAAACAGACTGTCGGGTGTGCTGCCTGTCATGAGGGGGATGGGGGGGGGGATGTTGTGGGTGTGATTGTCTGTGTGTTGAGCAAGCAAATGGCCAAGGATACAAGCAACCTATTAAAGAAATAGAAATGGGACAGAGAAAGAAGGCCTCTTGTGTATCTTGGGGTAAGATCTGTAGGCCTGGGTTTAATGGTTGAACCTTGGTGTTTGTTTCTAGGGCTGTCATAACAAATACCACATACTGGGTGCTTAAAACAACAGAAATGTATTGCTTAAGTCCTAAGGTCCAGAAGTCCAAAATCTCTGAAACCTATAGTGGGATTCATCTTTGCTTTTACCAATTCCCGTGGTGTGCTGGCAGTCCTTCGCATTCCTTTGCTTATGGCTACGTAACTGTAGTTACTACTCTGGAAATCTATGGAATTCTCCGTTTGATTCTACAAGGCTTTCTGCTAAGGACGCTGCTCCGGTCCAACCTACCTTGCTCCAGTAGGATGGTCCTATTTGTTTATTTTCTTTTGGGAGTACATTTTTTAAAAAAGATTTATTTATTTATGTTAGGCATATGAGTACACCACCATTGCTCCCTTAAGACACACCAGAATAGGGCATCAGAGCCCGTTACAGATGGTTGTGAGCCACCAAGTTGTTGCTGGGAATTGAACTCAGAACCTCTTGAAGAGAAGTCGGTGTTCTTAACCTCTGAGCCATCTCTCCAGCCCAGGAATACACTTTTGAGACAGGTGGCTTCAAACTCAATCTGCAGCGGAGGATGTCCTTGAACTCCTGATCTTTCTGCCCCCACCTCCTGATTGCTGGCATTATAGGCAAGTCCTACCAAGCTCAGCCTATTAGTGTCATTTTCTCCACCCATCCTCCCTCTGTTTCTTCTTTTCTCTCTTTCTTTTTTCTTTCTTTTCTTACTTTTGTATTGTGAATTGAATCCAAGGTCCCAAGCTATAGCAAGCAAGCAACTGTACCAACTGAGCTATATACCCACCTCTGATTTCACAGTAGCTGGTTACAGCTCCACTGACCGTGGTTTTAAACAAGGTCACATCCTGAGATGCTGGGCTTTGAAGTGGGACATGCTATAACCCATAAGTAACCTTTACATGAGGAAATGGAGAGATGGTCTTCCAGAAGACTGAAGTTTAATTCCCAACACCCACACGACAGCTTCTGACAACTTCACACAGGCATATATGCAGGCAGAACACCAATGAACATAAAATAAAACAATAAATTACATAGAAAAGAAACTCCTGGGTGAGGGTAGGGTAAGCATTTTGATGATTATTTATTTATTTATTTTTATTTATTTATTTACTTATTGATACATGTCTCCTATAACTCAGGCTAGCCCTGAGCTTGTAATTTTCCTGCCTCTTCCTCCCAAGAGCTGGGATTACAGGCATGCACCATCACATCTACCTTTGACCTTATTTAGTGCAGGAAAGCACAGACAGCAGTGTGTCAGGCAACACAACTCAGTTTGTCACATAGACAGCAGTGTGTCAGGCGACACGACTCAGTTTGTCACATAGACAGCAGTGTGTCAGGCGACACGACTCAGTTTGTCATCAGACGCTTTGTAGGGCTTAGGGTGGAGTGAGCCTTCTGTCTCCAGTGTGTATGCCTCTGCTGTCCCACTAAGTCAGAGCACAGCCACGTAATGAATCATGGCAAACAAACAAACAAACAAACAAAAACCCTAGCAAAGATTTGGGGGTGATTCAAAAGTGAGACTGTCACTTGCTGACTGTCTCAACCTCATCAACTGAATAAGGTTACCATGAGGGTCTTTTTTGTAGAGTTGGCAGAAGAATTTTGTGTGCGTGTGTGCATGTGTGTGTGTGCATGTGTGTGTGCATGTGTGTGTGCATGCGTGTGTGCATGCGTGTGTGCATGCGTGTGTGTGTGTGTGTGCGCGCGTGTGCGTGTACACGTGAGCACGTGCATGGAGAGGGAGGGAGAGGAGACAGACAGATATTAAACAAAGAAATTGGAGTGTAAGCACTCAGGAAGCAGAGACAGGAGACTCTGGAGTTCCAGGCCAACCCGGGCTGTCTGCATAGTAAAACTGAAGTTCAACCCAAACAAACAAAACAGAAATAAAATGCAAATGCCTGGCAGATAACTCAGGAAAGGATTGCAATCATCACTCAAATGCAAATGGCTCACTGGGCAAAGGAGTGCAGGAGAAGCCCTTACCAGTGCAGCACGTCAGACTGCAAACCCTGGGACTCCTGCCCTTCCCCACCCTGCCCCGCCCCGCCCGGAACAGTCATTGCTCATACTGGCAAAGTGCTTGCCAGGTTTCCAGGCTCTTTCTCATCCAGTCCCCTGTCTTTATGTCATCTTCAGGACAATCTCACGAGACAGGGAGGGCTGTCATTGTCTCCATTTTGCAGACAAGAAACTGAGACCCAGGTGGGTTCCATCGGCGGCTCCCAGCTTTTCTTCTGGGACACATGACAGATGATGCTTTCGGGTGGAACACTCACTCCCAAGTGCAGCCCTGCCATGTCTTTATCCGCTTCCTCCTACTGGAAAGCAGTTAGTGCTATGTAGCTGTTAAGGAGGGTAAGAAGAGTTATGTATAATTGATGGGGGGGGGGGGGGGAAGTAGCTCTGATATATTGTAGGTGAAAAAAAATCCAATTGCCAATTTACTATTCATAGTAATCCTGTATTACTATGTTTATTTAGCACACGTCTATTTACGTGTGCATGCCGTTGTCAGGAAAGGCTGCGTATGAAACTGTTAACAGTGGTAAACTCAGGAACTGAGGGTGGATGATGGCCGACAAGCGCTTTTATACCATTTTTTTTCCAAAGCGTGTGTATTATTTTTATCATGAAAGCATTTGGTATTCAAGCAACATTATAGGCAGACCTTGAGTCTGCTCTGATTTTCTTCAAGGAAATCATTCATGAATATGTATAGATTACCTCTGGAAAGATATTTAAGAAGCTGACGGCAGGCAGTGCTTGCCTCTAGAGAGGAAGTCTGCGGGACTGTTGTTTGCAGGGAAGGACGGGGGAAAAATGGACTTCTCGCTGTATCCTTTTATAAGGTTTAATTTGTTTTCAACCAAGTGCATGCATTATAAATTCAAATAAGTTGAAAGAATATTATTAAAAGCTTCAGTGGTTTATAATTACCAGTGAATAATTTGTACCCCACCTTCTGCCTGATATTGCACACCAGTTATTCCTACTGGGTTGGCTACTAACACAGGGTGCTTACATTCACGTTGAGGGCCTCCCTGCATCTGTGGCTTTCTACATTGTGTCCTCAGTGTGTTACTTCAAGGGACACACCTTCACACACCCGCTGTCCCCTAGACCCAGCTTCAGGATCAACAAGACTGGAATGAACTTACCAACCTATCTTTAACTGAACCAAAAAAAAAAAAAAGACACAAAACAAAAAAAAGGTCAAAAATTGACTTTAATGATAATGTTTTATCACTATATCTATTTAGCACACATTCTGTATAATTTTACCATACTCTGCTGTTTTTTTTTTTCCTTAAAATATAACTTACTTGTTAAAAAAAAAAAAAAGCATAATCCTGTCTCAAAAAAAAGTGCACGGGTTTGGAGAGATGGCTCAGTGGTTAAGAGCACTGACTGTTCTTCCAGAGGTCCTGAGTTCAATTCCCAGCAACCACGTGGTGGCTCACAACCACCTGTAATGAGACCTGATGCCTCTTCTGGTGTGTCTGAAAACAGCAACAGTGTACTCATATAAAAACAACAACAAAAGTGCACAATAATTAGATTTGGCTCAATGACTTGTGTTATTATTGTTTTTATTTTTACATTTATTTGGTTGGTGTGTGTGTGTGTGTGTGTGTTTACACACAAGCATGTGCCTCAGCACTGGGATGGAGGTCAGGGGACAACCTGCAGGAGTTGGTTATCTCTCTGCCATGTGGGCCCCAGGGACTGAACTCAGGTTGACAGGTTGTGAGCTTGGCCATCTAAGCAGCTCAGCGTCCCTTGTTGTTTTGAGGCAAGGTGTCTGTACAGCCCAGACTTGCCTGGAACCCATATGTATCTCAGACTGGCCTCAAACTTAAAGCAATCCTCCTGTCTCAGCCCTTCAAGTGCTAAGATTATAGGTGTGAGTCACCACTGCCAGCTCTCACTCTGGTGAATTTTTAAGTATGTCCTACTTGTGTAACAGACACCCGGATCAAAATATAGTTGTGCCATCTCTCTGGAGATGTTCTTCCCTCGCCTCTCCAGCCCTTGCTACTCTTTGAAGGCAGCCCTTATCTGATTCCTAGCACCAGAGATGGACGGCCACCTCTTTGGGGTAACATACTAGTGAGACACACAGTGTCTCTCTACTGTCTGTTGCCATAATCTATCCATGTTGGGGTGCATAGCAGTTGTTTGGTCTTTACCAGACTGGAAGTGCTGAGTCACAGGGTATACACATATTTAGCTATAAGGATCCTGTCAGGCAGCTGTCCACTGGTAAAAAGGTCTACTTGCTTCCCAGCTGCAAACCCTCCGCACCATCAGCCCCTTTCATTTCAGCCTCTGTGAGGCTTACCGACTCTGCTGTGACCCCTTGGTTCCATGGTCCCCATCTGCTCAGTCCTCTGTTATGAAAGCACACCCCACCCCTGAGACACACACACACACACCACAGTGAATCTGAATGCCTAACCACTCTTGCCGCATTTTCCTTCCTGGGACAGAACCCTATCCTTCCCTGACCCCAACCCCTGATCAAATCCCAGCATGCATCACAAACAAATCCTGTCTCTGCCTCAGGTTGAGACCTGCTTCCAGCAGAGACTAAGCCCTGAATGTGAATCTTAGCTGTCCTCTTAGCCCACCACACACTGAGTCCTAATCACAGCTACAGTGTGACCCCGCCCCCAATTCCAGCCGAGGCCTTCCACAAGTTGAAAGACTGAACTCCCCCCTTTTAGATGGTGATTTAAGTTGACCTAATCTGAACTCCTTACAGAAAACACAAAAGGGCCAAGCGCACTGTCCAAAATTATTAGGAAATGTAAAATTGCAATAAAATGTGCCAAGAAGCCATCGCAAAAGTGTCTCCTTGATGTACTTCAGACGCTCAGTGAGACTGAATCTTCCTAAGTTAGAGAAAGAAACTAGGATCAACCCCACTCTGATATGTAATAAAGGAACAGGCTGGGGGTGGGAGTGGGGGTGTGCATCCTAAGAAAGACTGGAGCTAAGCTAGTCCTGCAGATGGTGGAAGAAGGAGAGTAACCTTCCTCCCAGTGCTCACAAGATGGCAGGTTTATTTTAACAATGTTTCTAACAGTTTGAGAAATGGATTTAGAGAACCCAGAGGGAAGTCTCTGATTGGGGAGCCTCTGTCCATGATGGCTTCTTCTTCTTTTTTTTTTTTTTTTTTTTAAACAATGGTATTTGACTCCTGGTGAGATTTGTTCCTTCATTAAATTCTGATCGTAGTGTGTTTACACCCCCACCTTCCCCACCCCCACCCGCACCAGCAGCAGCACCCCCTCCCCCTGCAGTGGCCGCGGGGCAGGAATTCAGAGACTTCTAAGAGGGAGAGACCTTTGGGTTGTTTGCTCTGCCACCTAATCAGCAGCAAGCTGAGAATGTTGTCTTCACTTGGCTACGGGTCCTTGAGAAAAAACGCACTTTTCCTCTTTAACACCGGGAGGAGCGACCTGGTAAGTACCCTGTCCTCTGAAGGCTGGAGGAGCTGGGGTCATCATAGAGATGCATTCTCTCTCTCTCTCTCTCTCTCTCTCTCTCTCTCTCTCTCTCTCTCTCTCTCTCGTTCTCTCTCTCTCTCTCTCTCTCTCTCTCTCTCTCTCTCTCTCTCTCTCTCTCTCTCGTTCTCTCTCTCTCTCTCCCCCCCCACTCCCCACCCCCCACCCCCGGACCAAAAGTCCTGGTTAGTGTAAGATTGCGATTTCCAAATTCCTAAACATTAACTGGGTGAAACAACATGTAGGACGAGGTCACGTGACCATGGAAAGGACACTGGGATTTGTGACAGGAGACCAGGACAGTTCTGCCACCACCAGCCTTTACAACCCCCAACCCCACTTCTATCTCTAGATCTCCTCCAGGTCTCTAGTGACAGCAATACAGTGCACTTTGTGATTGGGTCTTTTATAGACACAGTGCCTTATTTAATCTTTGTAACGATCCCAACGAGACGGGAGCTTTTATTATTCAAATTTTCCAGAACAGCTGGCAGGGATTTAGAGAGATTAGACTTTGCCAAAGGTGCCAGGCATGGTGGTGTGCATGCATTTAGTTCCAGTACTCCTGAGGCAGAGGCAGAGGCAGAGGCAGAGGCAGAGGCAGAGGCAGAGGCAGAGGCAGAGGCAGAGGCAGAGGCAGAGGCAGAGGCAGAGGCAGAGGCAGAGGCAGAGGCAGAGGCAGAGGCAGAGGCAGAGGCAGAGGCAGGTGGATCTCTGTGAGTTTGAGGCCAGCCTGGACTATAGGAAGTTCCAGATCAGACTAATCATTGCTACATAACATGACTCTGTCTTAAAAACAAAACAAACAAACAACAACAACAAAAAACCCACTTACCAAAGGTAAGACACACCACAGTTTGTTTAGTTTGGTTTTAATTTGAATATAACCTTTTCATGTTGGTTGTCACTGATTTGCATATTACCATTTGTTTTGCATCTTTATGTCTTTGTCTTTAGATACTGAATACTAATTTTGGCTCAAGAAGGCAGCAATCATGTTTAACTAGTCTAGAATGTTGATGCATCCACTAAAGAGAGCATGGGTTTCCCCTTTCTCTCTCTTTTTTCCTGTTTTTAATTACATTTATCTGGGGGTGGGGTGGGCCCTTGAGTGTTAAGACATGCATGTGGAGCTTCAGGAGTTTGGTTCTCTCTTTCCACCCCAATCAAACCTAAGCCATCAGGCACAGCAGCAGTTACCTCCAACCACTGAGCCATCTAGCCAGTCCTGCCCTCTCTTCTTGTCTTAGGACGAACCTGGGTTAACACCCTAGCTCTATCCTAGCAGCCTATTGATACCAAGTACAGACTCAGATCAAGGCTTGATAACTAACTCTCCGTCTCAGTGAAATCACAATACCGGACAGAATCGATTAGAAGAGAGACTTATTTTGGCTCGCGAGTTTACAGTGCTTCAGTCCATCAAGACCGGGAAAGCCTGGCGGAACAGCTCAGGTGTCTGTGGCTGATGCTGCTCACATCACAGAGGACCAGAAATAGATCCTAAGGCTTGAGCCTCTGGTTGGGCTACCATTTTCAAAAGTCTTCCCCAATGACCTACTTCTGCCAGCAAAGCCCCACCTCCTAAAACAGTGCCATCCGCTGAAGAGTGAGTGTTCAAAGCATGGGCCTGTGGGGTTTCACTTCAGATTCCTACATCAGTGTTACTCGCGCTGAAAATCACTCCTGACCGCTCAGGTGCCCAGGGACAGGGCCTATAAGTGTCCAGAGAAAGTGTGGCTTTAGTTTTTCCAACTGGAGTGACTCTTATTTGTTCCTTCTTTGGTTTGTGGTACTAAATGTTGAACCCAGGGCCTTGAGGTTGCTAAGCAACTGTGAAGGCTAATCTTGGTTGTCTGGAGTCATCTAAAACCCAAGCATCTGGGCAGGCTCATGAGGGATGTTCTTGACTGGGTCATCTGAGGTGGGAAGACCCACTCTATATCTGGGTTGCAGCTTCTGGTGTCAGCTCATTAAAGGACATGAAACAACACTTTGTTGGGTTTTTTTTTTGGGGGGGGAATGTTGCCCTCAGTCTCACTGGTGTGTTTATATGTCCAGCAGCTGGAATTATAACTTAACTTCTTTGTGATTCCAATGTAGATTGAAGACTGGCTGAGACATTTGGCCTTGTGGCTTGAACAACTACCAGATTCTTGGGTTTTCCTTAGAAAGATGACAGCCATTTTGGACTAGCCGGACCGCAGCCTGTGAGCCACTCTAGCAGATCCCCTTTAAGTACATATTCACTCTGTCAGTTCTGCTCTTTTAGAGAGCCCTGACTAATGCAGAGTGGTCTGCCACTGAGCCCCGTTCCTGGCTCTAAAGTGATTCACAGAACACGGTTGATCGGTTATGAGCCTCCTGAAAGGTATGACCACGAGACACAAGATTTTAAATCCTGTTTGGGACAGGGAATCTCCAAATTAAGATTAATGCCACACCTTCTGATCATACCTCCTTGACCATTCACAGTGGATGGGGAGATTCAAGAAGCCTAGTCACTGGGTCACTACAAGAGTGTCCCAAAGCCCAACCCTTTAAGTGATGGCTCCTTGGTAAAGTGCTTCTCATTTTAGACCCTTCTGAATTAATATGATGCCAACCGAGGCTGAGGATATTTGAGTGGAGTTGAATGCCTAGTTGAATTTAAAGGCAAGTTGATAGTGGACATTCAGAGGTAATCCTAGTCAAGTGGTTCTGAAGATGAGATGCAGCCCTTTTGTGTCTAACCCTGGGGCCATGGTTCTCCTCAATGGCCCCATGTTGATCTGACATTGAAATGATATTCAATCACTGGGACTAGAGACAGGGCAAGGAAAAAGAATGACTAGTACACACAACATAGATGAGTCTCTCAGATGGTAATGAAGCCAGACACAAATGAATACACTCTGAATAATTCCACTTATCCAAGGTTCAAGCACAGTCAAAACTGACCCAAATAGTGGCTATCCTGAGGGTGTTGGCTAGAGGCAGAAAAGATCTCTTTAGCAAGCTATAAATATTCCGAATTTTGGGTTGAGGATACAGCTTAGATGGTAGAGCACCTGGCTACTATGTATAAAGATCTGGATTTAAAGATCCTCTGCACCACACAAAATGGGCACAGTGGCATGAAGTATATCCTAGCACTCTGGAAGTAAACTCCAGAGGATCAGAAGGTTAGCCTGGCATGGTGGTGCCCACCCTTAATCTCAGCACTTGAGAGCCAGAGGCAGAAGGATTTTTGTGAATTTGAGGCCAGCCTGGTTTACATAGTGAATTCCAGGACAGCCAGGGCTATATAGAGAGATCCTGACTCAAAAAACCAAAAAGAAACAAGAAGAAGAGGAAGAGCAGGAGGAAGAAGGGGAGGAAGAGGAAGGAGAAGGAGGAGAAAGAGAAGAAGGAGAAGAGAAGAAGGAGGAGGAGGAAGAGGAGAAGAAGAAGAAGAAGAAGAAGAAGAAGAAGAAGAAGAAGAAGAAGAAGAAGAAGAAGAAGAAGAAGAAGAAGAAGAAGAAGAAGAAGAAGAAGAGCAAGAAAAGAATTCAAGTTCAAATAGTCTCCTTGGCTATATAGTAAGTTTGAATCAGCCTGAGCTAGTGACCCTGTCTCCCCCTGAAAAAAAGTCTATGTCTTGATCGGGTACATAGAAGGATATATATTTTGAAAGATATTTAAAGGCAACCTCATGCTGGCAGTTTATACACAATGAAGATAGGGTAAGGTATTTAGTTGAGATTTGAGGTCTTGAACTACAGATCACACTTTTATGAAAAGCTTATACTGGCCTGCAGAGTAGAGGGTGAGAGTCTATTCCTGCTAGTCTGTATAGCCAATATGGTGGGTTGGATGAGATGCCCCCATATTTTCATGCATCAGAATACTTGGTCTCCAGTTGGTGGTGCTGTTTGGGTAGGTTTAAGAGGCTTGGCCTTGCCAGTGGAAGCAAGCCACAGCTCACTAGCTGTGAAATTTCAAAAGCCTTGCCCTGTTTCCAGGGGGCTTTCTGTGCTTCTTGCCTGCATTTGGAGACTTGAACTCTCAGCTGCAGCTCCAGTTTGCTGCCTCTGCTCCACCATCATGGGCTCTCATTCTTTTGGAACCCTAAGCCAAATAAATCCTTTCTTTTATAAATTGTCTTGGCTATGGTGATTTAGTGCAGCAATGGGAAAGTAAGCAAGACAGCCAACTCGTGCTAGGAATTCTGTCTCTACTGCCTAGATGTTGCCATTAGAGGTAGTTCCCATGTCTACTCAGTTTGATATGGATTTAGGGAATCTGAACTCTCATCCTCACCCTTGTGCAATAAGCATTTTATCCACTGAGTCCTCCACCTGGCCCCAATATAAAGTTTAAATGCAAGAAAGCATGCCTAGTGATGCATGGGACTTTCAAGAAGTCAAAGCAGGCAGAAAGGAAGTTCTAGGTCAGCCAGTGCATCATAGCAAGACCCTATCTCAAAAATAAGCAGAGCAACTGAATAAAACAGCGTGCAGTTTAGAGCTGAAAGAGCATCTAGGATTAAGTCTTGCTCTCACTAGAGTGTTCATACTAGCAAAAAACAACTTTCCTAAAAGATTTGTTTTTACATTTTATTTTTTAATTATCTGTGTGTCTGTGTGTGGATTTGTGCACACAGTGTCCCTGGAGTCCAGAAGATGCCCAGGAGCTGGTTTGTCAAACATCTGATGTAAGTGCCAGGAACTGAACTTGAGTCTTCTTCTAGAGCATCAAGTATTCTTAACCACTGAACTGTTTCTCCAGGCCCCCAAAAAACTTTCTTAAGACCACATAACAGACTGGGATATAGCTCTGTTGATAAAGTGCTCATTTAACTTGTACCCAGCCCTGGGTTTGATCCCCTGGCACCAAACATTTAATCATAGAGCAAACACATACACCACTTAGAGGTGGTGGCAGGAGAGCCAAAAGTTCAAGTTCATGCTTGGTTACATAGTAAACCTGAGGACAATCTGGACTATGTAAGACCCTGTTTCAGAAGGAAGGAAGGAAGGAAGGAAGGAAGGAAGGAAGGAAGGAAGGAAGGAAGAAGAAAGAAAGAAAGAAAGAAAGAAAGAAAGAAAGAAAGAAAGAAAGAAAGAAAGAAAGAAAGAAAGAAAGTCAGAACGCCAAGCCTTGTGGTGCATATACCTGTAATCCCAGAACTTTGGATGCGAAAGCAAGAGGATAGCTGTGAGTTTGTGAGTGTGAGGCCAACCTGGGCTATGATAGCGAGACCTCGACTTCATAAATAAGCGAGCAAATCAATAAATGGAGAAGCTCATGAGTCATCTCTTACAAGGAATGGTTGAAAAGATAGAGGCCATTTTCCTGAAGAAGCAAGCATCCATGACCAAGAACAGAGTTTGAGAGGAGTCAATACACAGTTGGAATTCTGAGGAAAAGGCAGACTCAGGCCTGGGTTGGAGGTTAACCGTAGGGGACTTGCCTGGCATGTACTGAAAAAGAAATCCTAAATTGCTCAAGATGACTCCAGATGGGACAATGGTGGCTGAGTGGAAATTCTGGGAAGTAGCGCATGAAAAAAATCACAAAGCATCAGAGACCATATGGCTTTCCCGCCAACAGGACCTGTGCATCCAGTTATTACTAATTCCCTGGGCTGAACTTTGGGAAAGAGAGACAGATCCCAGTTCTCAAAGAGCAGTGCTAATATCACTACTCAGAAAAGCAATGGCTAAATATTCAGTCTCTCTCTCTCTCTCTCTCTCTCTCTCTCTCTCTCTCTCTCTCTCTCTCTCTCTCTCTCTCTCTGTGTGTGTGTGTGGTGTGTGTGGTGTGTGGTGTGTGTGGTGTGTGTGTGTGTGTGTGTGGTGTGTGTGGTGTGTGTGTGGTGTGTGTGTGTGTGTGTGTGTGTGTGTGTGTGTGTGTGTGTGTGTGTGAGAGAGAGAGAGAGAGAGAGAGAGCGACTGACCTACATCTGTGTGCAGGTGCTCTCAGAGGCTACAAGGGAGTATCAGATCCCCTGGAGTTGGAGCTACAGGCAGTTGTGAGCCATTGAATGTGGGTTCTGGGAACTGACCCTGGGTCCTCTGAAAAAGAAGTGGACACTTAGCCATGAGCCATTTCTCCAGCTCCGTGTCTGGCTTCTTAAATGCAGGTGCAGGGGGGTAGAGCTTGGGTTCTCATGCTTACATAGCAAGCTCTATGACCTACAGAGAGATCTATTTCCCTTGCCACAATGGCTGAAGTTTTAGTTAACAGCTTGAACAATGAAATTCCTCTCAAAAAGAAGGCCACTAATTACCCAAGGGCCTTGGGGTTCTATTAACTCTGGTGTCCCTACATCATTACATCAACTCTTGGTTTACCATATCTGACCCCATCTCCCCCCCCCCTTTCTTTTTGAGACTGGGTTTTTTGTTTTGTTTTGTTTGTTTGTTTGTTTGTTTTTGTTTTTGTTTTCGAGACAGGGTTTCTCTGTATAGCTCTGGCTGTCCTGGAACTCACTCTGTAGACCAGGCTAGCCTCAAACTCCGAAATCTGCCTGCCTCTGCCTCCCGAGTGCTGGGATTAAAGGTGTGCGCCACCATGCCTGGCTTGCTTTTTGTTTTTTGTTTTTTTCTTTTTGTAGCCCTGGCTGTCCTAGAACTCACTCTGTAGACCAGGCTGGCCTCTAACTCACAGAGATCCGCCTGCCTCTGCCTCCTGAGTGCTGGGATTAAAGGCATGTGCCACCACCTCCCAGCCACTCTCCCCTTTTATGTGTGATTCTGGGATTCAAACCAAGGCTTTTTATGTTCTGGCAAGTGCTCTATCACTGGACCACACTAGAAGTCACCTCTACACTTTTTTTTTAACATTAAAAAACAATATTCAACTTTATTTTTTGTTAATTATTTAATTTTTTGAACCAATCCAAATATGACACACTAAGAGAAATGTTTTTTGTTTTTGTTTTTGTTTTTGTTTTTTTTGGTTTTTCGAGACAGGGTTTTTCTGTGTAGCCCTGGCTGTCCTGGCACTCACTTTGTAGACCAGGCTGGCCTCGAACTCAGAAATCCGCCTGCCTCTGCCTCCCGAGTGCTGGGATTAAAGGCGTGCGCCACCACGCCCGGCCGTTTTTTTGTTATTAAGAGAAAAGTTAATAATGTAAAATGAGACTTGGGATTTTTGTTGTGAATACCTAGAGAGTTCTGGTTATCTCCTGGGTGACGTCATCTGCATGCAACTTCCCCCAGACATTTTAGGAGGACACAGTCTCTCTGGAGTTCTTTGGTTCTCCAACAGCAGTTTGTTTATTCTGCCAGGATAACGCGTATCACACTGAGTTTGTGCCAGGTCTCTCACCCACGTTTTTTATTCCAGTGCACTGTTTGCAGCATGGGCGTGGCTAAAGCATTGAAAGAGGAGGGCGGGTGTGTTGCTGTCCGCGGTCCTGAACTTTCAATGGGTTCTGTGACATAGATGTTTTCTTATCACAGAGGCAACAATTACACTCTACGAACCTCACTAAGGAATCCCGAGCAGGCAAGGGAAAGGTAAGCATGTGAATAAAGAATGAAGGCAGCGAGAGAGAGACAGAGAGACAGAGACAGAGACAGAGAGACAGACAGACAGAGAGACAGGCTGCCAGAGAACAACCATTGAGAGGAGGCCAGGGAAGAAAAACAACAAATGAACATTTTTCTCAAAGAATGGCATCAGAATCAAGGAAGACAGACACTAGCCAGGTGTGGTGGTCCACGTCTAATTCCGGCATTTTGGAGATGGAAGCAGGGGTTTGTCAATCAAAGGCATCTTTATCTACACTGTGAAATTGAGGCCAGACTGGCCTATAGGGAAATATCTTTAAAAAGGGGGGTGGGGAGGGTGGGGAGGAAGATTAGGAAGGAAAGGGAAAGCAGAGAAGAAGAAGAAAGAAGGAAAAGACAATGGAGAGAAGGAAGAAGAGGAAGAAGGAGAGGAGAGGGAAGGGGAAGAAGAGAAAAGTGGGAGGAGGAGAAGTTGGTTTACAAAGCCCTACACCTCCTTGAGGTTCTACAGGCAGACAATGGTTTTAAGGGAGGGAAAGAAATTTTTTTCAGTGATGTAGCCACTGTCAAGTTGCCATGCTCCTGTAGGTAACTCTAAGTAATCTTATTGGTACAGACACACAGACACACAGACGCCACACAGATAAACAGAGAGAGAGAGAGAGAGCATCAAAAAGGCAGAGGACTATTATTACTATTATTTAGGAAGAAGGAGAAACATGAAATATTTATAATGAAGCAAATTATTATGTTTGAGGAGTATATGGTAATAGAAACTAAATAATAAGAGTAAATAGGTGAACTCAAGTCCTCAGAAGGAAGCAGCAACTAGGTTAAAGATTTTACTAGGTTGACTGATTGGAATTTTGTGACGCTGAATTAGTGAAAAAAGGAGGATGTGATCCTCTGTGTTCTCGGTATGGTTAACGCGGCCCTCAGTATGGCTGAGGGGGAGGTTTATTGTAGATACGAGGGAGAATTCAACCAGAAGCATCTGGAAGGATCCAGACTGAACGAGACCATGACGGGAAAAGGAGATAGTAAGAGAAGGGGATGTGAGAGGTCAGGAGCAAGCCCGGAGAGCAAGAGGCCAAGACACTGAGTGCCTACCATGGGCAGACCACCAGCTTCCACAACGGAAGATCAAAGGATGTCATTAGACAGCATCTAAGTCCTCCTGGAGAGATTCCCCCACTTTGCTGCAGCCTGACAACCTGATCTTTTCACCAATGTGTTTTTATTATACTGTACTTATTTGTTTTGTCTGCGTACGTGTTTGTGTATGTGGTCATATATGTGGAGGTCAGAGGACCTGGAGATGAAACTCAGGTTGTCAGGGTTGGCAGCAAGTACCTTGCCCACAGAGCCATCTCATCAGCCTTCCACTGTTGTGTTTTAAAAATGCCTTGACATGGGCTGGAGAGATGGCTCAGTGGTTAAGAGCACTGACTGCTCTTCCAGAGGTCCTGATTTAAATTCCCAGCAACCATATGGTGGCTCACAACCATCTGTAACCATATGACAGTGTTCCCATATACATTAAATAAATAAACTCTTTAAAAAAAAAAAAAGACTTCCTTAAAAAATGTCTTGGAGAGCCGGGCGTGGTGGCGCACGCCTTTAATCCCAGCACTCGGGAGGCAGAGGCAGGCGGATTTCTGAGTTCGAGGCCAGCCTGGTCTACAAAGTGAGTTCCAGGACAGCCAGGGCTACACAGAGAAACCCTGTCACAAAAAAAAAAAAAAAAAAAAATGCCTTGACATAAAATTTATGTCTCTTGTTCTCTAAGTATGAGCACATACAATTCTTTCCATGTTGGAACATGTTATTTGAGGCAACCTGAATCTTATGTTCCCCAGGTCATGCTAACTCCACTAGGTTCCAGAATAAACAATCTCCTATTTTCTTTTGAGGTGAGAGCTGTTTTTGTGCCAACAGATACTTAAAGAAGTGTCATAAGCATGTGTTCTAAGGGACACAAAGCTGCCCATGTGTTGGTATGAGCAACTGTGTTTGCACAGACAGGGAAGCAAAGTGTCCTGTGGATGGAGCTGGAAGGAGACGTGTTCTCACTCACACCAGCCTTCAAGTGTTTGCTTTTCAATCTTGATTGCATCTGATGAGTTTTAGAACAAGTGCATAGGGGACTGGAGCTGCAGCACAGCTTGGGGCATGCTCACCCAGCAGGCACAGAGCCCTGAGTTCCACCTCCAGTGCTGCATTAAACTGTGTGTGGCAGGTGCCTGTGGTCCCAGCACTCTGGAAACTGAGGCAAGATGAGCAGAAGTTCAACGTTCTTATGGACTGCATAGCTCACTGACAGTCAGATCTTATCTCAATCATTAAAAAATTCAAACTTGACTTTAGTCAGAAAGCTAAGAAGTGACTAAACTAATTAAATAATTAAACAGTGCTTCAGGAGCCGGAGATGTAGTTCAGTGGTGTGGGATCTGCCTAGAATGCACAAAGCTCTGGACTCATTCATCTGTAGCATGCACACACACAAAGTGATTTTAAAAGTTGTTCGGGCTGGAGAGATGGCTCAGTGGTTAAGAGCACTGACTGCTTTTCCAGAGGTCCGGAGTTCAATTCCCAGCACCACATGGTGACTCACAACCATCTGTAATGGGATCAGAAGCCCTCTTCTAATGTGCCTGAATACAGTTACAGTGGACTCATATGCATAAAATAAATAAATACTTTAAAAATTTTTGTTCCATTGAAGGATTTGTACATTGACTTCTGCTTTAGAGTTCACATAGGTAATTTCACATATTTAAAAATTATTTGCTTCTCCAAGCCAGTGTTTCCCTCCTGCAAAAGATTCTTGTGTAGATCTTGTTTCAAATTCATGCTAGGTGCTTTAAAATGCATTATCCCAGTTAATACTCCAAGCAGCCCACAATATCATTGTAATTGTTTTCATTGCAATTAAATTCATGACATGGATTTTTTGAGGCTGTTTGTGAATAGCTGAGACAATGAATAATGATTAAGAAATGTCAAGGGTCTATTCATATTCACCCATCTGTCTCCCAAAATAGCCTTTGAATATTTGGCAGTCATAAGACTTATCTTGTTCATCAGTGAATTCTCAGCATTACCTAGAACAGCTCCTAACACATAGTAGGGGTGCAGAAATATTTTTGAACAAATGAGTCAATTGATGAAAATGTACAATAATTAGCATCATATTTGAATAATTCAAAGAGCTACATTTATACACAATAGAGCAAACTTACCTAAGAGAAATTGTAAAATGGTCTTAACTGTAGTGAAAAGGTTAGAAAAAAAGGTCTACACACAATGTCTACTAATGAAAAAAATATTCCCCGCATAAACTAGGCTGGGTTCCAGCTTGGGACTGAAAGAGTCCAAAACTCCCAAAGGGAGGCACTTACTCAAGCCTCGGGTCAGCTGCGCACCCAAGAAGACACTGAGACCGAACTTAAGATGTATAGAGAGTAAGATTTAATATAGCAACGACAAGAAAGCACATAAAAAAAAGCACATATACCAGATATCTGGGGTCGAAACTCATGCAGCCAGCAAGGTGCAGAGGAGATTCGGCAACCAGCCCAAAATTTTCACAGGCTTTTATAAGAAAAGGGCAAGGGGGGGAGCAGGGCAGTGAAAGTACAAATTTGCGTCACTAAGGTGTTCTGCCAAGGGGCTTTACATAACCAAGGGGTCGTGTCCTATATTTTGGCAATGTACTCGATCTATTGGAACATTCCGGGATAGTACCAGGAGGCCCCTATCTCAAAAATGTTCTTGGCATAGTCTTCAGTTAGGAGGGGTAGGGGTAGGACTAGGTTTTTTCCAGGAGACCCCTTATCTAAAAAATGTTCCTGAAGCAGTTTCCAATTGGGAGGGGGTACCTTGGGGTAAAAAGTTCAGGAGTGCTCCGGGAACAGTCTCTGGATGGGAGGGGTAAGAGGACCCTGAACTGAAGAGTTCATGGAGAGTTCAGCTTTCCTTCTTTCAGGACCATCCTCCTACCTCCTGGCCTCAGTACTGGAATTACAGGTAGGTGCTGTACAGCCCTTCAAAATGCATTAGTTTTCAATTAAGACAGGGAACAAAACAGTGAGATAAATCCCCTCACATAAACCAAAAGTCATTTGTTAAGGAACAAAGTGGGGGGCCCTCAGCCTATCTCCCTCCTTCTGTCTCTTCTTTGCTCTCCCGTCCCCAGAACCTGTGGAGATCCTCTGTTTACATACTATGAAGGTTTCAGACTTGGCCTTTTTTTTTTTTTTTTTGGTTTTTTGAGACAGGGTTTCTCTGTGTAGCCCTGGCTGTCCTAGAACTCACTCTGTAGACCAGGCTGGCCTCAAACTCAGAAATCTGCCTGCCTCTGCCTCCCAAGTGCTGGGATTAAAGGCGTCCACCACCACCGCCTGGTGACAGAATTTATTCTTTTTTTTTTAAGATTTATTTATTATTATTATATCTAAGTACACTGTAGCTGTCTTCAGATGCACCAGAAGAGGGCATCAGATCTCATTACGGATGGTTGTGAACCACCATGTGGTTGCTGGGATTTGAACTCAGGACCTTTGGAAGAGCAGTCGGTGCTCTTTTTTTTTTTTTTTTTAAGATTTATTTATTGATTATATGTAAGTACACTGTAGCTGTCTTCAGACACTCCAGAAGAGGGAGTCAGATCTCGTTACGGATGGTTGTGAGCCACCATGTGGTTGCTGGGATTTGAACTCCAGACCTTTGGAAGAGCAGTCGGGTGCTCTTACCCACTGAGCCATCCCACCAGCCCCAGTCGGTGCTCTTAACCACTGAGCCATCTCTCCAGCCCCCAGAATTTATTCTTATGGAAACAAAAAACAGGAGTCTCACCTCATGTAAAATAGTTTATTTTGAGACAATATCGGCCATAGCCTGAGAACACCGATTCAGGTTACACCAGATTCCATGTTTCCACATGCTAACAGGTCCATGAAGTTCTGTAGCAACAGAACAAAGAAAGTCACAAAGGCATTTTTCAGTACACTGTTGGGGACATCTGCAAGGGGTTACAGCAGAGTCAGGCAGTCTCTGCTAAGGCCTCAGATGCTATCTGAGACATTTTTAGCATTTTGGTTGTTAGAAGCTCCTGGTCCATTGAGTCAATACATTCCAAAAGGTTTCACCTGCTAGTCACAAGATGTTAGATGAGCCAGAGGTGGGCAAGGAGTGGCTGTTAACTGGGCTAGAGAGTCAGGTGTGGTGACACACACTTTTAGTCCTAGCCCAGGGAGGTAGGGACAGGCAGATAGATGTCTGTAGGTCTGAGACCAGCCTGCTTTACATAGTTACTTCCAAAACAGCCAGAGCTACATAGGGACCTTTTCTCAGAAAGGGGGAGAGTTTAGAGGTAGCCTCAAATACCTGTAAGAGGGCTCTGGATCTGTAACATTCCAACCTCTCCACTCAGCCCGGCAGCAATTCCTGTGTAGGGGTGGCTGCTTTCGTGATGCTTTCCTTCATATGCTCGTCAGAAGGGAAAGGTCATGACCCTAAAACTACTGAGACAAGGAACAACGATCTTTCTTTCTCTCTCTCTCTCTCTTTCTCTCTTTCTTTCTTGCTTGCTTGCTTTCCCTCTTTCTTTCTTGCTTTCCCTCTTTCTTTCTTCTTTCTTTCTTTCTTTCTCTTCCTTCTCTCTCTCTTTCTTTCTTTCCTTCTCTCTTTCTTTTGTTCTTCCTTTCTTCCTTTCTTTCTTTCTTCCTTTCTTTCTTTCTTTCTTTCTTTCTTTCTTTCTTTCTTCCTTTCTTCCTTTCTTCCTTTCTTGATTTATTCATTTTATGTATATGAGTACACTGTAGCTGTACAGGTGGTTGTGAGCCTTCACGTGGTTGTTGGGAATTGAATTTTTAGGACCTCTGCTCACCCCAGTCAATCCCGCTCACTCCTGTTGGCTCCGCTCACTCGCTCCAGCCCAAAGATTTATTTATTATTATAAATAAGTACAAGTACACTGTACTGTCTTCAGACACACCAGAAGAGGACATCAGATCTCATTACGGGTGTTTGTGAGCTACCATGTGATTGCTGGGATTTGAACTCAGGACCTTTGGAAGAGCAGTCGGTGCTCTTAACCACTGAGTCATCTCACCAGTCTCAAGAAACAACTTTCTACAGTGATCTGAAGCACAATGTTGCCTTCTTGCCCTCATGCACTTTATCTTAGAAGACTGGCCTGATCTTGTTTTCTATACCCAGAAGCAAAAAACAAACAAAACCAAAGAAACTCCTCCTTTCTCAGTCTGTCACATGAACCTGCAGTAGCTGGCAAACCATATAAAGGCTGTCATCCTCTGAAAATACACACACACACACACAAAGACGGGGAAAGCCTCAAAATCATGTTCACTACAGTTAAAGCAATGACCTGGGAAGGGTCTCTAGAACCTACAACTCAGCTATGTTGTTGCTGTATGTGGACACCAGAGTCCAGTAAGGTAGATAGATGATACAGCCAGGGACACACAGCAGTCAGTACCAGCGTTGAGGCACAGGCTTCTGACCTCCCTGTGTGCTTCCTATTCTCCAGTATTTCTTAGCTCCATTATTTCTTCCTGCTGACAGGCAAGATCTCAGGCTACAACCAAGCAATGACTACACACTTGACCTTGAGACAGAGGAAGCCTGCAGGCCTGGGCTTATCAGGTTATTCTAGATAGTGCAAAGAACTTTTTGTTTTGTTTACATGTTTATTTCAGGCAAAGTTTTTGTTTGTTTTGAGAAAAGGCTTCTCTGTAGTCCTAGATATCCTGGCACTCACCCTGTAGATCAGGCTGGCCTTAAACTCAGAGATTTGCCTGACTTTGCCTCCAGAGCTCAGACAAAGTTTTGCTATGTGGTCCAGACTGGCCTTGGATTCATGGGCATCTTTCTTGCTTCTGCCTCCTAAATGCTGGAATTATGGGCATGCATCTAAGCGCAGGACTAAGATAAGCTTTTAGACACAGACCTTTTTTATTTTATTTTTTTAAAAAATATATGTGCGAGTGTATGTGCAACATGTGTGTATGTATGTGGGAGTGTGTGTGTGTGTGTGTGTGTGTGTGTGTGTGTGTTACATGCTTTTGGCCTGGAGGTGCCCACAGAGCCCAGAAGAGGGTGTTAAATGGCCTGGGCTGGGTCTAGAGTTATGGGATGTGGACAGCTTTTACTATGAGTGCTGGCAACTCCAGCCCCCCAGCTTTTTTTTTTTTTTAATGGTAGGGTTTCATGTAGCTCAGGCTACCTCAGCTTCAGTATAGTTTGGAGGATGACCTTAAACTCCAGATCCTTCTGCCTCTGCCCCTCAAGTGCTGGGATTACAAGTGTGTCTTACAATACCTAGGTGGTTGGGATGAATCCCAAGCCTCTGTGTTGACAAAGTAATCCTTTTACCAACTGAGCTACATCCCCAGCCGAATGACAGTAACTGTTCTCATTTGTCTTAATGTTTAGGCAACATAGGGGCTGGAGAAATGGCTGCAGTGAAGAGCACTCACTGTTCTTCCAGAGGACCTGTGTTCAATTCCCAGCATCCACATGGTGACTCACAACCTTCTGTAACTCCGATTCCAGGAAACTGGTGGCTTCTTCTGGCTTCCTCAGGCATCAGACACACATAGTGCACACACACACACACACACACACACACACACACACAGACAAAACACCCCTATGCATAAAACAAAATTTTAACAATATATAAGAGGCACATTAAGCATTGATTTTTTTTCTTTTACATTTTAATTTACTTTGTATATATGTATGGTATGTGCACGTACTTGTATGTGTGTGGAGGCAAGAGGACAACTTTCTCTCTGTGTGGATCCTGGGGATCAAACTCCAGTCACTTAGCTTGCTGGTGAGTGCCCCTACTCACTGAACCATCCTACCAGTCCAAACTGGTTTTGTAGAGAAGGATACCAAAAAGTGATGGCTAATCCTTTGGACTTGGAGAGATTGCTCAGAGGTTAAGTTGGCAGTTCTTGAAGAGGACCTGGGTTTAAGTCTTAGTAGTCAACAGTTCCCAACTGCCTAAAATTCCAGTCTGACAGCGTCTGACCTCCTTAGGCACCAGGCATGCCTAAGTGCACATACATATAAAATAAAACAAATCTTTAAAATAAGAGTTTTGGCCAGGCACACACCCTTAATCCCAGAGCTCAGGAGCCAAAAGGATCTCTGTGATCTGTGAGTTAGAGTCCAGCCTGCCTGGTCTACACAGTGAGTTCCAAGCCAGCCAGGGCTTTGCAGTGCAGCACTTTCTTGTTTCTTCCTTTCTTTCTTTCTTTTTTTTTTTTTTTTTTTTTTTTTTTTTTTTTTTTTTTTTTTTTTGGTTTTTTCGAGACAGGGTTTCTCTGTATAGCCCTGGCTGTCCTGGAACTCACTTTGTAGACCAGGCTGGCCTCGAACTCAGAAATCCACCTGCCTCTGCCTCCCGAGTGCTGGGATTAAACACGTGTGCCACCACGCCCGGCTCTTTCTTTCTTTCTTTCTTTCTTTCTTTCTTTCTTTCTTTCTTTCTTTCTTTCTTTCTTTTTCTCTCTCTCTTTTTTTTTTTTTTTTTTTTGAGACAGGGTTTCTCTGTGTACCCCTGTCTATCCTGGAGCTCACTCTGTAGACCAGGCTGGCCTCGAACTCAGAAATCTGCCTGCCTCTGCCTCCCGAGTGCTGGGATTAAAGGTGTGCACCAGCATGCCGGGCCAGTGCAGCACTTTTTTTTTTTTTTTTAAAGATTTATTTATTATATGTAAGTACACTGTAGCTGTCTTCAGACACTCCAGAAGAGGGCGCCAGATCTCGTTACGGATGGTTGTGAGCCACCATGTGGTTGCTGGGATTTGAACTCTGGACCTTCGGAAGAGCAGTCGGGTGCTCTTACCCACTGAGCCATCTCACCAGCCCTAGTGCAGCACTTTAAAAAATAAAAAAAGCCGGGCGTGGTGGAGCACGCCTTTAATCCCAGCACTTGGGAGGCAGAGGCAGGCGGATTTCTGAGTTCGAGGCCAGCCTGGTCTACAAAGTGAGGTCCAGGACAGCCAAGGCTACACAGAGAAACCCTGTCTCGAAAAACCAAAAAAAAAAAAAAAAAAAGGTTAACTCTCAGTCCCACTGGTGTAATATGATATCATGTGGGATCCCATCCTGGTGCTAAGGAGGTGGCTCAGTGTGGAAAGTGCTTGCTGTTACAGTATGAACATGTGAGTTCTGATTCCCAGTAGGTTTGTAAAAGCCAGGGTATGGTGAAGCAGCACAGCTATCTAATCCCAGAGCTGGGGCAGGGCAGATCTTGCAGAGCTCACTAGCTCTCAGTCTAGCTAATCCACATACCCAGGTTCAGTGACGTGATCCTATCTCAAAGCTAAGGATAGGTCATTATTAGGAGGATACCCCACGTTAATTCTGGCCTCCACACTCATAGCCACACTCGTGTGTGTGCACTTACACACTGGCACAGTCCCACATGAGCACAAGTATAGCATACATACACCTACATATTAAATTAATTTAGTTAGTAAAGTTTTCTTTAGGGCCATGTAAGTAGCTTAGATTGTAGGGTGCTTGGTTAGTATGCAGAAAGTCCTGGGTTTGATCCCAAGTGGAGTATCAGTGCAGCCTGTAGTGGATGGAGTGTATCGGTGCAGCCTGTAATCCCATTACTTGGGAAATGATGCAAAGGCTCAGGAGCTAGTCATCCTCCTGACTAGCTCCTCCACAGCAAGCTTAAGGATGGTCTGAGATACATGAAACCCTATTTTTAAAAAGAGAAGGAAAGAGGAAAGTGAAAGAAAAAAAAGAGAAGAAAGGAGTGCGGGTGAGATGGGTCCCAAGTTAAGATGTTGATTGTCAAGGCTGACGTTCAGAGACTGAATTCAGTCTCTGCAGACCACAGGAACCCACACAATGGAAGACGAGAGCCAACTTGCAAGTTTTGGGTGTGTGTGTGCACCCCCCCCAATGATGATGATGATGATAATGATAACAACTATTATTTAACAGTTAGTACAAAGAGTCCCAAACAATTGTGTTAGTTATGCTTTGTCCTCCCAAGGTAAAGTGGACTTTAACCAGTGTAGCTGCTCAGGCTGTGATGAGAAGACATCATTTAATGTGAATGCATGATCAGACATTCGGTATTCTGAGCAGAACCGCACTAAATGTAGTCAGAGGTGAATACTTTATTGAGTAGGAGCCAAAGGCTGTTAGATAGACAAGTCAGGCCTGCATTTGGGAGTGTGATGGAAATGACCCCACGTTCAAATGTATACTTGTGGATTAGCAAAGGGTCACAGAGCTACCCTGTGACCTCTTTTTTTTTTTTTTCTTTCTGTATAGCCCTGACTGTCCTGGAACTCACTCTGTAGACCAGGCTGGCCTCGAACTCAGAAATCCGCCTGCCTCTGCCTCCCAAGGGCTGGGATTAAAGACGTGCACCACCACGCTTGGCCCCTGTGACCTCTTTTATAGTCTCAGATGACAATCACGAGGTCCTGTCAGGAAGCTTCCGGCCTCTGCTGCTCCACGTAGCCCCTCTGAGTGTATGAAAAAACTTGGCTGTGAGCGATCACTTTGACTGTCAAGAAGTTTTGAAAGGTGAGTGGAATGGAAGATGGAGAAAGGAGGGAGGGAAGGGAGAGGGAGCGGGAAAGGGAAGAGGGAGAGGGAGAGAGAGAGAGAGAGAACAAAAGAGAAAGCCAGGTGGGAGGAGCTATAAGAAGAAGGCGATTACTGAAATGATTTCAGGCTTCGTGTGCTGAAACAGTCATTCTTGCTACAAGCTGCTAGCTTCTCTTCTTATGAAAACATGTCTAAGGTGGCAGATGAATATATTTAAATTTTTCTCCCTGAAACATAACACTCCAACAGGATGTGTCAGAGAAATGCCAAGAAAAGAAAGCAGAAGGAGGTAAAATCCCTGAATGAAGTCAGTGACAGAGGGACTTCCGCGTGGACACCGGGAGGCAAGTCCCACGTCCCCACCAGGCTCCTTGGTCTCCCTGATGGAGCTGACCATCTCCTTGTTGGACTTCTGTGATGTCCATGACCGTCTTGCGGGACTGGAGTGACAGGTTATGAGCTTCTCGGTATGTCATTGCCAGCAGCTCACAACCCTCTGGAGTTCAGCGCTGTGTTGTAGTCATTTTATTCCCAGTTCCTCCCACAGAACCACCCGCGGGGCATGCGTGGTAGCTCTGGAGTTGGGCATGCGTGGTAGCTCTGGGGTACATAAGCCTGAGCCTAAATCTAGGACTTGGAACCATGACCTTTGAGGGAAGAGTGAAATCCAGGGGACAGTTAGCCTGGAAAAGGGATAACTATGGGAGACGAGACTCCCTGTTTTTATATATTTGACAGATGATTTGGAGGCCACATTTGAAATGTATTCTGTGGTCCAAATGTGCCCCTGGGACTAAGGATGAACTGTTGTATAATAGGGGCCTGAAGTTAACAATGCTTCGTATCCTGGAAAATCGCCAAGATGGTTCACTTCTATTTAGCTATTTATCTGTGTGTAGGTGTGGCAGGAGGTGCTTGACCATGTGTGTGCATGGTGAAACCAGAGGTTGAAGTCAGGTGTCTTCCTGCCCTTTCCCCTTTTTGAAGCAGGGTCATTTATGGAATCTGATCTTCACCAGTTGATAATCCTTGCAATCCTCCTGTCTCTGCCTCCCAGTGCTGAGATTACAGGTGTGTGCCACCACACCCAATTTTTAAACTAGGAGATCCAAACTCTGATCTTCATGCATGCCCAAAAAGCACTCTACCCACTGAGCTAACTCCCACTCCATCCCTTATTGTATTGTTTTAAATTCATTATTAGCAATTTACAAGAACGCCTCAGTGTGTAGCCCAGGTTATACAGACATCTGTGTTAGTTACTTCTCTGTCGTTGTGACTAAACACCATGGCTGACGCCCCTTATAGAGGGAAGAGTTTATTCAGAGGATGAGTCCTGGAGGCATGGCCGCTGATGGCTGATATGGGAAACAGAAGGGATCACATCTTCAACCCCAAGCACAAAGCAGAGAGAGTGTGTGAGGTAGAAGTAGGGGAAGGCTGTGAACCCTCAAAGCCTACCCCGTGCTGTATTTCTTCCAGTAAGGCTACACACACACACACACACACACACACACACACACACACTGACACCTCCCCAGGCACCACCTGGGGACCAAGGACTCAAATGTCTGAGCTTGTGGGGGACATTCTCATTCAAACCTCTGCATCACTCCTGGGCCTCCTTAGCCATAACCAAATCACAATTAAAAAAAAAAATGCATCGAGTTCAAAATCTCCACAGTCTTTAACAGACTCAACATGATTCAAAAGTCCAGAGTTTCTTCTGAGACTTACGGTAATCTCTTGACTGCTGTCACCTTCTGTAAAACAAAACAAAGCAAAACAAAAACCAATAAATTCCATACTTCCAACATTCAATGGTACAAAATGTATATTAGCATTCCAAGAGGGAAGTGTTGGGGTATAGTGGGGAAATACTGGCCCAAAGCAAAACTCATCAGGACAAACTCCAGGTCTGATGTCAGTGAATTTAGCTCAGCCCCTGCAGCACTGCTGCCTTCAGCCTACATCTCTGCCTCGGGCCACCTCCGCTTCCTGTGTACAGCTCTCTGTAGCAGACGACTTAGGGTTCTGATTTCTCCCACATCCTGCAGTCCAGACTTCCTTTTCACAGCTTTACACAATGGCTGCTCGCTCAGGGCCTTCTGCTTACAGCAACCCTAGCACTGGTACACATTGGTTGGCCTCAGTAACTCTCTGAAACCACAGAGGAAGAACCCACAAGCCCTCGCTCTTGCATCTTTCATGCCCCTAAGTGACTAATGCATAGAGGACACAGCCAAGTTCAACTGTGGGCTTGGGATTGAACCTCGTCCCTTTGACCATGAGCAGAAACTTTGGTATGGTATAGCTTTCTCAAGTAGAAGAGCCCTTAGGCTCCATTCTACTAGTCCAGAGTTTAGCTAGGTGGGGCCTTTCCCTAGGGCACCCCTCCCATTAGTACCGCCCAGAGCAGACTTGCACTACAGTCTGAGGCGCTTGTTTTCCTATCTGCAGATGAAGGCAGGAGAAGACTATAATTTTATATTATGAAATAAAAGAGCCAGGTGCACATACTTGGGAGACCAAGGCAGGCAGATCTCTGTGAGTTCACAGCTAGCCTGGTCTACAGAGCAAATTCCAAGACAGACAGGGCACAGGGCTACATAACAGTGAGACCCTATCTCAAGGAGAGAAAGAGAGAGACAGAGAGAGAGAGAGAGAGAGAGAGAGAGAGAGAGAGAGAGAGAGAGAGAGAGAGAGAGAGAGAAGATTTGGGATTTGGGGATTAGGGAGTTTTGTTTTACTTGGAAATTGGGTCTCTTGTAGCCCCATGTGAACCGATTCTCCTGTCTCTGCTCCCAAATGCTGAGATTACAAGCATGAGCAGCACATCTGTTTTATGTGGTATTGGGCATCAAACCCAGGACCTCACACATATTAGGCAAGCACTCTATCAACTGAGCCATGTGCCCAGAGTTCAGAACTTTTCTTTACGATAGTATCATATCCAGAACCTAGTTTTTTCTTTCTTTCTTTTTGAAATATTTATTTTATGTATATGAGTACACATATACATATTGTGAGCCTTCATGTGGTTGTTGGGAATTGAATTTTAGGACTTCTGCTTGCTCTGGTCAACCCTGCTTGCTCAGTCCCTGCTCACTCTGGCCCAAAGATTTATTCACTATAATAAGTACACTGTAGCTGTCTTCAGATGCACCTGAAGAGGTTGTTGGATCTCACTATGGGTCGTTGTGAGCCACCATGCCAGCTCTCCAGCCCTTCTTTCGAAATTCTAGTTTTCTGAAATAAGAGTCTTGCTTTGCTCCTTATTCCTGGTAATTCTGTCTCTGTTTCCCCAGGGTTTTTTGTGGCTCACAGATGTGCGTACGTGTGTGTGTGTGTGTGTGTGTGTGTGTGTCTGTGTGTGTCTGTGTGTCTGTGTGTACAAACATGTGCATTTGTGTGAGGGCCAGAGGTCAACCTTTAGAGTGTGTGGTGGTTTAAATGAGAACAGCCTCCCCAGGCTCATGTATTTGAATACTTGGTCCCCAGTGGATGAAACTGCAGGAAAATGACTAAGAGGCTTGTCCTTGCTGGAGGAGATGTGTCACTGAGGGTGAGCTTTGAGGTTTCAAAAGCCCACACTGTCTTAGTCAATATTCTGTTGCTGAAAAGAGACATCATGACTGTGGCAACTATTATAAAAGGAAACATTTAATTGGGGCTGGCTTACAGGTTCAGAGATTTAGTTCATTATAATCATGGTGGAAAACATGGTGGACACAGGCAGACACGGTGCTGAACAAGGAGCTGAGAGTTCTATATCTGGATTGGCAGGCATCACTGGGGGTGGGGGTGGCACACGGGACCTGACTTGAGCATCTGAAACCCCAAAGCCCACCCCCCACAGTGACACACTTCCTCCAACCAGGCCACAGCTACACCAACAAGGCTATATATCTCATTTAAAAAATATATTTATTTATTTATTATATGCAAGTACACTGTAGCTGTCTTCAGACACTCCAGAAGATGGCATCAGATTTCATTACGAACGGTTGTGAGCCAACATGTGGTTGCTGGGATTTGAACTCAGGACCTTTGGAAGAGCAGCCGGCGCTCTTAACCACTGAGCCATCTCTTAACCACTGAGCCCTTGGCTATATATCTCTTAATCCTTGTTAAGTAACACCATTCCCTAATGACCAAGTCTCCAAATATATGCACCTACAGGGGCCATTCCTTTCTAAACTACCTCACACACCATTCCTAGTTAGCTCAATCTGCCTCCTGATTGTTTCGAGTTGTAAGCTCTCAGCTATTGCTCCAGCTCCATGCCTGCTTGCCTACTTCCATGCTCCCTGCCACAGCAGTTAAGGACTCTGACCCTTGAAACTATGAGCCCCAAGTTAAATGTTTTCACATATAAGTTGCCTTGGTCATGCTGTCTTATCATTGCAATAGAACAGTAACTAAGAGTTGTTTCTTAGGTTTCATCCACTTTGTTTTGATTTTTGAGAAAGGAACTCTCGTTGGCCTGGGGGTCAAACAATTAAACTATGCTGGCTGGAAGTAAAAGAGAATCAAAAAGAACCGAGCATGTGTGGTGGTTTGAACAAGAATGACCCCCATAGACTCGTGGGTTTAAATGCTTGGCCCATGAGGAGTGGCATTATTAGGAAATGTGGCCTTTTGGGGGAAGTGTGTCACTGTTGGGGAAGGCTTTGAAGTCTCATACTCTCAAGCTAAGTCCAGTGCTGCTCAGAGTCCTCTTCTGGTGCCTGTGAATCAAGATGTAGAACTCTTAGCTCCACCACCACGTCTGCCTGCACACTGCCACGTTTCTCTCCATGATGATCATGGACTAAACCTCTGAAGCTGTAAGCCAGCCCCAATTATGAGAGTTGCTGGGGTCCTGGTGTCTCTTCACAGCATAGAAACCTTAACTAAGACAGTGAGCATGGTAGCACAAGCTTTTTTTTTTTTTTTTGGTTTTTTCGAGACAGGGTTTCTCTGTAATAGCCCTGGCTGTCCTGGAACTCACTTCTGAAGACCAGGCTGGCCTCGAACTCAGAAATCCGCCTGCCTCTGCCTCCCAAGTGCTGGGATTAAAGGTGTGCGCCACCACACCCGGCTGCACAAGCTTTTAATTCCAACACTAGGGACGTAGAGACAGGAGACAGAAGATCTCTGCAAACTCAAGGCCAGCTTGGTCTACATAGTGAGTTCCAGGACTACACAGAGAGACCTTGTCTCACCCCTCCCACTGCCAAATAAAAGCAAACAAGTAGATTATAAAGCATGCAATCATTTTATAAGAGTTTTCAGGGCAAAGCTATTTCTCTAGAGTTTCTTTCCCTCCCCCCACCCCAACTCCCTTAGTTGAAGTCTTTTATTTCTTGACCCCAGTTCCCATATTTTACGACAGGGTCTTCTGTGTGGCTCAGGCTAGCCTTGAACTCAAGCTCTTCCTGCCTCAGTCTCCCGAGTGCTAAGATTACGATGTGCTCTGCCATACTTTTACTTTTCCTCCCTCTTCATGAAACACTTCAGGCCTACTTATAGCGTCAGCGTGTGTGTGTGTGTGTGTGTGTGTGTGTGTGTGTGTGTGTGTGTGTGTGTGATACATGCCTGTGCTTGCGTATGTAAGGGAGTTCACCTTTGCTCATATGTGTGGAGGCCAGAGATTGACATTTGGATATCTTCGATCATTTCTTTACCTTATATTTCTGAGATAGGGTCTCTCACTGAACCAGGAGATCGCCATTTTGGCTAGAATAGCTGGCCACTAAGCCCCCAGGATCCGCATGTCTTTGTGCCCCTGTGCTGGGGAACATGGAGAACATGCACACAGGGCATACCTGACTTTTACTGAGGAATCTAAACTCAGGTCTTTGCGCCTATGGAGCAAACACTGTACTCACTGGAAGCCATTTCCCCAGCACCTTTTTATTTTATTTATTTATTTATTTATGCCGGGCGTGGTGGCGCACGCCTTTAATCCCAGCACTTGGGAGGCAGAGGCAGGCGGATTTCTGAGTTTGAGGCCAGCCTGGTCTACAGAGTGAGTTCTAGGACAGCCAGGGCTACACAGAGAAACCCTGTCTCGAAAAACAAACAAACAAACAAAAACAAAATAAAACAAAAGGTAGGTGTGTGTGTGTTTGTTTGTTTATTGAAATAGGGTCTAATGAGGCCCAGGCTAGTCTTGAATTTAATCATTATGTAAGCAAAGATGACCTTGAATTTCTGATCCTCCTGCCTCACCTTCCTAGAGCTAGGACTCCAGGTTGGCAGCACCACACCAGTTTCTACCCTTAACATTTTATTTTCCTGGTTAGAGAGCAGGTGCAGGAAGCAGAAAGACGAATCTGAAATGCTAGCATTCAATGTTTTCTTCTTTTATCCTTATCTCAATCATTAATATTTGCGGAATGAATTCTGAGAAAACACGGGAATCCTTTGATCATTGTCAAGTACTCCAGCAGAGAGTTCATATCATTTGAGATGGGTTGATCAAAGTCTACAAAGTCCATTAGAGCCAGGCAGCCAGGCATGGTGGCTCAGACTTGTAATCTCAGTATTTGGAGGGAGAGGAACGAGGGTCAGGAATTCAAGGTTATTTTCAGATACATAGTGAGTTCAAGTTGTCTGTGAGGGTATTTCCCAAGGAGGGAAGCTCCATCTTGGATGTACTTGGTGTTAGCTGACAGTCGATTCCACTAGGGTTCCTCCCAGGGACCTAGCAACTGGTTATGTCATCACCTGCCGCTGGCACCAAGTGTGCCAGGTGTGGGCTGTGTATAAAAGGGCTGCCTGCTACTCCAGCGCTCTCTCTTTCTCTCTGTTCCCATGTTTTCTTTTTCTCTCTCTCTCTTTCCCCGTTTCTGTCCTTCTGTATGCCCTACCCTCTTCTCTGATGGCTTTGCTTCCGTCTGTCTGTCTGTCTGTCTGTCTGTCTGTCTGTCTACGTGTCTATCCTTCCGCCTCTACCCCTTCCTCAGGTCCTCATGTCCCTCCTATCCCCAATAAACCTCCTTTTACCTGATCTGTTGCATAACGTGATTTCATTGGCATGGCCTGTCAGTACAACCTCCCCCTCCCGCGCCCCACCCCGCCCCGCCCCACCCCGTCCCTGCCCCACCCTGGCCCACTGCCTCATATTTTATAACATTTGGATTTATTACCACGGACTGGGCCCCCTTACTGAGAAAAGATCTGTGGGCCAGTCTCCATCTGTCTGCTTCCTGACTGTGGATGCAGTGTGACCTCAGTCTCCTGTCGCCATGCCTTTCTCGTTGTCCCTTTAAATTGTGAGCCAAAATGAGCTCTTCCTCCTTTCTCTGTTAGCATTTAGTTATTTTCACATCGTTTATTTATTTTGCATCTGTGTGTGCATGTGCAGGAGAGGATATGAGCTGCAGCACTCCTGTGGAGGCTGGGGGAGAACTTTCAGGAGGCCGTTCTCCTTTGCCACCGCGTGGGTGCTGGGGATTGAACTCGGGTTCTCAGGTTTCGCCTGGTTACCTGCACCCACTGAACCATATCGCCACGGCCCATTACCTTTCTTAGTTTGCCTTTATCAGGTTTTTTTGTTTGTTTCCTTTTGTTTTTATATAACAATAAGAAGAGTATAACCATGGACTGAGGATGTAGTTCAGTTGGTATTTTTACCTGGTACGCATGAAGCCTTGGGTTCAATTCCCAGTACCACATAAAATATAAAACCAAGTGTGGTAGCACTCTTATAATCCCACACTCAGGAGGCTGAGATAGGAGAATCTCACTTTTGAGGCAGAATTGAACGACATAGACAGACAAAACAAAACATGCCCCCCACCTACCGACCCAGGGACCAGCAAGATGGCTCAGCAGGTAAAGGTGTTTGCTGCTAAGCTGAATGGTCTCAGTTTGATCCCTGAGGCTCATGTGGTCTAAGAAGAGGACCAATTCCTATAAGATATCCTGTGACTTGCACATGAGTACTGTGGCTTATACATAGACAGTCAGACAGACAGACAGACAGGAGTAAATGTGTGCATTGCAAGCACAAGGACCTGAGGG
The DNA here is from genome assembly GCF_978045245.1 of Mus caroli. NCBI lineage: Eukaryota > Metazoa > Chordata > Mammalia > Rodentia > Muridae > Mus > Mus caroli. The sequence goes on along the minus strand of NW_028227261.1, from coordinate 110,404,072 downwards.
TTTTTTTTTAAAGATTTATTATTTATTTATGTATTTATTTAATGTATGTGAGTACACCATAGCTGTACAGATGGTTGTGAGCCACCATGTGGTTGCTGGGATTTGAACTTGGGACCTTCAGAAGAGCAGTCAGTGTTCTTACCTGCTGAGCCATCTGGCCAGCCCGAACCTGAGTTTTATCCCCATACCCAAGTCCAAAAGCTGGGTGCTGTGGTGCTCAGTTGTATTTCCCATGCTGGGAAAGTGTAGCCAGGCAGATCTCTAGGGCATGCTGGCTAGCCAGCCTAGCAGAGCTGGTAAGAGCAACCCCACTGAGAAATACTGTCTCAAAAGGAATAAGATGGGTATTGCCTGCAGAATAATTCCAGAAGTTATCTTCTGATTTCCACATCTGTATGCACCCCCACCCATAGATATGGGCGCACATAAACACACACATAAAATAAACATGCCCCTCACCACCACCAAAACCAAAACATCAACAACAGTAACAACAACAACAACAAAGCCACAAGGACTCTCAGAGGAAATGAGGTGGCAGGTGATGCTGAACCAAAGGCTGGTTTCAGCCGGCTCCAAACTCATCCTTGGCATTCTGTCACTTTCTGATGACCTTTCACTCACTCTGGGGCCAGCTGCATCTGGCATAGGTGTGTGTCTCAATGCATCCTTTCTCAGTCCCACAGGATTCTGAAAAGATGCTGTCCCCAGGCACAGAGGTGTTTATAACATTGGAGTGCACGTTTTAGTTCAGAGGAATTCCTGACCGTAATGAGGGCAGAGGAAAGTATCTTAGAGACCTTGCTAAGCACAGAACCTTACTGTCCAGGGTTTCATGTATTCTTTTTTGTTCGTTTGTTTGTTTGGGAGGGGGTGGTTTTTCGAGACAGGGTTTCTCTGTGTAGCCCTGGCTGTCCTGGAACTCACTTTGTAGACCAGGCTGCTGGCCTCGAACTCAGAAATTCGCTTGCCTCTGCCTCCTGAGTGCTGGGATTAAAGGTGTGCTCCACCACGCCCGGTTCATGTATTAATGGAACAGTGGCTTAGGTAACTGTTGAGTCTGGAAGGAGACATGGCCCATATGGGGCTTGACACTCTCCTCTTTCTATTTTTCTCTGACACAAGCCCTCGTGGATGTAATGAATATTCTGGTGTGTCTTTTTAAACCGTAAATGCTGTGTGAGATCAAGAATTGCCTGGACTCGCCGGGCGTGGTGGCGCACGCCTTTAATCCCAGCACTCGGGAGGCAGAGGCAGGCGGATCTCTGAGTTCGAGGCCAGCCTGGTCTACAAAGTGAGTTCCAGGACAGCCAGGGCTACACAGAGAAACCCTGTCTCGAAAAACCAAAAAAAAAAAAAAAAAAGAATTGCCTGGACTCAAGTCAGGGTCAGGGATGTATTGCCAAGAGCTATCCTGTACTTTGGATAAAAAAAAAATTTACTACAATTGTGATTACAGTTCTATGGTAGAGTGCTTACCTAGAATAACTGAGGCCCTGGGTTCCACCACTAGTCCTAGAAAACAAACAAATACACACACACATACACAAAACACAACACAGACTTCAAGAAAGAGAAAATGAACATAATAAAGGTTATACAGAGATTAGAGTCTGGTGAACCAGGCCTATGTGCAGCAGAATTTGGGGTGCATGTTAGAAAGTGACAGGAAAAGAAGATGGTAAGCCAAATGTGAAGTTCTAGGCAATCCTAGCATGTGTAGCTTGAAACCAAGTGCCATGTTTATCATGACCTACTGACCTACTGACCTACTGACCTTCCAGCACTTAGAACGAACAGTGTCTAGCCAAGGAGAATGAGTGCAGGACGTGAGACACTGTGCTTGATAAACTGGGTACATCGCCCTGTGGGCGATGGGGGCTTCGAGCCTAAAGTCAGTTGCTAGCTACGTCAGTGCCTCTCAATGTCTCTTTCATGAGGCACATCAAGGACCTCTACAGGACTTTCTGTCACCGAACTCAAGCTTAGAAATCCCGGCGTGCTCAACCAGTGGCATTTAAACTAATAAGCACGGTGCATCAAGAGAGTCCATGCATGCACTAGACGGAAGTCAAGTGTGTGTTTGAGTCGAGTGTATGCAACATATGAGTGAACAGAAACAGAAAACATAACCTTTAGGAAGAGACAACAGGCAAATGCGAGCCACAGGAACGCAGAACATGCATTATTCATACTGCAAAACAAATCTGAGGCAAGACATGTCTATTTAGCTATTTACCTAAAGAAAACCACTACTGAACAACACAGGGACGGGCCAAATTTATAAGAAAAGTAGCAATCTGAGCTCTTCTTTTTCCTTCCTTCCTTCCTTTCTTCTTTTTCTTTTCCTCTTTTTTTAAAAAAAAGATTTATTTATTTATTATATGTAAGTACAAAGTAGCTATCTTCAGACACATCAGAAGAGGGAGTCAGATCTCGTTAAGGATGGCTTTAAGCCACCACGTGGTTGCTGGGAATTGAACTCAGGACCTCTGGAAGCAGTCAGTGCTCTTAACCGCTGAGCCATCTCTCCAGCCCCCCTCTTCTTCTTTCTCCTTCTCATCTTTTTCTCCTCCTCTTCCTCTTTCTCTTCCTCTTCCTCTTACTCCCCCTTCCTCCTCCTCCTCCTTCTCCTCCCCCTCTCTTCTTTGCAGAAAGCTCATGGTGGTCAAAATTGTCACACAGCCCAGGCTGCTTTTGAATTCCTGCTCCTTCTGCGCCGCCATTTCCAAGGGTTGGAGTCACAGGCATGTGCAACTATGCACAGACTCTTATAATATAAATAAAAATGGGGCTGGGATATAGTTAGTTGGCAAAGTACTTTCCCAGAAAGCATGAAGCCTTGGGTTCCATCACTGGCTGCTGAATAAACTGTGTGCCGATGGCACAGCCTATAAGTCCAGTACTGAGGAAGGGGCAGCTAGAAGAGCAAAAGTCTAGGGTTGTCCTCAGCTTTATAGCAATCTGGAGGCCATCTTAGACCACAATGCACCTTGCTTCCCAAAATGGGTAGTGGTAGTAGTGGGGAGGCTGGTGAGATGGCTCAGCATGTAAGAACACTAGCTGCTAGCTAAGTCTAACAACCTGGATTTTGCCCTCAGAACCCACACGGTGGGACGGTAAAGCTGATCAGAGACAAGTTGTCTCTGATCTCCACAATAGCTTCAGCATGCCCCGTGCCTCACAAAATTATAAATGTGAGGGCCTGGAGAGATGGCTCAGGGATTAAGAGCACTGGCTGAATTCCAGAGGACCCAGGTTCAATTCCCAGTACCCACATGGCAGCTCACAACTGTCTGCAACTCCTGTTCCAGGGGGGATCCGACATCGTCACACAGACATACATACAATCAAAACATCAATGTACATAAAATAAAAATTAATTAAAAAATAATAGTAGATGTAAGAAGGAGGGACTAATTTAAGAAACATGAGAAACGTAAGGGTGTTGGGCCAGAGAGATGGCTCAGAGGTCAGAGGGTAAAGGTGGTGACCTGAGTTCAAACTCCAGAACCCACATAAACAATGGAGGGAGAAAACCAAGTCTACAAAGCTGTCCTCTGGCCTCCACATACACTGAAGGCATGCATACACATGTAGGAGAAATCAAACCAGAAGACGAGGGACCAGCAGGAGCATGGTGAGGGCCATAAGGTGAGGGGGGCGTATGGCGGCAGTTTAATGTCTCAGATGCAAAAGGTATGATCAGAGATGTGAAGAGTCCTGAAAGAGGGCCCCGAGTCACAAGGGCTAAACAAACAGAGTTTGAATAGCCAGAGAGTCAACGAAGGAAGACCACAATCAAAACTGTGACGTCAAAGTACAAACCCAACAAGAAAATGTCTGAAAGTCTAGTGTGGTGGGGCATGCCTGTGACACCAGCACTTGGGAGGTGGGAGCAGAAAGATCAGGAGTTCAAGGCTAGCCTGGCTACATGATACCCTATCTCAAGGGAAAAAAAACTAAAAGAATTAAATTTCTACAGAACCTGACAATTACTTCTAAGAAGACAGTGGGGTTTGGTTTCCTTTCATCACTAACTTCCTGCAGGAGAAAAAGAACTCTTGAGAATGAAAAGATACGGTAAGTGCCCCCGCCCCGTTTCGCTATTGAAGAGACCCTGGCACTGCACAGTTTAGCTGACACATTTCCACACGCGTGACTGATGTGGGTTGAGCACTCAGCTCCTGACTCTCTTCCCCGTTTGCCTGCCCCACTCACCCTCACTATCCCAGCCACCTTAAAACAAGCAGTGGCAAAGAGTTACACAGCACAAAGCACACACCATGACTCGGCAGACTGGGCATCCATCCACGAGAGAGGTGAAAAGATCAAGAGAGTCTCAGTTCTTCAGATGCCAAATTAACACTTGGAACTGTGCGGATCTTGACAGAAGAGAAAAACAACCATCTGCCGGCAGCTCCTGACAAGTATGGTGTTCCTGTAGCTCACGGTCATCTCTGTTACAGAAGACGTGTGGTTTACAGCGATACCGGCTAACTTTGTTCCTGGTTTTAGAGATGGGCACATGACTAAGGAGGGCCTAAGCTAGTTCACATAGAACACTCCATTAAAGACAGTGATCTTTTCAGTATTAAGCCCAAGAGGTGCGTCAGGACAACTAGAGCTAAAGAAATCCACTCTGCAAAACATCTGTGCCCTGGAAAGAGAAGAACAAGTCTCTTTTCCTGCGAAAATTGATCAATACATGGTATATGGCTAGAGCAATGGCAGCCTCTTGGCTCCTTGAGGTTCTCTCCCGAGGCCCGATGCAGCATAACGAAAGCGGAAGCCACAGATGAAAGGAAATTGTTCTAATGACATGGTTTGAGTCATTTGAGCCTTCTCAGGAGTTGGCACTGCCACTGGGTTTCTATGTGTGTGAGCTCATACATTTCCTCTAATGAAGCTAATTTAGGTTTGGGTTTTCTGTAGCATGAAACAACAGGATCTATAGATTTACCGTGCCCGTCAAAGATGGCGCTACCAATTTATTTACCGTTCCACATGACCTTCTTGTGGTTCTACTGATAAGCTTCTCCTCAATAGGTGAGTGTGGCCACACCTCTTAAGAAGGCCAGGCCCCAGGTTGCTGTAACCAGTGTAGTATTTGACCCTCTGAGGCTCCAGAGGCTTCACTATCCTATCACTTGGGGACCACTGCCACCAAAACTCAACTCATATTGTCAGGAAACTGTTTGACAAGGACATGAGCAGAAGGTGTCACCAATAGTCCCGGGTAAGGTCTCAGCTGACAGCCGCAGTAAGTCAGGAGATATAAGTGAGGGAACCCTGAGGAGGTTCCAGACCCCAGTCTTCGAGTCCTCCCAGGCAGCATGGAGCAGAGGTAAGCCGTTGTAGCTGTGTGACTCATCTAATACCCCATGCTACAGGAGGTATGAAGTAAAATAAATACCAGCGATTGTTTTAATGCACCTCACATTGGGGAGCAATTTCTTCCACAGCAATAAATTAGCTAATACATAACCCTAATAGATACAATTGGTATTCTACATTAAACTGTTCTCAGAATAGTGGAGGGCTGGGAGCATAGATAGAGGGGGGGCCTGCTTAGCATCAGGCCCTGGGTTCAATTCCAGCTGCATAAAATTGGGAGTGGTGGTATACACCGGTGGTATATATCAGTAATCCCAGATCTTGGTAGGATCATCAGTGTCCCTGCAGTACACACATAAGTTAAATAAATAAATAAATAAATAAATAAATAAATAAATAAATAAATAAATAAATAAGAAACAAAAAACCCATGGTAGACTGCTCTTGAGGAATGTCACCTAAGTTTGACCTCTTGCTTCCACAGGCACACATATGTACAAAGACATGTGTGCAAACATGCTCGCTCTCTCTCTCTCTCTCTCTCTCTCTCACACACACACACACACACACACACACGCACACACAGCAAAAAGTTCTCTTACCCCACTTATATACCCACCCTCTCTACCTCCCAGAAAATAGCTGCTCTGACTTCTGATCTGTTGTACCCTTTTGAGTGTCCTGACAATGGAATCCTGCAGAGCCAGTCTTGGGCATGCTGCCCTCACCCGGCATGGCTTTTTGACTAGTGTGCATTTGCAAGAGATCATAGTTTCTTTTCAGGGTGAGTAGTGTTTCATTGTGTGAATATGTTTATCCATGTCCTAACTATGGTAAAGAAATATGAACATCATTCAACATTGTGAGGGTGTGGTGGTTTGAATATGTTTGGCCCATGGGAAGTGGCACCATAAGGAGGTGTGGCCTTGTTGGAGGAAGTGTGTCACTGTGTAGGCAGGCTTTGAGGGCTCTTAGTGTTCAAGCTCCACCTAGTTCAGAAGAAAGCCTCCTCCTAGCTGCCTGCAGAACAGAGTCTCTCCTGGTTGCCTTTGGATCAAGATGTAGAACTCTTGGCTTCTCCAGCACCATGTCTGCCTGCCTGCTGCCATGCTTCCTACCGTGATGAGAATGAACTGAAGCTCTGAAGCTGTAAGCTGAGTCTAATTAAATGTTTGCCTTTATAAGAGTTGCCTTGCTCATGGTGTCTGTTCACAGCAATAAAATCCTAACTAAGACAGAGGAATGTGTTCATATTTCCTGGGAGGGTGACTGCTAAGTTACTGGGTAAGAAAATGTTTAAGTTCATTAGAACTACTTAAAAGTTTATCTAAGTAGTCTTAATCTTGTGTTCCTCTCAGCAGCACAGGAGCATGCTGGTTACTCTACATTTGCCAGGATTTGGTATGGTTACTCTTTTGGTATGATCAGCAGAACTTGCTGATGATTATAAGTGTTCATCCTGATGAGTATCTTTTCTTTCATCTCTGCTTCCCTAGTCTGCTTCCAGGTCACTCTCTGTGGGATAGGGAGTAAACAGCAGTGTTAGGGTTTAGATTGGGCATTTGTGGGAGCCTGGTGGTGCTATCATGTGGTGGAGTTGTAAGGTCACTGGGCTTGTCAGTGTGCCACCATGTCTGTGACTTCACAGTTGAATGGGTCACTAGGAGGGTGTGGCTCACCGAACGCACAGTTTGGAGGGTGTGTCTACTCTCTGTTTTCTTCTCTCTCTGATTCCTGTCCACCATAAAGTGGGTCAGCTTGCTCCCTGCCATGTTGCCTATCCAGGAATTCTGCTTCCTCACTCCAGAGGCTCAGAAGCAATGGAGGCACCTCTCCATAGATTGATATCTATGAGTCAAACTATGTCTTTCTGGGGCTGGAGAAATTTCCCAGTAGTTAAGAGCAGTTGTGTTCTTGCAGTGGACCCAGGTCTAATTTTCAATTTTACATAGTGAGCTCACAACCTTCTCTAACTCCAGCTGCAGGAGATCCACACCCTTTTCTGGCCTCCTAGGGTACCGGGCATGCATGCGGTACACATGCATACATGCAGGTGAACACTCATAATATAAAATAAAAATAACTTCTTAAGTGTGTTCTGCTCATGCAGAGGGCTTGAGTTTCTAGCACCGAAGCTGGGTGGCTGACAACTGCCGGTAACTCCATCTTCAGGGGATTTAACACCCTCTTCTGACTTCCACTAGCACCTGTGCATACCAACTGTTAAGAAATACAGTGTGGGGTCAACCGGAAGTAGCTGGAATCACCGTCAGCCTGAGCTACTGACAGGATCCTGAGGTTCAAAGAGGGGGCAGCCATGGAGTTGGGCAAACTGCTGTACAACAAGTCGGAGTACATCTGGGAACAAAGGTAGTCGCCAGTCTGTTTTGTGTGGAAGCCAGAACATCGTCCTCAATGGCAAGAGCATTATAATGAATGACTGTATCATCTGAGGAGACCTGGCAAATGTAAGAGCTGGACGTCACTGTGTCGTGAAAAGCCGTAGTGTCATAGGCCACCATTCAAAAAAATTCAGCAAAGGTGTTGCATTCTTTCCTCTGCATATTGGGGATCATGTCTTTATTGAGGAAGACTGTGTGGTCAACGCTGCCCAGACTGGTTCTTATGTTCACGTTGGGAAGAACTGTGTGATTGGGCGCTGTTGTGTATTGAAAGACTGCTGCAAAATTCTCAACCATACAGTATTACCCCCAGAAACTGTGGTCCCCCCATTCACTGTCTTCTCCGGCTGCCCAGGACTCTTCTCTGGGGAGCTCCCAGAGTGCACACAGGAGCTGAGGATTGACGTCACCAAAAGCTACTGCCAGAAGCTCCTACCCCTAGCACAAGCCTAATGTCTCAGCTTCACATCTTTAATTCTTTTGAACTCTAAGACGAACCTGGAGATAAAGAGAGCAGCCAGTGACTACAAGAGCTGTCCTGTTTTTGACAACTTCTACTCTCCCGTTGTTGGCTTTTTTTTTTTTTAATTTTAAATGGCTCTGAGCATTTAAGAATTTAATAAGGCTAGAGAGATGGCTCAGTGGTTAAGCATGCTGGTTGTTCTTCCAGAGGACCCAGGTTCAGTTCCCAGCACTCACATGGCCCTACAACCATCTATAACTCCAGTTCTAGAGGATCTGATGGGTTTCTGGCTTCCATGGTCACCAGACATACATGTGGTAAAGACATATGCAGCCAAAATATCCCTTCACATAAAAAAAAATTTTTAACAAGAAAAAAAAAAAGAAAGAAAGAAAAGAAATACAGTGTGAGGCCGGGCGTGGTGGCGCACGCCTTTAATCCCAGCACTTGGGAGGCAGAGGCAGGTGGATTTATGAGTTCGAGGCCAGCCTGGTCTACAGAGTGAGTTCCAGGACAGCCAGGGCTACACAGAGAAACCCTGTCTTGAAAAAAACCAAAAAAAAAAAAAAAAAAAAAAAAAAAAAAAAGAAAAAGAAAAGAAAGAAATACAGTGTGGTGAGGGGGTACCTGGCAGGCCCATGCCAAGGTGTCTCCTGAGAAATTAAGCCATACAACAGATCTGGTATTTGGAGAAGGGAGAAGGGTGAGGACCTGAAGATGAGGTCGAGGCGCTGCTGGTGGTGACATAGCTATTGCTAGGGCCTTGGGAGGAGTCTAGTGGAATCACCTGTAAACTAACACCAATCCCATCCCACACTATCCCATACTATTAAAAGAAAATAAATCTTTCCTCTGTTGAATTGCTTTGCTCAGATGTTTCGTTACAGTGACCACAAAAAAAAAAAAAAAAAAAAAAAAAAAAGAGAAATGACTACATAGAAAATCTGCACCAAGAAGGGAGGTCATGGCTGGGAGTAGTGGCACATGTCTTCAATTGCAGTACGAGGAAACCAAAAGCAGGCAGATCTCTGTGAGTTTGAGACCAGTCTGGTCTACATAGCAGTTCCAGGCCAGTCGAGGCTACGCAGTGAGACCTTGAATTAAAATGAAAGAAAGAAAGAAAGAAAGAAAGAAAGAAAGAAAGAAAGAAAGAAAGAAAGAAAGAAAGAGAGGAAGAAAGAGAGAAAGAAAAGGAGAAAAAGTGGGATGTTTACTGTGACTATATCTGAGCATGGGGTTCAGAAGTTTTTTAGAACTGCTTGTGGGGAGGATTCTGACAAGGTTTGGAGAAGCAGGCTAGAAAGGCTTGGAATGACGAAAGTGGAGTATAATGGTGATTCAGGCAGCTTACCAACACAGACGGTGGAGACACAGACAGTAAGACTGATTCTGAGATAGAAAACCACATTATTTTTTCTACCTCAAAATCAGGAGATTCTGGATCCTCTTGAAGCAGAGTTACAGATGGTTATAAGTCACCATGTGGGTGCTGGGAATAAAGGTGGGCCTTCTGAAAGTGCAGCCTAAGGACTGAGTCAAGGGTAATAGTGCTTGCTTTCTTCCTTCCTTCCTTCCTTCCTCTCTTCCTTCCTTTCTTCCTTTCTTCCTTTCTTTCTTTCTTTCTTTCTTTCTTTCTTTCTTTCTTTCTTTCTTTCTTTCTTTCTTTCTCTCTCTCTTTCTCTCTCTCTCTCTCTCTCTCTCTCTTTCTTTCTTTCTTTCTTTTAAGATTTATTTATTTTTTTTATGTATATGAGTTCATTGTAGCTGTACAGTGTGAGCCTTCATGTGGTTGTTGGGAATTGAATTTTTAGGACCTCTGCTCACTCCGGTCAACCCCGCTCCCTCTGGTCAACCCTGCTCGCTCAGGCCCAAAGACTTATTTATTATTATACATAAGTACACTGTAGCTGTCTTCAGCAGTCAGTGCTCTTACCAGCTGAACAATCTCGCCAGCCCTAGTATTTGCTTTCTTGCTGTGGAAATACCTTGAGCCATTTAGAGACTAGCTGGTTTTTGGTTTTTTTTCAAACTACAAAAAACAAAACAAAACAAACAAACACCAACTTCCATAGTTTAAGAAAACCAACAGTGGGGCCAGTGAGACTGTTCAGCAGATAAAAGCACCTACTCAGACAGACAGACAGACAGACAGACAGACACACACACATATACACACACACACACATACACATACATACACAGATTAAAATACTTGTTCTGTAGATCATACTGGCCTTGAACTCAGAGATCTCCCAAGTCTGAGATTAAAGACAGGCATCACCATGCCCAGCTATGAAATAATAAGTTTTAAAGTAAAATAAAAATAACTTAACTGGGCCAGGCAAGGTGGCAGATGTCTGTCTTTTAATTCCAGCACCGGGGAGTCAGAGGTAAGGTTGATCTCTATGAGTTCAAGGCCAGCCTGGCCTACAAAGTGAGTCCAGGACAGCTAAGGCCGAGTTCTGGTACTGGGTAATCTACAGAGGCAGGAGGCTCACCACAAGGTGGAGACCAGTCTCACTACCCATCTAACTCTAGATCTGTGAGGGTTACATAGGGAGACCCTGTCTTAAAAAAAAAAAAGTGTAGAGACATATATATATGAAAAAAACTAAAAAGAAAACCAAATTCTATAAAAGCAAGCCACAGATGCCTGGCCCACATTTCAATTCCAGAAATATGGTGCAGCGACAGAAAAAAAGAATAAAAAGAATGGGTTTGGGAGTTAGAAGTCCTGAGTTTTCCTCTCTTTTCTCTCTCTCTCTCTCTCTCTCTCTCTCTCTCTCTCTCTCTCTCTCTCCCTTCCTCTCTCCCTCCCTCCCTCTCTCCCCTTCTCTCCTCCCTCTCTCTCTCCCTCTCTCTTTCTTTCTCTCTCTCTTCCTTTCCCCTCCTTTTTCTCTTTCTGCCTTCATATCCGGTCCACTTCTTCCCCAACTATCTAGAAGTAAATCGCAAATGCCCTATATTTTTTTAAAAATAGTGTGGGGCAGCTTAGGTTCACCTGAAACTTGCTGCAAGGCTGAGGATCATCTTGACTCTCCCTCCCAAGTATGGGGTCACAGGCACCCCTATTCCTGGTTAATGGGGTGCTGGGCTTATGCTTGCAAAGCCAGGGTGAGCATCACTGTGGCCCCTTTCCTTGTTTGTTCGTTCCACTTTTGGGAGATGTGGTCTTACTGTAGAGTCCTGGCTAGCCTTGTTCTTGGGGAGAAATCCCTACACCTCCCGAATGCTGGGACTATAGGCCGACCACACACAGCTAAAACAAATGTAAATACTTTATTTTGCCTGTTTCTTTTAAAAAAAAAAAAGCTATTTAATTATTTTATGTATCTGAGTACCCTGTAGCTGTCTTTAGACACACCAGAAGAGAGCATCAGATCCCATTACAGATGGTTGTGAGCTACCATGTAGTTGCTGGGAATTGAACTCTGGGCCTCTAGGGAGAACAGCCAGTGCTCTTTTTTGTTTGTTTGTTTGTTTGTTTGTTTGTTTTTGGTTTTTGGTTTTTCAAGACAGGGTTTCTCTGTGTAGCCCTGGCTGTCCTGGAACTCACTTTATAGACCAGGCTGGCCTCGAACTCAGAAATCCACCTGCCTCTGCCTCCCAAGTTCTAGGATTAAAGGCATGAGCCACCACCTCCCCGGCCAGCCAGTGCTCTTAACCACTGAGCCATCTCTCTAGCTCTTCCCTGTTTCTTTTTAAGATGGGTTTCAATATATAACCCAGACTGGCTTTAAGTCATGATCTTTCTGCTTCTGTCACCTGAGTGTTAAGGGACAGGTATGATTTACTACATAGGCTAAATCACATTTCTAAAAAGTTGTGGGAAACTAGGTGTTGCTTTTAATCCCAGTACTCAAGAGGCAGAGGCAGGTCAGGTTCACTCTCTAAGAATTCAAGGCCAGTCAGGTCTACATATCAAGTTCCAGGCCAGCAGAGGCTATATAGCAAGATCATGTTGTTGTTCTTGTTGTTGTTGTTGTAATGAGGAGGGGAATGGATAGCACAGCAGGAGAAAACTTAGTGGAGTCGTTCCGTCCTTTACCTTGACCTGCGTTCCAGGGATTGGATTCAGGAAACAGGTCTTTGTGGGGCAAACATCTTTTTGCCAGATCATCTCACAGGCTCTAATCACAGCTTTGGAAGGACTTTTGTTCACGATTTTGTTCCTGGACTTAGGGGTCTAGGCTGGCTCCATTTTGACTAGAACTCAGACACTGGATTTTGAAGAAACCCACAAATGACAGTGAGTATATATATAATCCTGGCATCCCATGGACAAGACAGAGTCTCAGTAGTCCAGGCTGGCTTTAAATTCTGTCTTTGTGAGGAGAACATTAAATCCTGATCCTTTTGTCTCCAAAGACTTTTAAAGTTTAACTAGGGATTATTCAAATGTTGGGGGGTATAACACACTGTTAAACACATGTGTGGTGGTTTGAATATGCTTGGCCCATGGGAAGTGGCACTATTAGAGGTGTGGCCTTGTTAGAGGAATTGTGTCACTGTGGGGGTGGGCTTTGAGATCTCAGTGCTCATGGTCTACCTAGTGTGGAAGAGACCCTCTTCCTGCCTGCCTGGAGGAGACAGTCCCCCTCCTGGCTGCCTTTGGATCAAAATATAGAACTCCTGGATGGCTCTTCCAGCAGCATGTCTGCCTGCACGCTGCTGTGCTTTCCATCATGATGATCATGGACTGAAGCTCTGAAGCTGTAAGGGGGCCCCAGTTAAATGTTTTCCTTTACAAGAGTTGCCTTGGTCCTGGTGTCTCTCCAGGGCAATGAGATCCCAACGAAGACAATGTATGTTAATATAGGTGTATAATATAATAAAGTAACTATATATTACACATATTCTCTTTCTCTACATATATGTGTATATGTTCATATATACCTTTTGTTTTCTTTCTTTCTTCCCATGGCTGAGAGCTTCACAGTTGCTAGGCCAACACTGTCACCGAGCCATACCCACCGCCCAATCCTGCATGCGTCACCCCTTCACCCCCTAAGCTGAGAACAGAATACAGGGCCTTGTGTTTGGTAGGCAAGCTCTTCACTGCTGAGATAAATCCCCAACCCCCATGTATGTATCCTTTAAAAACATTTTCTTTCAAAGTTAAGCCCTATATGATCATGAGCCTATCCCAAATTGAAAGGTTGGAGGGATTGTGCAGGCACAGTGAAGAAAGCACTTGCTATGTAAATGTGAGTACCTCAGTTTAAATTCCAAGAATCCATGTCAATCCAGGTGCAGTATTAAATATCTGTAATCCCAGCATTCCCACAGAGAGATGAGAGGCAGAGACCTGAGAGAACTTGGATGCTCTTGAGCCTGGTAGTTTGTTATAGGCAGTGGTGAATAGCAAACTCTGTGAGGGGCTGGACTCAGTAGCTAGACACTGGCTGCTCTTTCAGGAAACCACTTTCTATGCCTAGCACCCACATGCTATCTCAATACCATCTGTAATTCCAGTTCCAGGGGATGTGACAACCTCTTCTGGCCTACTCTGGTACCAGGCATGAACTTTGTACACAGATACAAACATATATGCAGTCAAAGCACGCACGTGTGCATGCACACACACACACACACACACACACACACACACACACACGAGGGAGAGAGAGAGAGAGAGAGAGAGAGAGAGAGAGAGAGAGAGACTTTTTCTTCAAAACAAGGTGGAAAGCAAGAACCTATACTTACATTTGTCCTGTGACCTGCTCATGTGTGCTCTGTGTGTGTGTGTGTGTGTGTGTGTGTGTGTGTATGTGTGAAAGTTCATGTCTGGATCCAGAGCATTTGAATCAATGACCTCACTTATGAGAGGCACGTGTTCTTTCGCAGAGCTCAGGTTTGGCCTTCTTTTTGCATGACAAGGATGCTTCATGGATGGTGCTGTGTGTGGTGTATGAGCCCATCAGGAGTTGCATAATGATGGCCCTCTTTCTGTCTGTACCACTTTTAAGGTAGTATAATGGAATCGGTGGTTAGAGTATACTGCCACCAAGTGGTAACAGTTTGGTATGGGCACAAAAGGAGATCCTAGGAAGGATCTGAGATCCTGGGAAGATTTTCCTACAGTGGATTATAAATTGCCACTATCCTCCAGACACGCTGAGGTGCTGGATATGGAATCTGGGCCTTGTATAAACTAGGAGAGATATCTACCCCTGAGCTGTATCCCTAAGCTATCCAGTCCATATCACTACTTAAATGGGTATATAGATAGATAGATGGGGTCTCACTATGCAGCTGTGGTTGACCTAAAACTTGTGGGGCAAAACAGTCTGACTGCAAACTCGTGGCAATACTCCTGCCTCAGCCTTCAAAAAAGCTTGGATTGGATTATAGTTATGTGCTACCATATTTGGCACTACAATGTTTCTTTAACATGACATTTACAAGCATTAAAAAAAAAGGGGGGGGTCTTGTGTATCCTAGACTGGTCGTTAATTTACTATGAAGCGCAAAGATGACCTTGAACTTCTTATCCTCCTGTTTCCAAATCCAGAGTGCTGAGATTATAGGTAAGCCATCAGACCCAGGTTTCTACAGTCTGGGATAGAAGCTGGGATTCATGCAGGCTAGGCAAGAACTCTTCCAGCTTAGCTGCTCGAGAGTCTAACAAGTTACCTTTTAGAGTAAACCAATACTGTGACTCCACGGCACATTATAATAGCCAGAAGGCATTGAGCCCAAGACCCTCATACAGCATCCAGGATTACTAAAGCCAGGTATGTCAGCACATGCCTATAATCCTCTCAATCAAGGGACTGAAGCAGGAGGTTGCTGCAAGTATGGGGCCAGTCTGGGCTAAATAGTGAGGCCAGCCAGTGCTGTATAACAGTGTGTGATAGATAGCAAGGGCCAGCCAGAGTTCCACAGCAAGATCCGGTTTTTTTAAAAACAAAATGGGGGCTGGAGAGATGGCTCAGTGGTTAAGAGCACTGGCTGTTCTTCCATAGGTCACAGGGGTGAGGGGTCACCTAGGGGGCATGTGTGGTGAGGGGTCACTTATGAAGCAACAGCACCACGGGCAGGAACACCCCAACATGGAGGGTGACTTCCCTGTAGCTGCGTAGATTGTCTCCTCTTTCCAGTTTAACACCCAGAATCAATAAGCTCTACCTCCAGTTCTTGTACAATAGGGGTACAGTGACATGCAGAGGGCATAGAGGCAGACGGGGAACAGGTAGGAGCTCAGGTGAGAATCCATTAACTCTCCCCAACCTCTCCTTTGATGAGGAAATACCAGTAGTCAGAAAGCCTGATGTCTTGCAAGTAACAACTGTGATAAGGATAATGGACTATGCTCAGATGTTTGGGAGAACATGTTGTGAACCATTTAATGTAGAATATATATAAAGAATTCAGGCCGGGCTTGGTGGCGCATGCCTTTAATCCCAGCACTTGGGAGGCAGAGGCAGGCGAATTTCTGAGTTCGAGGCTAGCCTGGTCTACAGAGTGAGTTCCAGGACAGCCAGGGCCACATGGAGAAACCCTGTCTTGAAAAAAGCAAACAAAAAAATTTAGTACATTTTCTCTAGATTAGGACATTCACTCATATATCATATAGTTCACCAGTTCACTGTCCAAAATCAGAAAATTTCACCAATCCCTGAAGTTGCTTCAAAATCAAATCCCTGAATGTTTTCTTTTTGCAATAGGATCTTGTTACATAGCCAAGCATGGCCTCTGGCCTTGGCCTCCTGCTTGCTGGGATTATAGTCAGGTACTACTGCACTCAGCTTTGCTCTGAGCATTTATTTTTTCTTTTCTTTTTTTTTTTTTTTTTTTGGTTTTTCGAGACAGGGTTTCTCTTTATAGCTCTGGCTGTCTTGGAGCTCACTTTGTAGACCAGGCTAGCCTCGAACTCAGAAATCCGCCTGCCTCTGCCTCCCGAGTGCTGGGATTAAAGGCGTGCGCCACCACGCCTGGCTGCATTTATTTTTTCATTCATTTATTTATCACAAGCACACATACACACACAGAGTAATGCAATAAAATTTTAATATATAAATACCATAAAATTGTAACAATGAAATATTCCTTAAAAGCGATTAACAAATATTTATGGGATGAGTTGGAGGCTGCCCAGATAACAGATATTTCTCCCTTTTGTTTTGTTTTTGTTTTCTGAGACAGGGTTTCTCTGTGTCATCCTGGCCTTCCTGGAACTCACTCTGTAGACCTCTTGTAGCTGGCCTCGAACTCAAAGCTCCAGCTGCCTCTGCCTCCAGAATGCTCGGATTAAAGGCACATGACATCACCACCCAGTTTGTAAATATTTGTAATTTGCTTATCAATTATTAAGTGTGTGTGTGTGTGTGTGTGTGTGCGCGCGCGCGCGCGCGCGCGCTCGCGAGCACGCGTGCATGCCCTCATGAGTGTCAACTTACTTACGGGAATGATTTCTGTCTTTTTATCATTTGGATTCTAGGTTTTGTATCGTTTTATCTTACATGCATTGGTGTTTTGCCTACTTGTATGCCTTTACGTGAAGGTTTCAGATCTTGGAGTTATAGACAGTTGTGAGCTGCCATGTGGGTGCCGAGAGTTGAACCTGGGTCCTCTGGAAGAGCAGTCAGTACTCTTAACCATTGAGCCATCTCTCCAGTCCCCATGTGGATTCTGCTTGTATTGAATTCAGATCATTGGTTGCAAGCACCTTCATCTGCTGGGACATCTCAATGGCCCTAAACTCAGCTTTTTAAAAAGTAGATTAAAAAAAAATCCATCTCATTAGAGAGCGGTTGACCAAGGCACCCAGTGCCTGCACACACATCTGCATACACATCTGTACACACCTGTACCCACAAAACCACAGGTATGTTCGTGAATACATCCTATCTCCTTCCCCTCCCGTCCCCAGCAGACTGTTACCTGAGTTTTAATTTTGTGTGGTTTTCAGCATGTAATTAGGTTGGCTATAAACTTCATTTGGTTTATAGTTTGAGGTTGGCCAGTCTGGGTGACCTCAGCATGTGGTTTATAGTCTGAGGCTGGCCACCCTGGGTGACCTCAGCATGTGGTTTATAATCTGAGGCTGGCCACCCTGGGTGACCTCACAGAGCATAGGATCTTGCTATGAACAGCGCCTTCAGCCTGTGGACTGCAGCTTTTCTCTCCTGCTGTATTGATGACTCAGTCACACATGGCCACAGGGATTCACAGCTTTCACTTCGACATTAGAGACCACACCACCCACCCATGCTAACCCACCCCTGCCTTAATAGGCCAGGCACATTCTCAGCTGAGTGGCTCCTCTGGCTTTCTCTGAAATGCATATCTACTCACCTCTGTCTCCTGGCCAGCATCCCCAGAGAGAAGGCTAGTACTCAAACATGGGGTCTCCGGTGTGTCAGCCATCTCTGTCTTATATGTCCTCTGTACCCCATGCTCCCGTTCTGCTGAACAGGTCTTCCTTCCTTCCTTCCTTCCTTCCTTCCTTCCTTCCTTCCTTCCTTCCTTCCTTCCTTCCTTTCTTTCTTTCTTTTTATTTTTATTTATTTATTTTTTTGGAGACGGGGTTTCTCTGTATAGCCCTGGCTGTCCTGGAACTCACTTTGTAGACCAGGCTGGCCTCGATCTCAGAACTCCACCTGCCTCTGCCTCCCGAGTGCTTCGATTAAAGGCGTGTACCACCACACCTGGCTAGGTCTTCCTTTCTTACCATCCCCTCCCTGTGTCCACCCAGATTGCTTTCCCCCACCTTTGTGCTTCTGCACACTTATTTCCCCCTGTCTGGAGAATATTAGTCTGTCTGTCTGTCTCTGTCTGTCTCTGTCTCTGTGTCTCCGACTCTCTCTCTCTCTCTCTGTCTCTCTCTTTTTTTCTCTCGGCACTTTGCTAGGATGTCTCAATTCTGGTCAGAATGAACTGTTCCTCTTTGAGCTCTACCCTGCATGGCTGGCTGCATACACTCCCGACAGTACTTCTAGCTTGTTCTTTCTTAGCACTGCTTTCTTTTTATGAGTTTTGCATGTCTCTGAGCTCCCTTGGGCAGAAGCCACATCTCTTTTCTTCTTTTCGCTGGCAGTGCCTTGAAAAGGGCCTGGCAAAGAGTAGACACTGGTGACTGCCGAGAGAATGAGGGCACAGATTATCCTGTGTGACAGGGCAGACCCTTGCGTAAAGGGGCGACACATGTATGAGTGCATTAGTTGTTTGTAAAACAGTAGTGAGTTTTATCATTGCCACGAATGGTGGTGGTATTGGTAGAGATGTTCTGTTTTGAATGGCCTGACCTAGTCAGTTTAGACGCTCTTGAAACAGGGAGCAGCAGAGTAGGAATTCAGCTTCCTTATTGCCTGAACAAGGAAATAAGTCCACAGAGGGTCAGGCTTTGGTTTTGGGGCACAGAGGCTCATGGCTCCTGCCTTCTTGAACTGGGCTGTTTTCTCTGCTGTAGCATTATTCTTTCTTTCTTTTTTTGTTTTCTCTCTATGTAGCTTTGGCTGTCCTGGAACTCACTGTGTAGGCTGGCCTTGAACTCACAAAGATACACCTGCCTCTGCCTCCCGACTGCTGGGACTAAATCTGTGTGCCACCACCACCTGGTCTAATTATTCTTTCCAGTGTGGTGCTATTCAAAATAGTCACTCAAAATCATGTTGGGAATTTTAAATAGATATTAAATTTTTTCATCATAACCTTGATACACTTTCTAAGTGGTAACTATTTTTGGTTGTTGGTTGTTGGCTTTGTTTGTTTAGCCTTTTGAGTCAGGGTTTGTCCTGGAACTTGATCTGTAAACCAGAGCTGGCCTTGAACTCACAGAGATCGGAAATCCACTGGCAATTTTAAGTTTTTCAAAACTCTATTTTTTAAAAGATGTATTTATTTTATTTATATGAGTACACTGTAGCTGTCTTCAGACACACCAGAAGAGTGTGTCAGATCCCATTACCAACAGTTGTGAGCCACCATGTGGTTGCTGGGACTTGAGCTCAGGACCTATGGAAGAGCAGTTAGTGCTCTTAACCACTGAGCCATCTCGCCAGCTCACAAACTGTCTCTTTATCATTCACACAGTTTCTTTCTCTTTTCCCCACTCTTCATATTTCCATCCTTTATATTACCTTAAGTTTCCCCCTTTGCTTGAAAATCTTCTATCCAGAACCCTAAAACCCTTCACTATTATAAACTAAACATCTAGGGGTATTCTAGTTTGCTCTCTATTGCTATGTAAAACATCATGACCAAAGCAATCTGAGGAGCAAAGGGTTTATTTGGCTTACACATCGTTGGGAAAAGGCAAGGAAAGAACTCAAGGCAGGAACGAGGAAGGGAGGAAGATAGGATTAAAGTAGAGACCATGAAGGAGTGCTGCTGACTGGCTTGCTCCTCATGGCTTGCTCAGCCTGACTTCTTACACACCCCAGGACCACCTGCCCAGTGGTGGCCCTACCTACAACAATTTGAAGCGTTCACATCAATCATCAATCAAGAAAATACTCCACATAAGGACTGAAGGGATGGCTCAGTGCTTAAGAACGTTGACTGCTCTCCCAGAGGACAGAGGTTCAATTCCTAGCATCCCTGTGGTGCCTAAACTAGGGTATCAGAAGTGCTCTCTTCTGGTCTTTGGAGGCACTGCACACATGTGGTGCTAAGATATCTACACAGGCAAAACACACATACACATACATATAAAACAAAATTAAGTAAAAACTAAAAAATAGAAAAAGAAAAAAAGAAAATGCCCCACTTGCTTGCCTATCCAATGGGAGGCATTCTCTCTCTCTCTCTCTCAAAGATTTATTTTTTTATGTGAGTACACTGTTTTCAGACACACAAGAAGAGGGCATCAGATCTTATTATAGATGGTTGTGAGCCACCATGTGGTTGCTGGGATTTGAACTCAGGACCTCTGGAAGAGCAGACAGTGCTCTTAACCACTGAGCCATCTCTCCAGCCCGGGAGGCATTTTCTCAATTGAAGTTCCCTCTTCCCAGATACCTCTAGTTTGTGTCAAGTTGACAATAATCCTAATCAAAACTGGGAGCCAGTGAAATAGTTCCTTTGTAGAAGTGTAGTGAGAAGGGCCAGTCTGTCATCAATAAATGGTGATGGAACCACAGTCCATTCGCAAACACAAGCTCATCTCTGAAATAGGTTTCTAAAAGCCTGCCCTTGGACAGGCTTCATGAAAGAGATTGGGACTCTAAATGTGTCCATTGATACAGGTTCAACAGAGTTGCCCTAGGGCACGCCCCGTGTTCTATTTTGCTTTATGATTATCTGTGGGGAGGGCTCACTAAATAACTCTGTACATTGGTACACTCTGTCTCTTTGGTAGCTACTTTCAAAACCGGACAGTCCATGAAGATGTGAATTAACTGCTGATAATTATAAAGATGCAAATACATATGCATCTTTATTTTTTTCTTCCCCATGGCTGTAACTCCTAATATATATTTTTTTGAGACAGGGTTTCTTTTTGTTTGTTTGTTTGTTTTTTGTTTTTTGTTTTTTTCGGGTTTCTCTGTGTAGCCCTGGCTGTCCTGGAACTCACTTTGTAGACCAGGCTGGCCTCGAACTCAGAAATTTGCCTGCCTCTGCCTCTTGAGTGCTGGGATTAAAGGTGTGTGCCACCACGCCCGGCTCTAATATTTTTCTGGTTTGGGCTGTCACTACAATTTAACTCATGCAACCGATGTAAGTTTTATAATGACCAAGCTCATGACTAGGTCTAATAAGGATGCTATGATGAAAAATACTTCTATTGGCATACTGGGTGTTTATGGTGCATTGAATTTTTCTTTCTTTCTTTCTTTCTTTCTTTCTTTCTTTCTTTCTTTTTTTCTTTTTTTCTTTTTTTTTTTTTTTCCAAAAATCACTTCTGTATTTGTTTGCAGGGAGGGTAAATGAGGAAGTCAGATTTCTGGGGATTGAATTTAAGTTGTCAGGGCTAGTGGCAAGAATCTTCACCCATGAGCCACACTGCTAGCATCTTGATGGATAGTTGATTTAGGTTTTATAACTCATAGCATCAGATTTTTTAAAATTTTTTATTTTTTTTTATTTTTTTTTAAGATTTATTTATTTATTATATCTAAGTACACTGTAGCTGTCTTCAGATGCACCAGAAGAGGGAGTCAGATCTCATTACGGATGGTTGTGAGCCACCATGTGGTTGCTGGGATTTGAACTCTGGACCTTTGGAAGAGCAGTCGGGTGCTTTTACCACTGAGCCATCTCTCCAGCCCCAGATTTTAGTAAGAATTGTGAGATGCACAGGGAAAAGTGGCACAAGGTTAGAGCTCTTGCTTAGAATAGCCAAGGCCAGGGAGAGCCCTCCCATGAACCAGAAGGGGGAAAAAGATCAGGGGAAAGAGGGGTCAATGGGTAATGGCAATTGGTACCAAGTTGACAGCTTGACTTGATTAGTTAGACCCATTAAGTGGCAAGACAGAACCAACTCTTGAAAGTTGTTCTCTAACTGCCACAGGTGTGAAGTGACACATGCCCCCCCCACATGCGCACACACGAATAAATGAATGTAATGAAAAATTAAGAACATAAAAAACTTAATTATATGAAAACTTTTTATTTATTTATTTTTTTTATTTTTTTGGTAGTCCTGGCTGTCCTGGAACTCACTCTGTAGACCAGGCTGGCCTCGAACTCAGAAATCTGCCTGCCTCTGCCTCCCAAGTGCTGGGATTAAAATATGAAAACTTAACAAGTCAATGTCTTCTGGAAAAATTTTCCTTGTCCCTATGAGATATGTACACTGCAGTTAGTAAAGGCAAACTATTAAAAAAAAAAGGAAGTGAAGATGAGAGAGGGTTTTGGGTGGTGTGGGGAGCAAGAAGGGAGAATAAAGTGGATATGATCAACATTCATTGTATACATGTATGAAAGAATAATGGTATTTTTTTAAAAATAAAAATATTCTTAAAAAAAAGAAAGAAGAAGGCAAGGCCTTAAGTCTTCAGTCAGTATCTTTTTTTTTTTTTAATTAGGTATTTTCTTCATTTACATTTCCAATGCTATCCCAAAAGTCCCCATACCCTCCCCCCCCACAACTCCCCTACCCACCCACTCCCACTTCTTGGCCCTGGCGTTCCCTTGTACTGAGACTTCAGTCAGTATCTTAAAGCCTTCACCATTACCGATACTGAACATTTGACATCCTACACATTTAGTATCCCATCAAAAGTTTGAGCCTATCTCGCCCCGCCCCCATCGCCCCGCCCAGTTTTTCTCCCGGCCCCGCCCCACCTCCCTGGGACTGGGCTTCCTTGGGCCCCGCCTCTTCCGGCCCGCGAGGTTTGATTCCTTTGGCGGGCGGAAGCTGCTGGAACTTGAATCCTGCAGAGATTCCCACCGACTTGTTCCGGCTTTGCTAGATTCTGCAGCCGGCTGCTTCACCTTCTGTCCTGTTCGTCCTGTTCGGTCCTGCCGGGCCCGCTGCCCTTCAGGTCAGTTCTCCCGTCCTCGGGCCGCACTCTGGGCCTTGTGGGGCGTGGCCGGGAGACGGAGCTTCCCTGGGGTTCCACCCATCAGCACTGTTCTCTGTGAGAACGTCTAGGTTTTTCGACCTTTCACAGATGGTGGATGGTGGTGGTTTTTTTTTTTTTTTGTCTCGCGTTCTGAGATGTATCTTGCGTCTTGAACTCACTGGTCTCGAACTCACTTTGTAGCCAAAGTGGTCCTTGAATTCTGGATCCGCCTGCCTTAGCTTCCTGAGAGCAGGGGATACAGGCGTGAGCGCTCCCCACTCCCCATTCCCCGCTCAGCGGGTAATTGATAAAAGTTTGACAGAGCATTTGACGCCCCGGAGGGAATTTCCCGTTCTGTTTCAGTGCTCTTGACTGTCTGCAAAAGCGATTCAGAGATGGGCTTTGAGGCACTTACACTTTTCAACTCAGTTTTCTGGGGTATTCCAGTTAAAAGAGAATGTGTGATTACCCACTTTGTGGAGTCCAAAGCCTTCCTCGCCTTGCACCTCTTCAAAGCAAGTGGCCCGAGACTCGTATTGTAAGGACGCCCAGAGGCTATAGCAGTAAATGGAGGAGCCAGGTGGCTCCTGCCAAGAAGGGTGTGGAGGGGAGCAGTTCCCTGCTTCTCATCCCAAGGCAGGAGCTCACACTAAGGTGAGGTAGGTAGATTTCTGTGGTTAGTGGAGGAGGAGGAAGTGAGGGTTTCAGAGGGGTCTGAAATGTTGGCTAGAGGATTTTTTTTTTTTTTTTGGTTTTTCGAGACAGAGTTTCTCTGTATAGCTCTGGCTGTCCTGGAACTCACTCTGTAGACCAGGCGAGCCTCGAACTCAGAAATCCACCTGCCTCTGCCTCCCGAGTGCTGGGATTAAAGGCGTGCGCCACCACGCCCAGCTTGGCTAGAGGATTTAGTCCCAACTTTTGTTCATGTTTTGGCTTCTGTTTCTTCTTAAACCCCTTCGTGGAAACAGTGGCTCTGTCCCTTTTATCTATTATGAACCAACTAGATGGACAGGTTAGTCCCTAAATGCTTTGGGGAATGAATGCCTCTATTGCTGCTCTCAGAAATCTCCGCAAGGGAGCAGAAGGGTGCCGCCACTCAACTGTATTCTAAGACCAGGTTGTAAGCCATTCTGCACTCTCATCTGAAATGACCAGATCAGTGTCAATGAGAGGCAAGTTAATGTGTTTTGTAGTAAGTGATAGCATGGCTCAAATAACACCATGCTGGTAGCAAAATACCCTCAGTTTGCCTTTTATGAGGACTCACTGTATAGTGCAAGCTGGCCTCTAACTCACAGAGATGCACCTACCTGCCTATGTTCCTGAGTGCTGGTACAAAGGCATGTACCACAGTTATCTAACAGAATCACAAATTTCCCAATATCTAGCTAATTTCTTATTTTTTTCAGAAAAGTTTCTCTATTGCATATACCCCATTTCTTCACCAACTAGAGGAGTTCTGAGATATCATATTTTTGCTTTCTGTATTCCAATTTCTAGAAGGTAAATGGGATGTGTAAGATTATTTAGACCCAGCTTTATACCTACAACATGATCTAATCACTAGTCTTTTTGGGAGGGGTGGGGTGGGGTGGGGGGAGGCTTTGAGACAGGGTTTCTCTGTGTAGCCCTGGCTGTCCTGGAACTCACTCTGTAGACCAGGCTGGTCTTGAAGTCAAAGATCCGCCTGCCTCTGCCTCCCAAGTGCTGGGACTAAAGATGCCACCTCTGCCCAGCTAGTTTTTGTAATAGTAGCAAAAATGATCTTCCCTGGATTTGAAGATATAATCTAGCCTTACAGTGGTGATACTCAAAGACATGGTGTGATTTCAGGGAAGAGGGTAGTCAGAAAAAAAGGATTTAGTGTTTGTGCAAGTCTTTTCCTAGGAACTGGACATTTTAAAACTCCATAGGGAGGAATCTGTGAAGAAGTTAATTATGAGCCACGCCTGGTAATGCAGTTGTAACTGTGTGTGCGTTTGTGTGTGTGTGTGTGTAGGTTAGTTGCCAGCTATGGGAGTTGGTCTTTCTGTCATGGGGGTTCTGGGATCAAACTCAGGTTTTCAGGCTTGGTAGCAGGTGCCTTTACCCACTGAACAAGTGGGTTTGTTGTTTGAGGCATAGTCTCCTGTAGCCCAGGCTGGAAGAACTTGCTGTGTAGGAAGACCTTGAGTTCCTGCTTCTACTTTTCAAATACTGGCATTACAGGCAAGTCCTATCACCTTGGTAAGTTCAACTCTTTATTGGAATTTGATTTGTATGGATGATATGAGACAGAAGCCAGGTTTTGATTTTTGTTTTGTTTTGTTTTTGATATTTGAGACAGGGTTTCTCTGTGTAGCCCTGGCTGTCCTGGCACTCAGAGATCCTCTTGCCTCTGCCTCCTGAGTGCTGGGACTCTTCCACCCAGCTCTGTTTGTTTGATTTTTGCTATGGATAGTTAGTGCTTCCATGGTCATTTACATGCCTAAGCTTTGTGTTTATCCCTGTTTGCAAAGGGAGCTGGTGAGCTCTGACAGTCCTTTTATTAGATGTGTGCTCTTTCTTCTGTTTTACAGGTTCTTGTTGTCATTTTGAATAACCTTCCAGGTGGACTATGAAAGATTATGACGAACTCCTCAAATACTATGAATTATATGAAACTATTGGGACAGGTAATTGTCATTTTTTTCTTGGAGGCAGAGTACGGATAAAGTAATTCAAAGTATGGTCTATTTGGGTGGTCATGAGGTTTTTAGTATAATTGATGTGGCTTAAATTTTTTCTTTACCTATAATTAAAAGTTTGAATTTATTTTAGTGTGTGTGTGTGTGTGTGTCTGTGTCTGTCTGACTGTCTGTCTGGTGTGCATCTGTGTGTATGATGTATGTGGGGAACATGCCACAGCATACACATGGAGGTCAAATGACAGCTTTGTGGAGTAGATTCCTTTCCACCTTTATTTGGTTTCTGGGGCTGGGATGCAGGTTGCCAGTCGCCTTTGCCTGCTGAGCCATCTCTCCTGATCCTCTGCCCACTTTAACAAGCAGAGTAGAGCAAGGGTAGCTAGCCTATCAGAGAGAGGCTCACAGGTCACTACGAAAGTGTTGTATTTCAGTGTCACTAAAGCCACTGGAGAGTTTTCAGCTCAGGAGTGATAGGGCCTTTGTTTTGAAAGGGTCGTCCTGGCTGCCTGGGAGTGAAGACCCTGGGTGGGGGAGGGCATAGCTGTCAGAAGCAATGGCAGGCAGGAGAGTCCATGCCAGGCGAGGATGGCAGCATGGTTAGAATGCTAGGGTGAAGCTAGTGAGACTGAGTTATACCATACAATAAACCGTGCACAGGTCTGAGTTTACGTGACTATATAGATAGTCATGCGCTATCTGCTCAGAGAAGGCTTGGGCAATTTAGTCAGAACCTGGGTCCTTTCCCCCCAGGAAGTCACTGGTCTGTTTCCCCGTGTAAGTAGGTGGGATTTGCCTATGAGTTGTGCATGGAATGCCAGAGAAACGAAGTCTCATGGTCTTGTGCCCAGCCACCTGGGAGAACAGTGGGGAAGACTATGGTAGAAACTATCAGAAACTTCTTTTTGGGTGTATTAATTTGAACATCTTTCAGATAGCTAGAAGTATTTAATCAGCCTTTGACCCAGTTCTAATACATAATTGATTTGTAGTTTTTAAGCTCATTGAAGTTTTGTATAATTTGTCTTCAGTTTTAGTAACTTTATATTGTGTTCTAGCATGTTCATAATAAAGCAAATTTAATTGAAGTATTAAACATGGAATATGGTTAGAGATTTACTTCTATGTATGTGTGGTCTGGTTAAAGAGATTTACTTCTATTAATATGTATGTGTGGTCTGTGCATGAGCAATCCTTATGTCTGTGGGTGTCTGAGGAGAACAGGAGAGGGTGTCTGTGTGTCTGGAGCTGGAGTGATAGACAGCTGTGAGCTGCCTGATGTGGGTGCTGGGAATTGAACTCTGATGGTTTGTAAGAGTGACAAACATACTTTATTAGCCATCTCCAGCTCCCATAGAGCATATTTTAAAAGAGTGAATTTTTTTTTTTTTGTTTTTTTCGAGACAGGGTTTTTCTGTGTAGCCCTGGCTGTCCTGGAACTCACTCTGTAGACCAGGCTGGCCTCAAACTGAACTCAGAAATCCTCCTGCCTCTGCCTCCCGAGTGCTGGGATCAAAGGCGTACGCCACCATGCCCAGCTGAGTGAATAGTTTTTTCCTACTTCTTTATTGTAAAATTAGGTATTTGCTGTTCATGGTAGGAAAACAAATTCCGTCTAGAACAGTAGTTCTCAATCTTCCTAATGCTGCTTCTCTCTAACACAGGTTGTGGTGTTACTACTTCATAACTTTAATGGCTACTGTTAGGAATTGTCATATAAATATCTGTTTTCTGATGGTCTTAGGTTCCCTGGTGAAAGGTTTGACCCCACCCCCACCCCAAGGGGTTGTCATTCACAGGTTGCAAGTACTGGTCTAGAAACATGGACCGAAAAGAATTTGCAATCCTGGCTAGCATGTTGGAAGTGACAAAAGAAAGGAAACTTTCCAGAAAAACGTGGCTTGATAGAGTCTTTTAAAACATCTGTGTTTGGGCCCTCATTTTTCTCCGTTTGCATTTTTCTGTACTCAGGTGGCTTTGCAAAGGTCAAACTGGCCTGCCATGTCCTCACTGGAGAAATGGTAGCTATAAAAATCATGGATAAGAATGCACTAGGGGTAAGTTTGAGATGACTTTTTATTTTAATTGTACAAAATACCAGGTTCCATTGATACTTTTATGTATGAGTTATAGTATGTTGGTCATATTTGTCTCTCAGGACATTAAAAACTTAATTTTGATCAAGGTTTCCCTATATAAAGCTGTCCTAGGCTCACCTTGTGTGGAAGTTGGCCTTCAGCTTGCCATCTCTGCCTCACCCTCATGATAGTTGGGGCTGCTGGTGTATGTCTTCACCCCCTCCTAAGAAGTATATGTCTTCTCATATGTGTGTGTGCATGGCATGTGTGTGGGAACACATGTATGTGCACATATATATTTGAATGGTCCCTTTACATTAGTGTGAGATTCTTTCAGGAATTCTAGGCATTGTACTGTTGACCTAGTATGAAAGTTGCTGCTGCTCGGAACACTTGCCAGAGAGCTTGTTGCTTATCTGAACCAATGTTTTGTCAAACAGAGTGATTTGCCCCGAGTCAAAACTGAGATGGATGCGCTGAAGAGTCTGAGACATCAGCACATATGTCAGCTCTACCATGTGCTGGAGACAAAGAACAAAATATTCATGATTCTGGAGGTTAGTGCTGGGTTCCAGACAACTACAAGTTTTTGCTTGCTCTTTTAGTAGGTGAGAGAGAACTCTGTCTTCTTACCTGAAGAATCAGTGTTTGTTCCAGTTTCCTCTCCGTCGCTGGGATAGATAGAGTACTCCTTATAGTGCATAATTGAGGAAGGGTTAGCTCAGCTCCAGGGTCACAGGAAGACTAAGAGGAGAGAGAAATAAATAAATGCTTGCTTGTCTGCTTGTGCTCAGCTGGATTTCTCCAGTCTCATACGCAGTACAAAATCCCTGTCGAGGGAACAGTGCCACCCATAGTGGGCTGGGACTTCCCACATCAATGAACTTGGTAATGGCAGTCTCCCACAGACATACCCACAGGCCAGTCCCATCGAGTCAACCTATGATCCTCTGCCCAGGTGATTCTAGGTTGTGTTAGGTGATAAAGCTAGCTGTCACTGTTATTTGTTCTTTTCTTTCACCTTTATGTGGGTTCCTGGGATGAAAGCCATCTTGCTAGCCCTTTTTGTGCCTTTTATTAGTATATATTAATTATATACAACGTGTTACATTGTGACATTTAATACATCACATTTTTGTATATGAAATATATTTATTTTATGTTTATGAGTATTTTGCCTGCATGTCTGTCTGTCTGCACCATTTGTGTACCTGGGGCCTGGTGAAACCACAGAGGGTGTTGGATCCCCTGGGGCTGGAGTAATAGACAGCTGTCAGCTGCCATGTGGGTGCTGAGAAATGAATGTGTATCCTCTGCAAGAGCAGCCAGGGCTGTTAACCCCTCAGCCATCTGTCCAGCTTCCTATGTAATGTTCTGACCATATTTGGCCATCTCTGTTACATTGCCGCCTCTGGTCCCTTCTTCTCAGCCAGCCTTGCTTCTGCTCCCATGTCTTTGCTTGCTTTTGCTTTTGCTTTTTCTTTTTCTTTTTTTGAGGGTTGCTTACAAGAGCATGGCTACTTTACTAATGACTGTATCCCTGAAGAAAAGGTTTCCCCTCCCTTATCAACCATTAGCTATATAAATCCTGAACAGGGGGCTTCGTAAGCTCTTTTCCTTACTGGCCTTTTCGCCTATAGATAGGTGCATGATTTTGTGTCAGACATCTGTGTGCTTGTGGGCATGCACGCTTGCACACGTGCACGTGGAAGCACAGAGTGTCTTTCTAGCTTGTTCTTTCCCTTCCTTGTTAAGATCTCTCACTGAACCCGGGTTAGGCTGGCTGGCCAAGGGCCCCAGCTCCTTGTCACAGAGGCTTGTCCCTGCCTCTGTGCTGGGATGACAGCTCTGTGTTGCCAACTGCAGGCTTTTATGTGGGTGCTTGGGGGTCTGAACTCAGGCCCTCATGCTTGTTCAGCATGAACCCCTAGTGGGCTCTTTTTAGGGAGATTGAAAATCAGTGGTCTTTGGACAATGGCCAGCAATGGTTACTGGAGAGACAATACTTACGCCTGCCTTTCATTTGTAACTTTAGATGGCTGTAGGAAATGTGAATTTGTTAACTTGAGAATGAGTTTTAGTACTTTGCTATAAAAATATCAAGCCCAGAGTGAGCTTTTTAAAGTCACAGTGGTAGTTGGTTTAACTTCTGTTTATTGGTACTAAAGCTGCTCATGGGAAGACTTATTGTTCTCCTTTCTGGACTAATCACTGCGTTGTTGGATCCTGAGAGTGCAGCTCTCTCACTCAGTTACCTTGCCTTTAAAGTTAAACTCATATTGAGTTTGCAGTGCTTTCATTCTCCATTCCTGGGAAGTGATTTCTGTAACGTGTGTAAGTGTGAGTCTCTTGTTGTTGAAGTACTGTCCAGGAGGAGAGCTGTTTGACTACATAATCTCCCAGGATCGCCTGTCGGAAGAGGAGACCCGGGTCGTCTTCCGTCAGATACTGTCTGCAGTTGCATATGTCCACAGCCAGGGCTATGCCCACAGGGACCTCAAACCAGTAAGTGGCCCTATCAGCCTTAGATGTTTACCTGGGAGTTCAGCACGGTGTGCCTCATCTCTCCAGGTGCCCACATGCTCTGCTTAGAAACCGTCCAGTTCTGCTCCTTAGATTCTTGTTGTAGTCAGGATCTGGCCATTCACATTTCTTTCTTAGCATCCTCATGTACGTGACATTATAGCAGCCCTTCGTCAAGATTTTATCCCTGGGAAAAATGAGCCATCCAGTATTTTCCATTCAGTGTTCTGTTTTTGTTTGAGACATTGTCTACCTATATAGCCCAGGCTGGCCTAGAGCTCATAGTATAGCCTTGGCTACCCCCAGCTTAAGATACTGCTATCTTAACCACCCAAAATGCTGAGATTATATTCCTTTAATTTCAAACCATTCCCCCCAAGAAGGGGGTAGCTCAGCAGAATTGACAGCTTGTACCTTAAAAGACTGATAAAAGATGTGAGCATTCCTTTAGCTTTTAGGATCCAGTGTGTGTGATACTGAGTGTATATTTAACGTAATTTTGTAAGACAGAGTCAGGAATGTAGGATCGGTCTGCAGCAGTGTTATCTCTTTTTAGTTTTTATACTGAACTCTTCGGTCTGAGTTCCATTTAGTCTCTCTTTTGTTTTTTTGTTTTTGTTTTGTTTTTGAGACAGGGTTTCTCTGTGTAGCCCTGGCTGTCCTGGAATTCTTTCTGTAGACCAGGCTGGCCTCGAATTCACCGAAACCCACCTGCCTCTGTTTCCAAGTACTGGGACTAAAGGTGTGCCATCACTGCCCAACTCTCTAGACCTCTCTCTCTTTTTCTTTCTTTTTGTGGTTCTGGGGAGTAAACCTAGGGTCTCAGGGTTGCTGGCTCGGGGCTCTTCCTCTGAGTATCATTTCCGTTCTCCAGCCTTTTTCTCTTCTTTTCCTTGTTTTGTTTTTTTTTTAAATCAGAGTTTGGGGGGATGGGTTGGGGAAGACAGGGTATTACTATGTAGCTCTAGCTGACCTGGAACTCACTATGTAGACCAGGCTGGCCACAAACAGGTCCCCTTGCTTCTGCCTCCTGAGTACCGTCATTAAAGGTGTGTACTTATCCCTAGCTCTATTTTTTTTCTTGTTTTTTTAATTAGCTTTTACTATGTTTTAACTTATATTGGATCTCAGCTTCAAATAGAAACAACTCTAAATTATTTTTAGAAAATGGTTAGAAGTGGGGTATGACTTAGGACATCAGAATACAGTTATCAAAATATCTTTGTTTTCTCAGGAAAATTTATTATTTGATGAAAATCATAAGCTAAAGCTGATTGACTTTGGTCTTTGTGCAAAACCCAAGGTAAGTATGGAAATAAAAATGCGTTTATGTCTATAACTATACCTGCTGGTGTGTTATTTTGCACTGACTTTCACTTAATCTTTATTGTTTGGCTATGTCCATTTAGAGGAATATTAAATTTTATCCTTAGCATTAATAGTTTTATAAGTATGCGACATAATTCTGAGATGGAACCAAGATTGTGAGTCCCCACAGGGAAGCTATGAGACTCTCGAGTGACAGGTAGCATGAAGCCATTATAATATGACACTGAATCATGTGTTTGTAGTTTGAGTATTTTGCCACTAGATGATGCCTTTGTTCATTTGTGTACAAGTTGAGAATTTAGTGTGTATCTAGTTTTTGTTACCCAAGTGGTTATATAACTAGGGATAAGTTATACGCCGAGGTGACCCCCTTGCCTTGTGAAAGAAGAGGGGAGTGGATGGCCATGGGCTTCTACAGTCACTCTGCTCAGGAGTCCCCTCATTTGCACTAAGTAGTAAGTGCTGGTGTTCTTCAGCATAACTTCTCTTTGAGGTGACTTTGAACTTCTCAGCTCTGCTGCTGCCGCAGGTCTCCTGTGAGGCTGCTGGTTGGAGGCTTCCTTCTGGGTTCTCTAATGATGGCGCTGCGCTGCTGAGATGAGCTGTCTGTACTCATTAAGAATGTTGAAATTGCAGACTCGTCTCAGCCCTTTGTAGTCCCATGATGATTTCCTGCCCCTCAGAACTAGCAAGGTGCAGAGGGAAGCAGATTTTGCCTCTTCAGTTCTGAATGTCTGCTTCTTTCTGCTGCTTCTCCCACTGATGTCTATTCTGAGATTACCAGTGGGGGCCTGTGTCTGGAAGCAGATGATTCAGAAGGCAGGTTTAAAAGGTTTTTTACAGACACAAAAGCTTATAAAGATCACCCTTTGGCATGTAAGTTATATTCTCCACAGGAGGTAGTGGGGATGTTTGTAGAAGACTCCCATTAGCTTTTTTGGTTTTTGGTAATGGCTGCCACAGATTCAACTCATATAGACAGCATCTAAAAAATGGGGAGGTTTGGGAAAGATTGGCCTCAGTTCTGTGGGGCTCTCACTGTGTCACCACGGCCTGGCTCATTTGTAAACAGAGTCATAAGGTTTCTTGATCCTTTGCCTCTGGTAGAGCTCAGCACAGGAGTGCAGCGGCAGCTTCGCTGTTATAAGGCCTATCTATGTTGCTGTGGGAGAGAAGAGGCAAAGGGATCACCGGGGAAGGCCGTGATTGGTCTTAGCACCGAGGCTAGACAATAGATTAGCAATGCGGTCATTCTCCTATGAGGCAGTTGCTTCTTCCTGAGAACAAGAAGGAAGATCTTCTGTATTGGCAAAGATGGGATGCTAAAGCTAGGGACTTGAGTTCTGTGGGTATTCCTTGAGTACTTGGGTGTGGGAAATCATGGGTGCTTAGATAAATGTGGGGTTGATAACTGTGCAGATGCGTATCTGGGGAAGTATACAGTTGATCTGAGTGATCTGAGGGGAGAGGATCTTCATGGAGGTCGAGTGGTATTGGAAGTGTAGAGAATCCCAATTGATATGTGCACATGTGCGTATATACAAAGAACAGTGGCGGAAACCCTCACTTTGGGGGATGATTTTTCATCTATCCTCTCTTTGAGTTCAAAGGGGAGAATTTATCAAAGTTTAATGCTTTTAATGTTTATTTTTGTTTTCTGAGACTGGTCTCATGTAGCTGAGTCTGATCTTGAACTCCTGATCTTCTTGCTGCTTCTGGTCAAGTGCAGGGATTACGAATGTGCAGGAGCATGCCTGATCTGAGAGTCACTGTTCCTGGGGCCATAACTACAAGTTTTTTTTGGTTTTTGTGTTACGTAGGGCAACAAGGACTACCATCTGCAGACGTGCTGTGGGAGTCTTGCTTATGCAGCTCCTGAACTAATACAAGGGAAGTCGTACCTTGGATCGGAGGTAATTGTTACTGATTAAGTCGGATGTGTCTCTTCATCCTCATTGTGCTTGCTTTTGTATATAGTGGCTATAGTTTGAACTGGTTAGGTCAGCTAGGAAGGGTCCAAGGCTATGGTGTTGGGCCCAGTTTTCAAAGATGTTTATTAATTAGCACAGAGAAAAACTTACCCTTCGAGCATAGCTGACTTGTTTCTTTTGTTTGTTTGTTTGTTTTTGTTTTTTTTTTTTTTTGAGACAGGGTTTCTTTGTGGCTGTCCTGGACTTCTTTGTAGACCAGGCTGGCCTCAGACTCACAGAGAGCCACCTATCTCTGCCTCCTGAGTGCTGGGATTAAAGGTGTGTGTCACCACGGCCAGCTTGCCCTTGGGTCTTAGTTCAGTCAGCTATCTCATTCTCTGCAGCTCAGGTGGTGCTGATGTTAGTGTCATAAAGAAACAAGACACGAGTGGTCAGTAGCTCAGGAACTGTGGGGCTGAATGCCTCCTGTCTTTCCTGCAGTCTGGTACAGGGTGCTCTCTGGAAGGGACTAGCACAGGTGGCAGCTGGGCTCAGCTTGCTTTACCTACAGCACCCACGTTTCTCATGGAACATCTCTGGGCATAAGTGCTATGTGGGAGAAACTTTAGAAATACTAGCCTACTTAATCTGAAACAGGAATAGATGGGAATTTGTATATTTTTAGTGACTTCATTTTGATCTAAATTTAAAGTGTTGTACAAAAATAGAATTAAGACATTTGGTATGTTTTTATTTAAATTTGTAATTATTTATATTCTTTCCTATTTGCTTAATTCTTTCTCCATACAATTTTATGCACATCCTTCTTAAAAATCATATGAATGTGACCTGGACATCATATTCCTTTTTAATTAAGAATTTGCGTGTATTGTATTTTTTTTATATATTATCTCTTTAAAAACTGTTATATCTTTATTTTGTGTGTACATTGGGGCAGCACAGGCCCAGTGTACATATGGATGCCGGAGGATAACTTCTGGGGTTAGTTCTCTCCTCCACCATTGGGGTCCAGGCCCTGCACTCAGCTCGTCAGGCTTGGTAACCAAGCAAGTACCTTTGGAGAGCTTTTACCTGCTGAGTCATTTTGCCAGCCTGTTTTTTTTTTTTTTTTTTCGTGTATTTATGTTAAATGAGCCAAAATTTTAATTTGTTCATTTCTTGCTTTTGAAGTGCTCTTCCATGACCTCTTGGCCTGAGATTCTTTGCCACAGTCTGTACCCGCTACATAGTTGCAACCAACTACTTTATGGGGTGGGGGTGGGGCCCGGGGGGGGGGGAGGGTATCCCACCTTGATAGCTACACACAGAGGCCTAGCTCTTTATGGGGTGGGGGTGGGGCCGGGAGGGGGGGGGAGGGTATCCCACCTTGATAGCTACACACAGAGGCCTAGCTCTTTATGGGGTGGGGGTGGGGCCGGGAGGGGGGGGGGAGGGTATCCCACCTTGATAGCTACACACAGAGGCCTAGCTCTTTAGCTTGTTGGGTCAACTTTAGGTTGATTTGGTGCTCAGCACAAAGGGTCTCCATCATCCTGGTATACATGCAAACAACCTGATAAACACACATATACATACACAATTGGGAACAGACACACAAAGATGTGCTTGGAGCTTGCCTAAGGCTTTCAGTTCTGTGAATCCTGTGCTAGGCTTTCATGGTTGAACATATTCTTTGTTTTACTTTTTTGGGTTTTTCGAGACAGGTTTCCCTGTATAGGCCTGGCTGTCTTGGAACTCACTTGGTAGACCAGGTTAGCCTTGAACTCAGAAATCCGCCTGCCTCTCTGCCTTCTGAGTGCTGGGATGAAAGGCGTGTGCCACCATGCCTGGCTTGGTTGAACGTATTCTTAAGCTCCTCTTGTAAAGCTGGTAGTGCACCTCCAGCAGCAGTGCCTTCCTTGGCCATGGAGGTGGCAAAGGGTGAAACTGAATCCTGAATGCACTTTGAGGCCCTTCCTCTGGGAGGCTTGGCAATGGCAGGGAAAATGCTTATTTGTTTATTTATTTTGGAAGAATAGTTTATTGAGTATGCTGCAGGAGGGCAGCAGGCTGGGCAGTAACTGGAGTGCTGACTGTAGCTTCATCTATGTGTATTTTACTGGATATTAAACTTAGGGCCTTGAATATGTTAACACTATATCACTGACTAAATCACTATCCCTTTAGTTCTGTTGTTGATATTTTTTTCTTTGTAATTTTGAGACAGGATCTTGCTGAGTCTTCAGTTGGAAACCTGAGGTCCTCCTGCCTCAGCCTCCTGAAAAGGACGTTTTTCGTGTGTGTGTGTGTGTGTGTGTGTGTGTGTGTGTGTGTTTGATGTGCATATATCGGTGTTCATATATTTATGTGTGTAGGTCTGAAGTTGACATCAGGTTGATAGTTTGCACATTATTGAGGCAGGGTGTTACTGAACCCTGGAGTTCTCCAGTTCTGGCTAGGTTGGGTAGTCAGGGTGGCAAGGGAAGCTTGTCTTTGACTTCTGGGCTAGGCATAGAAGTCACACTGCCTAGCTTTTATGTGGTTCTGGGGTTCTAAACTCCCATCCGCAAATCTGCCTGGAAGGGTGTTTATTCACAGAGCAAAACCCATTTTGGATCCTGTGCTGGACTGGAATTCAGTATGTAGCTCGGGCTGACCTTGGGTTTTTAGGTGTTCTTGCCTCATCCTCCCAGTGCTGGGGTTGCAGATTTAAGCCATTATGCTTCAGACCCTCTAAAACGTGTTGCTTGTACCAATCATCTTTATAGCTTTATTATATTGGTTATTGTATTTTGTTAGCTCTATTTACATGTATGCATGTGTGCATGCAGATGAAGGCCAGAGGACAGCTTATGGGGATTGGTTTTCTTCTTTCACTATGAGGGTCCTGAGAACTTATGCTATAACCCTAGGCAACAAGCTTCTTTTCCAGCTGATCCTTTTTGCTGACCCTTTTGAGTTCTTTTTAATCTGGAAAACTTAGGTTTTCTTTGTTTTCCTTAATTGTTTTTTCTCTGAGACAGACTGTCATGCTGTAGCTCTCGTCGGCCTAAAGCGCATTCTGTAAATCAGGCTGGATTCCTGGAGAACCCTTGCCTCTCAGGGCTGGGATTAAAGGTATGCACCACAATGCCTGGCTTGTCTGGTTTTTGAAACAGTCTTATAGAGCTCAGGCTGTGAACTTACTATATAGCCAAGGATGGCTTTGAACTTCTGACCTTGTCTCTACTTTCCAAGTTGTGGAATGACAGACACGTGCCATCACATTCAGTTTATGTGGTGCTGGGGATCCAGTCACGGGCCTCATGCATGCTGGACCCCACCCCCTCAGCTTGTTGTTTTTTTAAATTTTAACTTGGAAAAATACAGATAACATAAAATCGACCATAGTAACTGCTTTGCAGTTTAGTTTAAGTGCTGTCACATTGTTGTACGTTGAAGCTCTACAGTGCTCTTTACTTGTACAGCTAAAACCCAGCGCTCATTGAACAATACTCCCCCATTTCTGCTTAATCTCTTTGGCTTTTGTTCCATTCTCAGTGTCTCTGAATTTGGTTATTCTGCATTAGGTATAATTTTAATAATTTTTGTGACTATCTTATATTCTTCAACATGCCTTCCAGGTTTATCTGTGTTATAGAATGTGTGGGACGACATTCAGGCTTGTCTTTCAAAAACTGTGTGTTGTGCGTGCATGGCAGGGCATTCCCTGAACCTGGGGCTCACATTTTCTTGACTAGGCTGGAAGCCAACAGTCCACAGCAGTTTTCTGTCTGCTGTCCTTGGAGCTGGACTGCATAATTATATGCAGGGTGCCAGTGGGTTCCGGGCTTCTTACCCTTGTCCATGGGAGCCTGACTGTCTTAAGAACTGTACCAAGGAGTCCTCAGGCATCCTTGAAAGATGCAGAACCTTGGAGATTTTGGTCTGGTTGTTTAAGTTGTGAAGTAAGCAGTTGAGGTAATTCTGGTGTTGGCCTGCAAAGGGCACATTCCATGGTGGGCGCTCTGAGGTTCTCACAGATCCTAATGGGAAGTGTTTCGGCATGCTTTCTTCCCCCAGTTCTTTTTATCTTACTGCCAATTGATAGGTTTATTTATATTTACTTGGACTTATGATTTTAGTTAATCAGTGTGTTCTCTCATCTCGTGTGAATCAGTGAAATGAGGTGCTTGATGAGGCGACCTGAAAGTCTCGCTTCTTTCCAGGAGGAGGGTAGATTGTGTGGAAACATTACTATACTCTTTTCATCTTTCAGTTTAATTTCAGACATAATCTGTTTTGACCTCTCATGGTATTTGGTGTTCACTTCCTGTCTTGCCACAACTTAATGAATTAAGTGTTTGCATCTCTCAGGCAAAAATGCTTAACTTTTGATCTACAACTTGGTACACAAATTACCTGTTGACTTGAAAGGCAAGCTTTTCACGTCCGACATCCTGGAGTCCTGGCTGGGGCTTGGTTGTGATTCAGTAGACAGCTAGATAGGCGAGACTGCCGCATTGTTCAACTATTTCCTCTTTTATTTGTCTTTGCCAAAAATGCAGTCCTTTACAAACTTCACAAGAATAAGCGAGGGTGGAGACTGACTGACAGTTAGGCACTCGATCTTTGGGCTGTTCCCAGCAAGGAAGCTGTGTTAGTGTTCTCCAAGGAACAGAACTTACAGAATGGAAGGAAAATACAGATTTATTAAACTGATTATAGTCCAGATAATCTGATAATGGCTGTCTCACAATGAAAAGACCAAGAATCTAGTACTTGTTCAGTCCTGATCTGGTGCTTAAGTCTGAGAGGATTCCTAGAGAGCTGCTGGTTTTCAGTCTTCATTAGAATCCTGACAGTAGTGGATATGATACCAGCCATGAGAGCAGGATAAACGGTCTTGCCAGTGAGAGTAAGCAATAGCTTCATTCTTCCATGTCCTTTTGTGTGGGCTGCTATTGGAAGGTGTGGCCCAGACTTAGGGTAGGTCTTCCTACCCGAAATATGTATTCAAGCAAAGCAATACTGTGGTTTAGTTGATTATAGATGTATTAAAGTCGACAACCAAGTTTGGCTACTACAGGAGCCATGATTAATAATGTGGCATCTTTATTGCTCAAAGCCAGTCTTACTTGAATAGTCATTGCTCAGGACTCAAGGAAATCTCAGAAAGTTACAGTTTTTTTCTGAAGTTTAGGATTTGTAGTGCTGTTATGCTAATTTCTAGCCTACATATTTGAAAAGTCAGCCACTGAATTGTATTAAGATTTCTTCCTATGCAAAGGGTTTTGCATGATAGCTTAATTGCACTTTCAGATTAGCAGGAAGTTTTTAGACTTGTTTTTGACATCTCTAAAGGTCTACACAGTCCTCCTATGTAACCTTCGCCTCCGGCAGCCTTAAACTCGTCTTTGAGAATCAGAATCGGAGATTTGCTTTGAGAATCAGAGAATCAGAATCAAGGTTTTGTTTCTTTATGACTTAGTTTCTAGACCTTTGGGGATTCTTTTCTTTTTATCATTTTTGGTTTTTCAAGACAGGGTTTCTCTGTGTAGTCCTGATTGTCCTGTTTAGGTCTGCTGGCCTTGAACTCACAGATCATCAGCCTCTGCCTCCCTAGTGCTGGGATTAAGCAAATGCACCATCCTGGCCACCTGGGAATGATTTCTAGTCAGTATTAGTGTGCAGCTAGAGGAGTATACGGAATTGAACGTCAGGAGGCCTTCCATCGAGTCAGTGACTTTGGACGAATCTTCTTTTCCAGGCCTTGTGTTCAGTCAGAAGAACGATTCTGTGATTCTCTTTTAGGTGCCCTGCCTTTTTGAAACGTGTTTTGTGTTATTTTTTTCTCCCTCTTAGGCAGATGTTTGGAGCATGGGCATCCTCCTGTATGTGCTCATGTGTGGGTTTCTACCATTTGATGATGATAATGTCATGGCTTTGTACAAGAAGATAATGGTGAGTATATGGGTACAGAATTTCAGAATTAAAGCTCTCTGTGCTGCTTATTATGTGCTTGCATGTATAAGAGTACCAAAAGGCAAATATGCTCCAGGCTGTTAGAAGATGAGACTATAGCTATTGTTTGGCCATGGTTAAGGGGAAAATAGTTGGAGCCTGCATTTTCTTGACCTGGATGTTGGTCATACTTTTTGTATTCAGTTTTTGAAAGCTTACCAAGGTATGCATTTATGATTTATGTCTATCTCTCTTTATGATAGATATCATATATATATGATATATATATGTGTGTGTATATAAAACTTTCAGCTTATATTTTATTAAACTCTTTGAGTAATATTTATATATAATATTATATTTATTATATGTTATAAATATATATGATATATGATATATGTCATAATATGTGTCATATAATATATATCATACTTATTCAAGGCCAGCCTGGGCTGCATGAGACCTTGATTTCAGAAAAGGGAACTTTTTGTTGGCATTGTTTTTGGAAGTGCCATCCATCTCTTATTCTGAGACCGGGCTGTCCCTAGACCTCTTGTGAGTGTCAGAAAGAGGATCTCACCTGGCAGCACCAAGCAGAGCTGGAAACGGAGTATGGAGGATGGTCAAGGTCTGCATCTTCATCAAAGCACTTGCTTCCGATGGTTTCCCGATGCTCCTGGCTGGTGGCTTGAGGAAGCCAGAATCTCACTGTGTGGAGATTACTCATTTTTTCTCCAGGAACTCCAAAGCCATTGTGAAAAGAACAGCTCAGTGGGTCATCAGAATCACCAGCCTTGGTGCCAGGCCGCACGGTGAGGGGTGAGGCAGATAGCTCACGTGCGTACTTCATTTGCATTTAATAAAAGAACAAGGTAGCAGGAAAGACACACTGAACAGTGCAGGATCACCTGAGTGTTTGCATCTTCAGCTTTAGGCTGCTATCTAAGCCACTCAGCTAAGATTTGAGGAGTGCTGTGCTTTTACTGTCTAGACCTTAAATTACTACGTTGTTTCCTTTCCTGCAAATTCACACTCATGACAGATGTGTCATTAATATGTTAATTATTAATATTGTTTAATTAGTATATTTATTTGAGTGCACTAGTGGATCTTGAATAAATCTTTTGGGGGCTGAAACTTAAAATAATATGAAAGTGTTGTGCCTTAATAGTAAAAATCAAGGTTTTATTTTTGGGCAAATTGAGTGCTTTTGCAATTGCATGAATGGTAGAACATGGCTAATTCTCGTTTGGGAGAGATTTGGCCTTCTTAATTAATATTATTTACTAATACTGTATATTCTTTGTTTTTCCTACTTTGAATTTTATTTTTTAGTTTTTCATGTATTTGCAAGTTGAAAATTGATTCAAATTAGGATTTTTATGCATTATTGTGGAATTTAATTTCACACATTATAGATTTTGAAATTTATTGTAATCTTGACTCAGAACTATTGTTCCGAGTCGCAGTGTAACACACTCTGCTGGTTGAATCTAATTAAGGTGTCGTATCACTTGCATACAGTATGTATCTGCCTAGAATATTCTAAAAATTCTCACTTAGGACTAGTACAACTTTCTCATCTTGGCTTGATTGAAAAACTCTGCAATATTTGACACATTGTGAAACTGATTTAAGAGGCAGCCTTTGTGTATCTTGCATTTGTTGGCTATCTTAACAAAACCCTGAAATGTAATTTTCAGCATGATCACTTAGAGATTGTGTTTTAATCTTATTAAAGTCACCTATTCATTTGCTATCACTGTATTTGAAGACAAGCATGACCATACTTCAGTTCTGGTATACAAGTATTAGAGTGGTCTACATAATTTAGAAGTCGAAGTTGGATAGTCAGAAGGTAAAATTTCTTACCAATTGTTACTTTCAAATTTAAGGGAAATGAGTAAGTTGTTTCTTTATGCGATTACATTTTTATAATTTTATAGAGTTGACTATGATGCTGTCATTGTGTGCTGGAAAGACTGCCTGCCTTTCTTAGCACCATGTGCACAGCGCACAACTGAAGGCTGCTAGAATTCCCAGGATTATCCTTAGCCCAGAGATCCCCTTCTCCTCCCACTTGGCTTCTGCCCACTGTTGCTCTTGCTCTCATTTGCAAGGAAGTCACCCTTTAAATAAAGAAGCAGGACTAAGGGGCACAGCCCTGGCTGGCACAGGGCCTTCTGTGGTGCTGCCCCTCCTCGCTGCACTTTTCCCTGAGGTCTTCCCTGTTTAGTCTTTGGATGTATTGTATATCTTACTGCTTAAGTCACCCCTCTGTGTACTTGTGGGCTTCCTTGAGTTATATAAGCACAGCAGAAAGCGCTGCATCTCCCTCTGGTCCTTTTCTAGCCTTCAAGCATACGCTGTTCTGTAACATGTTTCTCAACCTTGGCTCTCTTCTTGATATTTGGAACTAACTCATTCTTTGCTGTAGGTGATGCAGCGCAGAGCACTGGGGTGTGCAGAGCACAGTCTGTACTTACTAGATATTGGGAGCACCCCAGCCTGCACACTCAAGCCAAGTACAGACAGGCTTCTGCTCGAAGTTTCTCGTGCTGGGATAGTGGCACACAGACTGTGGAGTACTCCTACCTTTAGCTAGCAGTTTGGGTCCATTTTTCTTTCTTCCTTTTATTTTTTATTTTTTTATTTTTAATTCTTTTGGGTGTTAGTTTAAGGGCATAACATTTCTTTTACTTTGGTAGTTGGAAGCCTATATTTGAGTATCAGAAGAGCTGGGAACCTGGAGCCAGACTCTTCCTTGGGGAGAGAGGCTGGTGGGAGAGTGGCACCTGATGGAAGCTGTGGGAGTTGCTTAGTGCTTCTAAAGTCAAGGACTTGAGGGTGGTGGCTTAACACAATTCAGATCTGCCCTCTCACAGTTGCAGGTGGGCACAGTTCAGTGTAGAGTAAGGGAGTAAGCAGACGCCTATAGCAGTCAGCATGGGGGATCGCCCAGAGCACAGTCTGTCCAGTGAAAAGCATGGCAGAAGAGCAGGATGAGCTCAGGCACTCAGGTAGGCGGTGGCCATTTGATAAGCAGGTAGGCTTCTCGCTGTGGCAAGAGCAAGCTGAAGTGTGTGAGAAGCAGGCAGATAGGCAGATGGCTGCCTGTATCCTTGAAGAAGTGCTGGGGTAACAGGTGCAGTACCACATAAAGGTTTTCTCAGTGTGGGTTTGGGATTGAATTCTGGGTGCCCAGCAGGTGTGGCTGGTGCCTTTATCCACTGAGCCATGGGTTTTGAGTTGTCTCATATAGTCCAGGCTGACCTAGGCCCTGCTGTGTATCGTAGGATAACCGTGACCTGCTTTCCTGTCTCTAGGATTATAGGTGAGTGCCGCTCCTCCTGGTCCTCTACAGTGCTGGGGACTGACCCCTGCCTTGCGCATGGTAGGCAGTAATCACCAACGGAGCCACATCTCCACATCTAAGTTTTTGTTCCATTAGTTGAATATAATTTCATGCTTATTGGCTACTTAAATGCCTTGCCAGTATTCTTTGCCTGTTTTCTTTTAGAATATATGCTTTTTGTCTAATTTCTTCCTTTAGTCAAAAAATATGAATTGAGTACCTTATACACACTAGGACCCGCCACTGTTCAGGTCAACAGAATGGCACAATCCTTGTATCAAGGAGCTTGTGTCTGAATGTAGCGAGGCATAAAGTATAAATTGATAGTGGTACTAGGGCTGTAAAGCAAATCGGAATGACTGGTGTGGGGCGCTGTGGTAAATATGGGCAGGCCAGGGCGGGCCGATCTTCACTGGCATTAGGTGGAGATCTGAGGAAGACTGCCACATACACTCTGCTGGCACCCAGCACAGCATGACAGACAGGCAGAGGGAACTGAGTGCTGAGGCCTGAGGTAGGCTGCTTTCACTAGTGACTGTCTATAGTTAGGAGATGGAGAGTTTGAGAGGTAGCAAGAAGCGGAAACAGATCACCGTGAGCCAGATGGGGGAACCACTTGGGGGAAGGCTTGGAGTGGTGAGGTGCCATGACTGCCCCACTATTTGAAAAGAATGTAAGCAGTAACGAGTGAAGACTAGACTCTGGGCCACAGTGATGCAGTCTTGATGAGCAGTTAGCAGCCTCACGCAGTGTGCCACAGGAGGCGTGCAGGAGAGATGAGGAGGCTGGGGATGCTGATGAGCTGAGCGTGGGTTGAGAGGAAGAGCAGTTAGGAGTTGACAGTTGGCAGTGCTCCCACCACTCCCGGGGGCAGGGGCGGCAGTGAGGGTGGCTGCCGTGGTGATACCCTCATGATTCAAAGACCTTTTTGTGTGATTAGTGTAGTGTAGTTCCTTTCATTTTGGCAGAAAAGGCTTTTCCCTGATGGCTGCTAATCTTGCTAGTGTTTTGCTGTTCAGAAATGTAATGTGTTTACTTTGTGGTGATAGTCTTACAGTTTTTGGTTTTACCATCATATCTGAAAAAATTCTAAAAGCAATTTCCCTTGCATTTTTTTTTTTTTTTCCTTTTTGGCTTTTCAAGACAGGGTTTCTCTGTGTAGCCCTGGCTGTCCGGGAACTCACTCTGTAGACCAGGCTGGCCTTGAACTCAGAAATCCACCTGCCTCTGCCTCTGCCTCCCAAGTGCTGGGATTAAAGATGTGCACCACCATCTGGCCACTGTGATCTATTTTAACCACATGTCCTGCTATCAGATACATTTTGCTGTTGCTTCACTCTGTCAGCTGATAGTTGCTCTGAGATGATTAATTCCACTTTGCTTTAGCAATATAAAACGAATGTAGT
Organism: Mus caroli; assembly: GCF_978045245.1. Taxonomy (NCBI): domain Eukaryota; kingdom Metazoa; phylum Chordata; class Mammalia; order Rodentia; family Muridae; genus Mus; species Mus caroli. The sequence continues at coordinate 110,360,210 of NW_028227261.1, read as the reverse complement.
ATTCTCCTTGCTGTTCATGTAATAATGGTATGGATTATGGATTCCAAAGCCTTCAGTATGTATGTCTTCAGTATGTATGTCTTGTGTGTGTGTGTGTATATATGACTGTTACAGTCTCAGTGCTATAGTCCTTTTCTGATATGTGGATAATTTAGAGGTGACGAAAGGATTTAATTTACTGGATTTTGTTCTTTTCAGCAAGAACTGGGAGTTGTTCTTAGTGTTGACTGAATCTTGTAGTTGGTTAGAGAAAGTTAGAGACACAAACCTCAGCAGCCCATTACCTTAGAATACGAGCAAGGTGGGTTGGACCTAAGTCGTAATGTTTCCTCTGCTTTTTTCTAGAGAGGGAAATACGAAGTTCCTAAGTGGCTCTCTCCCAGTAGCATTCTGCTTCTCCAGCAGATGCTTCAGGTAAAGTTTGTTATTTATTTTTAAGTTATAGAAGCTCATAGTAATGGTTTGATTTAACTTTAATATCTGTGGAACTGCTGCATTTATTGTTTCCTGTGAGCTTAAGAAGGATTCCACTCATCATGTATCTTGTTCTCTCTGGGAACCTCTACTAGTTATCCTGTAAACACAGTTGCTCTAGACTTTGCCTGTCTTTGATGATGTGCCCCTTTTCACATTTATTGATTTATGCATGCATCCATTCGTTCCTTCATCCACTCAGCAGTCATTCTGTTTTCTCTAACTCTTGCATGTTAGGCATGTGGAAGCCACTGAGCAAATGCTTGGATGAACTGATGTGTAGTCTATGGCCTGTGATCTAGTAGAGCGCGTTTCAAACGTCACCGTGTGTCAGAGTGGCCAGGTGGACTTGTTAGTGGGCCCCGTTCCATTTGTCTGATCTGACAGATCTAGAACAGGACCAAGCATTTGCGTTTCCAAAAGGCTCCTGAATGGTGCTGATGTTTTGGGGCCACTTTGAAAATGACTCTGATGGGATGAAGGTGAAAGCCTAGGTATTCATCCTATTAATCAGTCAGTAGTAGACTTACCTCCTAAACTGTTGGGATCTATAAAAAGAAAGGGGCATGTCTGAGCTGACCGCACTGGTCTGTGGAGTATTTTAGATACAGTGATTGGAAATGCTTGGAAAATGAGTATCTTATTAGTGAATCATTTTACCCACTGTGTTACCTGAATGTCTTCCAGTTTTCCAATGATTAAGCCATCTTTACCTTTAATTTAAAATGTACCTCAGGCTCACCCACCTTGATTAAGTAGAACCAGACCACCAAATCTCCATAGTGAGATTGAAAAATGCCTTGGCCTTTCTTCTGGACCCCAGACTTAATCTTTGTTGATTAATTTTTCTCTCCTCACATCTGAACATCACAAATGGAAGCGAAAGGTGTGCTTTTCAGCTTGTTCTATGTGATTGTGAGTGAATCGGAAGTAGAGATTGCATATTCAGTGTGAATGCCCTGCGTTGCGCTTACTTGAATACTAAACCGGTGAATCTTTCCCATGAATAGGTTTTCCAGCAAAAAGACTATTACATCATACAATAGATTGACTGAACTTCATGAATAATGTCCATACCAATGAAGTTCGTGTTTGTTAAACATTTATCTTGTAGGCCTGTGTTGGTTGCTATAGTTTTCTTGCCTCAATTGCCTTTTTAAAAGAATTCATTCCAAGGCCATTTTAAGGTCTTTGACAGCGTTATTTGTGATGATAACATTTACATCTATTCTGGTGCATTTTGAGTTTTCAGGAGAAAGGTGTTATAGTCTCTGTTTGAAATGTACTTTAATGGCCACTAGGTGGACCCAAAGAAACGGATTTCTATGAGAAATCTCTTGAACCATCCCTGGATCATGCAAGATTACAGCTGTCCCGTTGAGTGGCAAAGCAAGACTCCTGTAAGTATGCTGAAACTACCCAGGAGTTTGTTTTCAGAAGTTTGTGTGACTTCAGAACCTGCATGCTCTGCTCTAAATATGAAAGAAAACGTATTTTGCGTACTAAACCTGGACTGATGGTGGAGACTTATAGCCCAATCCTATACTGCCTGTCAGTCTCTGGGCCAGTGAGTGGTCGCTCAACCTGTACTGCACACAAATCACCTGGAACCTTCAGAAGCAGATCCTGCTGGGAATAGTGACACCTGTCTCTTAAGTCAAGCACTTACTGCCTCCCACTCTACAGTACTTAGTGAGTAAGTACATTCAGAAGCTCCCGGGTACAGTCAGGGTTGTGGACAGTGCTCTGGAGTTGCTGCTGCTGCTGCTGCTGCTGCTGTTGTTGTTTTGAGACAGGGTTTCTCTGTGTATCTGTGGCTGTCCTGGAACTCATTCTGAGATCCAGGCTGGCCTTGAACTAAAAAATCTACCTGCATCTGCCTCTGCTTCCCCAGGGTTAGGATTAAAGGCCTGTACCACCAAGGCCTGACTGCTGTGGAGTCTTGAAGAAGTTATTTAACTCTGCTTGGCCTGTTTATTCATTTGTAGCAATAGGTTGAACTTGTTCTGCTTTCCAGAGTTATGAAGTTACGTTAGTTTTCAGACATCTAAGCCTGAGGAATGTTTTGCACCCTTAATATATATTTATTAGCTCATTAAAAAGTAACAGTAAGAGTTGAGTGTAGTGACACATGCCTATAATCCCAGCACTTGAGTCAGGAGGATTGCAGGTTTGAGGACAGCAGGATCTAAACACTGAGATATCTCTAAAGAAAAAACAATCAAGAAATCTGTTACACATTATGAATACATATTTTTGTGAAGAAAAATCATTTAAAAATAATTTGTCAAAGGAGTGGCCTGTTGATGACTTTACGAGCTTCGGTGAGCCTGGTATAACAGAGGATGCCTGTGTAGTCTTTGGTTTCTGCACTTAGAAAATGCAGCCTTACCCAGACAGAGGGAAAAGGGCAAGTCTTTTAGTAATCTTTCAGATAGTTGTGATAATTCCTTAATGCTTGTTTGTTTCTTTTCTTTTTCTTTTTTAAATCTTTGTTTTAGTTTATGTGTGTGGATGCCTGTACCCTGTGACCAAAGAGGACAGAAGGGGACATGGGGTCTCCTGGAACTGAAGTTGGAGATGGTTGTGAACCACCATGTGGGTGTTGGGAAGCGAACCTTGGTCCTGAGTAATGAGAACAGCGTGTCTAGCCCTCAGTTTGGGGGATTTTTAAAAGATTATTTGAAGGTGGAGTTTGGAGTCACATTGTTGAGCACTGTGGATTCTCCCATAAAGCCCAAGAGTCTGGTCTTTTCTCCATGTTCCACTCTGTATTGGTCATGTGGAAAATATTTGGGCACTGAGTAGTGCAGGCTTTCCAATGCTGACACATTTTTTTGACACAAATGCCATCAGTTAATTTACTTTGTTGAGCTTTGACAAATTATTTCTCAAATACCCAAATTTGAATAACCAGTAAGGAATGATATTCCATGACTATAGATTCTTTTCTCAGACAGCAATGGCTTTGCATCTGACACTTCCGTCTTATACTAAACACACACATGCACAATGTTGACATGTAGTAGAATAATTCTTTTCTTTGTTTCATCAAGGGTTTAATTGAAACTGACTTATGAGGGGAATCGTGAGTCCATGCTTTCTACAGAAGCCCCAGTTTCACTCATTGTTGTTGTGCTATAGCTCAAATGTCGGCACTGGGGAACTGTGAGAAACACAAGTGTTATAAAAATGGTGTGGGTGCTGGAGCGCCTCAGGATACTGCAGACCACATTCTAAAGAGTGGTCTACTATACATGACATTCTCCTCACTGCTCTCACAGGCACATTTGGTACACACACATGTGCACACACCATATACACCCTGTACACACACATGCATGTACTTGCACACATGCAGCTTAACATTTGTAGTAAGAAACGGGAGGAGTGTCTTTATAGGCTTTTCAGGTAATTAAGACTGTTCTCCACTTCTGCAATGGCATGTGTCTTGCACATGGATTGGAATAGCTTGGAGGTGTGTCTCAGACATGTTACATGTAGACAAATGGTAAGTTTGTCTCTGGAATAATCACACCAGTGAAGAGAAATACTCAGTAGCCAGCTAGTCTTAGAAAAGTTGACTTTTGCTTCAGGTCTCTACTCTTGTCCCCATGTTAGGGCCATACAGGCTGGACTAACCTCCTCTCCCCCATTTCCCTGTGATGGTTAACTCTCAGTGTATCTCTTATCCATATTCTCCTCAGTCCTCCATGATGGAATGGATATCTACTGAGTAAATGCAACCTAATCTAGTGATTACTAATGCCAGAGCCTAAGAATCATGTGAATATCTGAGCAGGTCAGCAGAAAGAACAGGGAAACTGATGTGCCCCTTGTGAGGTGGAGATTGGGGGTGCAAATGCCTGTGTTCAACCATTGGGGGTCATCATTTCTCCACGTGTAGAAGGCTTCTATCTTTTGAGCCAAGATTCTAATAGAATAGAATACACTCCTATTCATGTTAGAATAGACACCAAAATGAAGTATGTGTCTCATTGTTCGTTCTTGAGACACAGTCTCATGTACCCCAGGCTGGCCTCAGACTTGCGGTGTAGCTGAAGCTGGCATAGAACCTCAGGTCCTCCTAACTCTGCTCCTAAGGACATTCTCCCATTTAAGCAAACGTCAGAGGGTTTGTGTGTTTGCTTTCTGGTCTTTGTTTTTAAATTTGGGACATAGTATAAAGTAACATGTAATTTTCAGTGTTCCCAGGCCATACAGTTTTATTCACATCCTAATATAATTGCTGGTCAGTGGTGGTGGCGCAGATCTGTGATCTGAGCGCCTTGGGAGGCCGGGCAGGAGGAGGACTAATTGGAAGCTGGTCTTGTGTCTCGGGAAAAAGAAAGGAAGACAGTTAACGATAATCTGGATCTGGGGGTGCATCGTTGTCATCCTAGCTCCTGGGAAACCAAAGCAAGAGGACTGCCAGGAATTGAGGCAGCCTAGAGCTACTCGGTAGCCCAAGACCCACACACACACACACACACACACAGAGCAATACAAATAGACCTTCAAAATTTGCTAGTATTTGTTGCATTCTACATTAGCGTGCTACTATGGAATGATATGGGTGGAAGTCTTTGGATAGTACTTTTCGGTAAAGTGTTGTTCTGTAGCCTCTCTTAACTCATCCCGCCTTTGTACTAGCTCTCTGAACCGGGGCTATTATTGCCCTCTTTTGCAGATGGAGCAAAAGAATGTACATTTTCATGAAGTAACACAGTTGAGTGGCCAGTATGCATAGAGACCCAGAATTTAAATCCAGACAGGGGCTGTAGCCTGCAAAGGACCTGGGAGGTCAGTTGATTTAAGCGCGGGCCTGTATCATGCCCAACTGCCACATTCCTTGTCTGGTGTCTCCTGAACAGAACCATTGACAGGTAGCATCATGGCGTGGTAGAAAAGTCTGAGCCAGGAATCAAAATGCCAGTCTTGGCTGGGGTCGGGGCTGGGGTGGGGCAGATGATCTTCTTTTCATCATCCCTAATCAGCACTTTGGTTAGTGTCCTGTCTGTAGAGTCGGGGTACCTTTCCCCATCTGATTACTCATCGCTCTCCCGCCTCACAGAGCTGTTGTGGGTGAAGTGAGTTGTAAACAGGAGGTCTAAGGATTGTTGTTGCCTTTTGAAGGATTTGCTTTTTTCTTTCAGTGTGTGTTATCAAGAATGAACTATAAAAATAATGCTGATTTACTTGGGTATTTAAGGCATAGATGCTGTAATAATTCTACGCATGATCTCCTTGTGCTATTTTCATGCACAGGTCTAGTACCCTAGTATTGTATCAAATAGAAGTTATATTCAGTTTCATTTTCTGCCCTAGTGAACAGGAAATGTAGCAGGCACGGATAATCCAAAATAATTGGCTACCTTTGGACATGCATTTGTGTCCTTAACCTAACCTGAGTACGCAAGCTGAGAATTCAGAGCACCATCAAACTGCCGAGCCCCTCTGCGGGACTCGGTTTGAAATGAGAGACTTTCTCAGACCCTTGTCACCCTGTCCTTTATAATTTAGCTCAGGAGTCCAACAGAACGCACAGTGCCTCCTTTGTGCCTGTCCTGCTTTTCCTGTGATAAGAATGTGTAGATGCACAGGACACGGTGGCTGGAGGACAGGCTCTTGTCTGTTTCCTTTAAAAACGTGGGGCTTTTGTTGTGTTTTGCATTTATTTTTGTGTGTGTGTATGTGTGTGTGTGTGAGAGAGAGACAGAGACAGAGAGAGACAGAGAGAGACACAGAGAGAGAGAGAAACAGAGAGTGTGTATGAGAGAGAAAGAGACAGACAGAGAGAGAGAATGTGTAGGGCAGAGAAGTCAGCTCTTTCCTTCTATCCTGTGGTGTTCACAATCTCAGGCCATGGAGTTTGGTGGAAGGAGTCTTTTCTTCCTATGCCATATTGCCAGACCTGGTTTTTTTTGTTTTTTGTTTTTTCCCCTTTCTTTTTCTCGTTTAAAAATAGGTTCTCCCAAAACGGGAGAGATGGCTCAGCATTTGAGGGCACTTACTGCTGTTGCAGAGGACTGGGTTCAGTGTCCAGCACACACATGGTGACTCACGGCCATCTCTAACTCCAGTTCCAGGGTGGTCTGGCACTCTTCTGACCTCTTTGGACTCCAGGACGTTGGTGTTGCACATACAAACACTCAGGCACACTCATACACAGAAAGTTAAAGTCCTGTGTAGCCTGTGCTGGCCTTGAGTTTGCTGCATAGCCCAGTCTGGCCTCGAACTCTTGATCCCCTTTTCTTAACTCCTTGAGTATTAGAATTATGGCTGGCATCATACCTGGCCGAGAAGTGTTTCCTGCTTAGGGCATAGCTTGGGTATGGAAGGAACTCAGTATTTTCTTCTTCCTTGAGCAGTGACATCAACAGGAAGAGGCCCGACTGGGTGTTGAAATGTTTGGGGCTTTTGAGGTCGAGGTCATCCTAAATGAGGTGACTGTACTCAGAGTCACAAAAGCTAGAGCAGCACATTGGATATATGTCTTAGCACTTTGGAGCTCTCCAGTGCCTCTAATATAACCTGTGGGGGCTGTCCTTTTTCTTTCTTTTATTAAAAATGACCCTTGAGTTTGTGCTTGTCCCAGCCAATAGCGTAAGTTTGTCTTGATCTGCTCAGTCTGTTCTAGAATGGAGCGCCATGCACTGGGTGGCTGGGAGGCTCCAGGCACAGCCTGCGAGGTGGCTGGATCCCTGTCCTCTCCCCTTCCATCTCCCAACACTCAGGTTGGTCATTAGGGGTCACAGACACTGGACCATAGAAAGGTAGTCGTCTTCCTGTTTCTCTCCGTTCATGAAGGTGGGATAAGTTTCTTGGGAGCTCACTGTCACTTGTGTGTGGCGCATGAGGGTGGTGGTCGTGGTAATGCTCTGCCTTGCGCAAGGCAAACGTCTCCTTCATGCTGTGTCTGATTCCAGGTCGCTCATTTGGAGGGGAGGAGTGGCTGTAACAAGAATATTTAAATTTCTGAAAGATGTCAAGTTAAAGAGGAACTAGAATTGTGTGTATTAGTAAAAATAGTTAACCATTTGTTGAGGGCCTTGAATGTTTTAGCTATACTTGAGCTTTCCTGTGTTACATGTGTGGCAAGGCATGTATCATGTATTTTACAGATGGTAAAACAGGCTCAGGGAGGTGTACTGGAATATTCAAGGTCAAATGGTTATAAAGTGATGTCACAATGAAAACCAAGATCTCTCTAATCTCAAAGCCTGTTAGCTGTCAGGCTGTGCTGACTCAGTAGTGAGAGATCCCATGGAGACACGCTTAGGTGACAGAGAGGCCGAGCACCCCAGCTGTCCCACTTCCCTGCAGAGGAGAGCTGGGAGCATAAAGTAGACCGTTCTGTCCTGGAGCTGTTGTGGGGAGAATGGAATATGGCTTACTTTGGAAGCCATATTCCTCATGATTGTCTTCACACATCATCTTCTGAGGGTTTTCCAGCCTAGACAAAGCCACTCCTGTCATTTTGTTCTTAAGGACTTGGTAATTGCCCTTAGGCAAATTGAAATTTAAGTTGAGTTTCAGTGTGTTGACATTACGGTCTGCTGTATCTTCAATGTGACTAGCTATGCTGTGTTTGTCACACACTATCACATGGCCTACTGGGATTGTGCAGACCTAAACCTGCCCAAAGTGCAACACGACAAGTCAGGTCACCCTTTGACCACTTATAAAAATGCTGACTTCTATATGTGGCTACTGTCTTGCAGCAGACATGGGGAAGAATGCGATCCCTTTGCTGCACAGAAGCACTGACTGTCAGTCAGGGGACGGCATCTGAGAGCCAGATATGAACTCCCTTCCTTGAAATGGTGGTCGGCCTCTGATGGCTGGGAGCAGTGAGGAGGCTGCTGCTCTGATAGCTCAGCAGTAGAGTACGTGGGTTTGGGGCTAGCACTGCAAAAAGAAAAGAGTCATAGGAATGTTAATGTGTAGCCAAAAGTTTGACAAGCTCGTGATTATGCTGATTTTAACTTTCAGAAGAGCACATATGCAAACAGCATATGAAATTGTGTTTTGTAGTTGACTCACCTCGACGAGGATTGCGTGACAGAGCTTTCTGTACATCACCGCAGCAGCAGGCAGACAATGGAGGATTTAATTTCGTCGGTAAGAAATGCAGCGTGAACTGAAACATGGTGACTTTTGTTTCATCGTCCTTCTGTTTTGTTTGTGATTGACAGTGATGTAGCATTTTTAGGACCATGGGCCATCATGAATGTAACTGTGGCAGTGTATATTCGTGTATGATACAGTTCTTTCCTTGCATCTTCTGGGTGTTCTCTTAAAACCTTCGATGGTTTGTTTATTTGCTTGTTCTGTGTGTATGTGTGTGGGTGAGCACGTGCTGCCGGAAGTGTGTAGAGCTCAGAGGACAGCGTGTGGGAGTTGGTTTTCTCTTTGCACTCAGGAGGTCAACCTGATGACGAGTGCCTGTACCCCCTGAGCTCTCTCAGCATCCCTGTATGTCCTCTTTAAATAAGAACACTCTGCACTTTGGACATTGATTAGAGAGATGTGATGTTTACACAGTTGAGAATCAGAGCAAGTTAATCCACAGGGAAGTGGTAGTGCTTGTCATCATGGTTCTGAAGTTCTCAGACGCAGAAATCTGGTTCTGCAGTAAATATGAAGAAGACAACATACTTACACAAGCTTTCACGTATGTCCAAGGGTAGGCATGTAGGCAGTGGTAGAGTACTTGCCTGGTATGCTTGAAGCTCTGGGTTCTAGCTCTAGCACCAGAACAAAACAGGAACAAAAGGGTTTGTTTTCAAACAAACAAGGGGCTTGTATTGTAGTCCCCATAGTAGGCCCCAAATAACATGCCCTCTCTGTTTCTGACTTCTTTGTCTGTTTTTCTGTCTGCCTATCTCTCTCTCTCTCTCTCTCTCTCTCTCACACACACACACACACACACACACACACACACACACACACACACACGCACGCACGCACGCACGCACGAAACCTTTATGTATGCCTCAGCTGGCCTTACCCTGGAGTTCACTGTCTACCTTGAACTCGGTCTTCCTGCATCTGCCTTCCTAGCACTGGGAACACAGGCATCTGCCGCTGCCCAGCTCACACCATAGTTTTCTTTCCTAAAAACAGCCCTGTAGTCTGCTATTCATCGTCCAGCTTATGAAGCTCATTGTTACGACAACATTGGCACGATTTCTGATGTTGGATTGCTTTTGCTTTTTCAGGTCCTTTATATCCACACGAAACCTGTAGTCTCTCTAGAGATCACAACTCCGAGTCCCATCTCGGGTAGCAAGTGAGGCTCATACCTCCACGTGCTCCTGTTCAACACTTTGTCTTTGTCACCCGTGCTTTGTATTTTTGTTTGTTTGTTTGTTTGTTTCCATAGTCCAGTTTAGAAATCTTAACAGTTTGTTTTGAGACAGCTTTACTGCTTTGCCATGAGAGCTTTGCACTGTGAAGAAACTCCTCTGAGTGTCGCCGCCATGCAGCGGCTCTGGCCATGCTGACAGAATGTCAAGAATTGGAAGCTAATGCAGACTGTCTTAATGTCCCCTTAGTCTCAAACAGTACAAATTTGAAATTTCTACTTCAGCAACCTAAAAAATTTTGCATGCTTTTTTTTTGGGGGGGGGATCTTTAATTAAAAATTACATTTAATGCCACCTGTAATCCCAGCCCTCAGAAGGCTGAGGCAGGAGAGAGACCACCTCACACTAGCCAACCCCACAGCCGTGGGAGCTCACTCCTATAATGCAGTACTTGGGAAGTTGAAATGAGGAATTTGATGCTAATCTGGGCAAACCTGGGCTACGTTCTGAGACTCTGTCTCAAAGAATGAACAAAAACCAGCTCCTGGTCACCATGTAGGATTAATGCTGCCCTTGGCTCTAGAGAAGTTTCTTACTGCAGAGGGAGGCAGTCAATGCAGAAACCTCTAACTGGTCAGAGTGATGGCGCCATGTGTGACCCCCAAATGAGCCATCACCTTTTCCAAAGCTCAGAACATGTAGAAACATGGACAGAAAGAGTGTATGAGTGTATGAGCCCGAGGATGGGGCTGTGTTGTGAAAGATGTCTTTCTGGCCTTTGTACTCATGCCCTCACTGCACAACATTTCATTGTGGGTGGGACGATTGGCATTAATGGTTTCAGGGAAGGTGCCATTTTCTCGGTGCTGTAGTCACTGATAAATTGGCCACACTCCAGCAATAACCCGGTGGGCCACACACAGCCAGCAGGGTGGTAGGAGGAGGCTTGTTGGGAAGAGGGGTTCATGGGAGTGGGCGTGATATGAGAGAGGGGATTGAGAGTGACAAAAACTCAAATTCATTGGGTACATATGTGAAACTCTCAAAGAATAAAGGTAGGATTACATATAGGTTTTATATAATTGTTTTTCTCTCAGAAAGGTTGAGGTTCAGAAAGTTCACATTTGTTCCAAGTACTTTCCAGTTTGAGATAGAAGCCAGCTAGCTCTGTATAGCTGAGGCTGACCTTGAACTTTCAATCCTGCTTCAGCTTTCTTAGAACTAGAATCACAGTGTCACCATGCCCAGTCTTTATTTTCCAATTAATTAATTAACTAAATTTTTTTTTTTTTTTTTTTGAGACAAAGTTTTTCTCTGTAGCCCTGGCTGTCTTGGCTGTCTTGGAACTTACTCTATAGACCAGACTGCCCTTAAACTCAGAGATCTGCCTGCCTCTGCTTCCTGAGTGCTGGGACTAATGGCATACAGGGCTTTTACTTTCCAGTTTAAAGATCTTTGGTGATCCGCTAAGGTTGAAGTTTGGAGCTCTGTCTTTGTTTTGGGGCTACCTTGACAAATCAGTTCTTGTGCCTCATGCTAATGTGGTGCCATTGATGTTTGTGAGAAGACAGAAGCAGCACTGACTCACAGACGGAAGCTCTGCAGACACTCCTACAAGTACTTGTCCCTTGTCTGTTTGCTTGCTTATTTCCCTTGTCTGTTTGCTTGCTTATTTTGAGATAAGATTTTGCTCTATAGCCCAGGCTGGTCTGGAATTGCCTGTAAAGTCCAGGCTGGCTTCGTATTTCCACCAGCTTTCCTGCCTCAGCCTCCTGGGAGCTGGGATTAAACATTTGAGTCACCATACATGACTTCTAAATTGTTTTATTAATAAATGTTTATATGGAGTAGTAGTCAGATCTCCCTGGCTTGCAGGTTGGCCCATGTCATTATTCCTGTCCTGAGATTCCCAGTAGTGGTGCTGCAGCTTCTGGCTTATCACGCCCTTATGCGTCCTGCTCTGAGTGGTTCTCCCGAGTGCCTGTGAAGCTAGCATTTACCTTAGAGAGGATTGTAACGCCCTGTGTGGTGGTGCGCCCTTTATTCCTGGCACTCAGGATTCCAATGCAGGCAGATCTCTGTGAGTTCACAGCCAGCTTGGGCTACATAGCAAGTTCCAGGACAGCCAGAGCTGTGCAGAGACCCTCTCTCAACAAAACTGGGGGGAGTGGTCAGTTGTCAAGATAGCTCAGTGGGTAAAGGCACTTGCTGCCAAGGCTGACAACCCGACTTTTGAGTCTGGAACCTACAGAGTAGAAGGAGGCTGTGGACCCTTTGGCTTCCGTGTGTCCACTCCCCCACGTAAACTTTTAAAAAGTTAAAAGTGTTTATAGTTTTCTAGAGAGAGAAACTTTTTCCTAACAGGCAGCCCTATCAGCACCAGACATTTGCTTTTAGAGGAGGGAGTGACCCAGCAGGTGAGGATGCAGGAGGGAAGCCACTGCATTGACCTCTCTCCCCGTGCTTCCCGGGCCCTCATCGGATCAGAGGGTACAAAGGAACCACAGCCCAGAGCGTTTATAAGTGGATGGCTTTTGCCAAGGGAAAGAGGAAGCGCAGGCACGTGTAGAGAACACACATAAACTGTTGTGAGGTAATTCTACCGGGGACATAGGGACGTTCTTAAAGCTGAATAGAAAGTCTGTTCAAAATATCTAGAGCACTGTCCTCAAATATTCACAGTGCTTCGATTAGGTTAGTATAGTGACAGCCTCCTCTTTTATTTTGGTGGTACTGGGGGGTTGAACCCAGGACCTCAGGTGTCCGGATGAGTGCTGTACAGCCTGCTAGCTAATGTCTTTCTTATCCTCTTCCTTCCTTCCTTCCTTCCTTCCTTCCTTCCTTCCTTCCTTCCTTCCTTCCTTCCTCCCTTCCTCCCTCCCTCCCTCCCTCCCTCCCTCCCTCCCTCCCTCCCTCCCTCCCTCCCTCCCTCCCTCTCTCTCTCTCTCTTTCTTTTAAAAGATTTATTTATTATTATATCTAAGTACACTGTAGCTGCCTTCAGATGAACCAGATCCCATTACAGATGGCTGTGAGCCACCATGTGGTTGCTGGGATTTGAACTCAGGACCTTTGGAAGAGCTGTCGGTGCTCTTAACCACTGAGCCATCTCTCCAGCCCATTCTGTGTCTTTCAAACAGGGTTTGTTTGTTTTTATAAATTTGTTTTCAAAAGGTGGCAGCACAGGTGACCCGATGGATGTGGAGGATTTTAGTATAATTGGGAAAAAGGAAGGATTTAGTTCTGCAGTTCTTTCTCTGAAGTCTTTTCTGCCCCCTGCTATGATGTGTACAATAGTCAGAATTCCACTGTAATTATCACAACATACAGTATTTTATTCCCTTTCTAGATCGAAAGGACTGGCATGAAAATTTCAAGTCATTTATTACATGTGAGCCTATGTAAAATATTAACTGACAAAATAACAAAAGCTATGCCTTTTGTGCCACGCCCTCTTGAGAGCACATCATGGCATTAAATATTACTCCATTATTAAAAGTTTGTGCTTTTTTTTTTTTTGGTAAGGACAGAAGCTCGTAGTCTGAATTAACTTTGAGTCTGTAAGTATTTTCTGAAATCTCATTAAAACAATAGAAAAGGACTTTAAAAAATCAAAAGCTTTCTAGGATACATATATAAACAGGAGACAAATGGACATCAAGAAATTTTTTAAATTTATGAAATAGGTTGCAGAGGACAAGAGGAGTTGGGAGAAAGCCGACGGCCACCTGTTTGTGAGGGAAGAGGTAATGGGGCACTGACTTGCGCTCTAGAATTCCGGGAAAGGGTCAGTTAGCAAGGAAGAAGGAAGAGAATGGGAAGGCATGGTAATCGAATACATAATGCAGGGAATGGGGAACTGGGTAAAAAGAATAATATTCTCAGAACTAAGGGAAGCTAGTTAGTTCTTAAAAAAGATTAAGGTGTGTTCATAAAGAACTTTCTAAGTGCTAGCCCTCAGAACTCAAAACTCTCCACAGGGGGAAAAAAAAAACCAAAACTCAGTAGAAATGTTTGAAAATGAAGTTAAGGTGAAGTTTTCAAAAGTAGGAGTAAGAAACAAAAGACATAAAACTGAGAGAAGGGGTAAGAAAGCTGTATCATGACATTGTTAATAGTAGTAAGAGAAGGCTAAACAGTGGCCTGGTCAGGGGAACCATCAAAGAAAACGGACCAGGATTTAGCATTGTGGATGAAAACAGATACACAAATCAATGTCTCCTCTAGAGGGATTTCAGAAAGCTGGGGAGGACCACAAATGTTTCAGAGACAAAAACTAAGGCCATATACAGAGGCATGGGAGCTAGACTGTGTGTTTGTATGTTAGTATGTATATATGTATGGATGCATGCATATACGTGTGGTCTGTTTTTTGGTTTTTGGTTTTTGGGTTTTTTTTTTTGTTTTTTTTCGAGACAGGGTTTCTCTGTGTAGCCCTGGCTGTCCTGGAACTCACTCTGTAGACCAGGCTGGCCTTGAACTCAGAAATCCTCCTGCCTCTGCCTTCCGAGTGCTGGGATTAAAGGCGTGCGCCACCATGCCCGGCACGTGTGTATTTTTTAAGACAAGGTTTGTCTATGTACCCCCTGCTGTCCTAGAACTTGCTCTGTAGATCAGGGTGGCCTCAAACTCAGAGCTCCTCCTGCCTCTGCTTCATAAGTGCTGGGATTAAAAGCATATGCTACCACCATCCAACCTGCGTTAGACTTTTAAAAACAGCTATGCTAGAATCAAAAGGAATAATAGTATCTTCCAAACTATAAAAATTGTTATTAGTTTGTAATTCTTTACTTGACCAAACCAGAGTCAGTCATAAGGACATATGCTGTCATATATCAGACATGCACAATTTCAAAACATCTACCTCATGTCAACCCTCAGGAAGTTACTGGAGGATGGTAACTCCACAAGAGTGTCAGTCAAGAAAGAAGACTGCCTGGGTACACTGTAGCATGGAGAAAAAAGTTGCTAGGCTGGCAGGTGGCACAGGGAATGCCAATGGGAAATGTCTCTAGAAGGGAGGAGGTGGGTTAGCCAATGTATTGAGAAGGTTGAGAGGCAAGACTATTACAATTTGTGGTAGAATTAGAAAAATGAGGCACTTAAAAATTTAATTTCAGGGGTGGCATAGTTCTAAAACATCAAAAGGAAAAATACAGGAATCGCGACTCTTTATTACTTCTCTTCTGTTTTAGTGTCTTTGTTTTTAGTTCTTGTGTGGTTTGGTTGCTGGGCTTGTAGCCAACCAGTGTGGCTGGTATTAATCCTGGAGGCGGTGATGCTGCTCTGAGTACCTCCCTGTCATGTCGTCCTGTCGTGTGTGTGTGTGTGTGTGTGTGTGTGTGTGTGTGTCCCGTCTTAGATACTCTGTGTACTTCCCCGATATCTTATTGTTACTTTTGTGGTGCTGGGGATGGAGTCTTGCAAGTGCTAGGCAAGTACTCTTATCATTGAGCCACTTCCTTAGCCCTGTGTCTCATAAATTGTTAAACAGTTAACTAGTGATGTTATAAACATTCATTCATACACACACACATACATACATACATACATACATACACACATACATACATACACATAGTCTAGCTCCCATGCCTCTGTATATGGCCATAGTTTTTGCCTCTGAAACATTTGTGGTTTCTGAAATCTGAAACATTTGTGGTTTCTGAAATCTGAAACATTTCTGAAATTCCTCTAGAAGGCCCTTATTGGCCACCTCTTGGTCTCTATTCTGACTTGTTGTATTGGGGTAACAATACAGTATTTAAAACCTACCTCTTTTTAGTTGTGAATGCTACTTATAAAGTCTTAATGATGTAAATTTGATTTAGCTGCAAATGATAAAATTACCAGAGGAGGAGATGGGAAGATGTATGTAGGAAAGATGTTGTAATAGATCAAAATTTTTACTTTCCATACTAAGAGTTCTGTGGGGGAATATCTGAGGATAAGACAACTTGAACTACAAAAGAAATTAGCTTAGAAATATTCAATGGAAACAAAATAGCTTTTAGGTGTTTAGAAGTTCTTTCTGTGCAGGGCAGTTTTAGGTGTGCAGGCGTGGTGTGGAGAAATGTTAAGTGTCGCGTCTGCAACACTGTTCACTGAATTCTGAATGCCTGTGGCACCGAAGTAAATAATTTACTACTGTTCCTTCTTCACACATGTGAGTGTGTTAACTGCCTGGTTTCCTTTTCCCTCAGTGGCAGTACGATCACCTCACAGCCACCTACCTTCTGCTTCTAGCCAAGAAGGCCCGAGGGAAGCCAGCTCGTCTACAGCTCCCGTCCTTCTCTTGTGGAAGCGCCAGCACCACTCCAAAGGCAAGTTGTAGAAGCCCTGTGTGGCCACCTGCTCACCTGGCCTGCAGCCTTAGTCACGAGCAGACCCACCACCGCCAGTATGAGTAAGCCTGATGCAGATGCAAGAAAGGTTGTGTCTTCTGCAGTGCTGGGATTGAAATCCAGCCAAGTACTTGACCACTGTGCTCTTTCCAGGGGGTTTAAACATCGTGGTGAGAAAAGTGGGAGTTCTGAACTTGATATGGCATTTAAACAACCCTTCCTCTGCCCCCTTTCTCCTTTTCCTTTTTTGTCCTTTTATAGCACATCGTGCTTATTGGGAAATAGATTAACTAAAAGAAAGTAATAGAATTTACTTAGAAACCTGCTAGCTAGCTACAGATGATATAATTCCTCTTTTTAAAAGATTTGTTTACTTATTTTAATGTATATGAGTGTTTTGTTTGCATACCTGTATATACCACTGTGCGTTGCTTGGTGCTGGAAGAGGCCACAAGAGAATGTCAGATCCACTGGAACTGGAGTTAAAGATGGTTGTCAGCCACTTTCTGGGTGCTGGGAATTGAATCCTGGTCCTTTCCAAGAGAAGCCAGTGTTTTCGTCCACTGAACCATTTCTTTGGCCCTGGATAAAGTTAACTCTTCAATGTGTCTTTCCTGTCTCTGCTCTGAGTACTTGACAGGGCTTTAAAAGGGAGTGAGGCCTGTGGACACATGATGTACTGCATTTTATATGGCTCGGACTACTTGACTATGAACACTTTCATGCTTATCTCACTGTTGAGATTTAGGTTTCTGCAGTTGTCAAAGCTCGAGCAACGTAAACTCTACTAGAGTTGGTTTTAAGCAAATTGTGATTCTTTTATGTGTTTCCTCTGTCGTGACTGTTGATAGTGATGGAGTTTCTGTATTGTAAACAACATGTCGTTCCTCCTAGACTCCTAACTCAGATTTGTTTTCTGTTTAGTTCTCTCTTCCATACTTGAAATCTATTTTATATCATTTATTTATTTGTTTGTTTATTTGTTTGTCTGACTTATTTATTTATGTGTATGAGTACACTGCAGGTGTTTTCAGACACACCAGAAGAGGGTTTGTTTGTCTGTGTGCGTGTGTCTCATGCTTGCGTGTGTGCACACGTGCCACAGCATGCAGGTGCTCAGAGGAGAGCTTTTAACAACTGATTGTCACAGGGGGTTGAGTTTATGTTCTTAGGCTGGTACCTTCTCCAGCTATTTCTCTGGAGCCCCTCCCTGCATGCCCACTCTTGCTTAAAATCTAACGGACAGTTGTTGGAAGGCTGAGGCAGGAGAATTACTGTGTTCTGAAGCCAGCATGGGCTACATATATGAATTCAGGCCAGCCTGTGGGTATGGAATGAGACCCTATCTGTAAAACAAACTGCTTGAGGACTTTGTTAGGTGGGTGTGGGATACTGGAATATAGACTTCGCTCAGTTTAATTCAGACTGCAGTTTACTGACTCCAGTGTTAGGAGACATACCGTAGGGTTGCGGCAGTTGCTCAGCGGTAGTGGGTTCATTTAGCATGCATGCCTGAGACCCTAGGTTTGATCCCTAGTATCACAGAGAACCAAAGGAAAAAATCAGAAAGGAAAATGTATTTTTGTTATCCTCAGAAAACCACAATTGATCTTCTTTATATTTATTTGATATAATCCAAAAGGCCCTAAGTTAAGCCCCCTTTTTAAGATCTCAAAACTTTTTAAATATGTTAAAGTCATTGCCTTCATGGTCTCTAGTTTGTTTTAATTCCTCCTTTAGAACTATTTCATGGCCTGTCAGTGATGAGCTGTGGGTCAGGTGGATGTTAGGGTCCTGACAGACTTTGTCCATCTCCTGTCTTTCCTCCCTTCTTGATATTTTGACCAAACTCTGGAGTAAGAGTGTCAGGGCAGTTGACCACTGTGTAAGTCTATGGAGTGGGGTCTGTGAAGGCTTGGAGAGTTCTATGAGGCTGCTGAGTGCCCCATGCTCTTACCTGTATGTGGAGTGAATCAGCCCATCACCTTTCTGGATGCTTTAAAGGGTCAAACCCTTTTAACTTTAGATTCATTTGGGTCCAGGAGGACATAAAAATATGAGCTTTGTTTCTGGGTAACTGCAGGAAGGGATGATTTACCTCTCCATAGAATAATGACTTTAGCCAGATATATTCAGTTAAGATCCCTGGTGCACTCTTCTGAGCCTTGGGTTTTCTTGTTTTTGCCTTTACATGGTCTCAGTAAATGGCTTCTTTGATACATAAAGAATCCAAGTGGGAAGATCTGAGAAGATACACCTGACTTCCATTCACTACTTAGTAAATATTTACCTAACCATTGTATTATTTGGGCAGTCATGTTACTGAACCAATTTTTATAGCAAATAGACATTTTAGTGATCAGAAAATAAGCAGAAATCAAATTTTGAGTTCCTTTTAGCTGTTTGTGCTAATTAGTGAACTTGAGCAGGCTGTATAGTTTTTTTTTTTGCACTCTGATAGGATGGCCTCTTTTACTGTGGTTTTGTTTTTAAGAGAATTAGTAATTCTGACTTACCAATCAATTGACGGTGCTTTCATAGAGATAATTATTAAAGTCTGAGTCAGGAATCACTGAAGACCACACAGTTGTCGGCAGTAGTGTTGCCAGGCACCGTGGCCTTGGAGAACAGATTTATCTGACTTGGTACTTGCTCTTGGAATAGTCGTGCTGAGGGAAAACACAGACACACAAGAACTGTGTACCTCAGTGGATGGGCTTCAGAGTAAGTGGTCAAGGTGAGGACTTTGGGAAATAGGAGTGACCACCATTGGGAGATTCAAACTGGATCAGCAGTTGAGTCTGAGTTTAGAAAAATGGAAAAGAGGGAGAATAGTAACTATGGCGAGATAAATGTAATTAGCAGAGCTCAGACACCAAATTGGGCTTGCCAAACCTAACAACCTGAGTTTGGTATCCAGGTTCCATGGGATAGGAGAGAATTGGTTCCCATAAGTTGTCCTTCATGTTTGAGCAAACACACACTCAAATAACTAAATGTCAAATTAGAGAAAGAATTCCTGTATAGAATTGTGTAGTCAAGTCAGGTGTGTCGGCACACACCTTTAATCCCAGCACTTGAGAGACAGAGGAGTTTGAAGCCAGCCTTATCTACAGAGTGAGTTCCAGGACATCCAGGGCTAAACAGAGAAACCCTGTCTTAAAATACAAAAGCAAACAAACAACAAGAAGACTCATTCAGCCGGACGTGGTGGCGCACGTCTTTAATCCCAGCACTCGGGAGGCAGAGGCAGGCAGATTTCTGAGTTCGAGGCCAGCCTGGTCTACAAAGTGAGTTCCAGGACAGCCAGGGCTATACAGAGAAACCCTATCTCGAAAAACCAAAAAAGAAAAAAAAAGAAGACTCATTCAGTCAGGGACGCTGCCTGGCAGTTTTGCCTGCTATAGAATCATCACTGCCATCCTTTGCAGAACACTGAACTTCTCCCGACCTGCCCTAGACTTAGCATCAGTGTTCTTCTCAGCCTGGCAGTCTACGTATGCAGTGAGTTCTTATTGGTAGTACTCGGCAACCCCGGAGAACTCTCAGGGTAAGTGAGAGGGTAGGAAGGTTCCCTGTTTGAGGAATATATAGATATGAGAAGATTTGGCCTTGAACTCAATTAGCTGTAAGTCTGGGTAAAGGGATGTAGGTAGGTGTTAGGAATTCAGTAGTACTCCACAGCCTCAGTCTTTAGGCTGTCTAACATACGGTTAGTTTGTACAGGGGAAGGATGAAGGAAAGTAAGGTGTTCTGCTGGGAGTGTTAGCAGAAGGCCCACGTGTCCTGTTTATGGGCAAAGTGTTACCATAGAGCCCACGTGTCCTATTTATGGGTAATCTTACTTAAAGCTAATTTACTCCTGGCCAAAATGATGAGCTTTTAAAACTTACTTGTACTGTTGCTTTTAATGTTTTCTTTTTTAATTAACACCCTCTTAGCCTCTATAGGCACCATTTATGCATGGGGCACATAGACCTGTATGCAAACAAAATACTCTTAAACATAAAATAAAAATTAAACAAATAAAGTTTTGATTGAGATTGCATAATATATGTGTGGGGGGTGTATATCCATGCCATGGCAGGGTTTGGGGGTCAGAGGACAGCTTGGTGGAGTGAGTTCTTTCCTTCCACCTCCATGAGTTCTGGAGATCAAACTCAGGTCACCAGGACTGCAGGGCAAGCGCTTTTACCTACTGAGCTTCATGCTGGCTCCTGGTAGGTGCTCCTCGGTGTCAGAGGTTATGTCTTTTCCAGCTTCTGCTTTGGTGAGATTATACTTGTAAATTTGCAAATGAGGTGTCTAATATTGCTGTGTAATAGTGACAAGCTAAGTCAGTCGTTTTCCATATAACATCTAGCTTGTCTCTGTTTCTGCTTCCAGAGTTTCTCCCTGTGTTTGGGATATGCTGGTGTAAAATTGGAATCCCGGTGTTGTTATTGCTAACTTCTTTTGCCTTTTTAAATTAATAGTCAAAGAATCTGAGCCTGGAAGATATGACCACAAGTGATGATAACTGTGTGGCTGGATTGATAGACTATGAATTGTGTGAAGGTAAATTATTAGCTCCGAAGACACCACAGGTGGGTAGTTTTATTACTACTTAAAGCAGAATGCAAGTCTTAATTATAAACACATCAGTCCAACAGGAAATCAAGTCTGTGCTTGTAAATTTATTTACTCTCTAAGCCATTGAAGACATTAATGAGAGATTATTGGAATATTAATGAGGGGGAAGTCAGTGATTTCCAAGTTAAGAAAAGCAAGATTCCATTCTAGAGCACTTCACTGCCTCTGCCCTCTTTGAATGAACTGTAATTTGCATGTAGTTAAATAGTTGAAATTCGCCCTTGTAGTGTTTAGCTATGTGTTTTACAACATAGAGCCACCAGAAATTGTGACACAGTAATTCTGTTGTCCTCTCAAGGGTCTCTTATGTGCTTCTGTGAACTCTTTTCCTTTTAACTCAGGGCAGTGGCAGAGGTGTTTTCCTCCTCTAACAATTCTTGTTTGAATCCTACTTCACGTTTGTTGGACTTCTTAGGTGCACGGTTCAGAGTTGTTCCACCAAATACGGGACTTTACGGCCAGGATTTTTTTTTTTTTTTAATGTGAGGTTTGTCTCATTGTAAGTTTTGTCTTTGTTCTGTTTTCTTTTTGTTCTTCAGAGTAATTTTGACCCACCTGTTTCCAGTGTGCTGATTCCCTTTCTAATGGTTCCTGACAATGCTGTGAATTATTCTAATTAGTCAGTCACCCCCTCCCCCCCCCCAGTGTGTGTGTATGTGTGTGTGCATGTGCGTGCACGTGCAGCACACCCCATGCGTGCCTGCCCTCCCCCGGTAGGGCCTCGCCATCACTCTGTAGTGTAGTGCTGGTTCCCCTGGAACATACAGTGTAGCTCTCAGGCAGCTCCCCTCATGCCTCTTCTATACCACTGTGCACATGTACTTTTTAAAGTATTACTATACTTTTCAATTTAGAATTTCTGGGTAGTTCGTGTAATTTTATCTCTGTTGATTCTATGGTATTGCCCTTATACTTAAGTTGTCTAGAACTGAGCATCTATCTCTTAATCCCAATCTATTTATCTTGAGTTGAACTGAACTCTTGAGTTGAGAAAAATTTGGCAAAAGTGAAATGTTTATGAGTATACAAGGATCAAAGACTGACTTAACATCAGCATGTGGTGGTGTTCCTGGTGTCGCTCGCTTGTGTTGTGTCATGTGACTTCACTGCAGCCTCTATCCTAAGCACTCAGTATGTGCATGTGACTGTGAATGCTGTAGACTCCACAGTGGCCTGTGGAGGATGCGTCAAGGGCCTTGGCACAGATTAGAGACCATTATTTGCTATGAGTTAAGCTCCATTCTAGGTCCCTTCCTTATGTTTACTTTCCTGTTTTAGAATTCCATTTCCATTTATATTTAGTCTGCTATTAGATATAGACACTATTTATTATTTTTATCCCTTTTTATAATTTCTGTAGGTTCTGATTCTCTTTATAAGCTACCAGAATACTCTGTTGTCTTGTTCTTATAGTCTGATCTTAAACACTAACATATATACTCTTCATTTGTCATTTTGATAGCTAATATTTTTCTGGTCTGATTCTGAGTCTTTATTTTTATTTAGTAGGAACACACACAAGCGTGTGTGTGTGTGTGTGTGTGTGTGTGTGAGAGAGACAGAGAGACACAGAGACAGACGGCAGACAGACAGACAGACAGACAGACACACACACAGGTCCACATTGGGTGTCCTTCTCTATTATTCTCCATCTCATTTCCTGAGACAAGGATCCCTCGTTGAACCCAGAGCTCAGCAGTTAGCTAGAGTGGCTGGCTCCTGTGCTTTAGGGATCTGCCTGTGTTAGTGCCTTCCCCAGGGTTATAGACAACAATCACACCCACACCCAGCTTTTACATGGGTGTTAGGGGCCAGAGTACAGGCCCCCATGCATGTACAACAGCTATTTTTCTAACTGAGCCATTCCCCCGGCCCCTGTTAGAATTTTTGTTTGTTTGTTTTTTAAGGCAGGGTTTCTCTGTGTAGCCCTGGCTGTCCTGGAACTCACTCTGTAGACCAGGCTGGCCTAGAACTCAGCAGTCCACCTACCTCTGTCTCCTGAGTGCTGGGTTAAAGGTGTGCACCACCATCTGCAAAGAGTATTCTAATACCTTTTTTTTTTTTTTTTTTTTTTTTGTCCCAATCACTGAGAAAACGTTATTTTTGGTACATATTAGAGCTAAACCATGGCAATGTAGGTATTAAGAAACATGACATAGGCTGTGTGTGGTCATTCCCAGCATTGTCTGGGATCCTGAGTGTGTTTAAACACCCATTCTGAAATAGGGAAATCCCTGCTAGTAGAAAAGACAGATGATCTACCTGTGCCAAGGAGAACTGAAGACACTGTCAGACATCCTGGTGTGCCAGCAATGTCCTCTTGGTGGCCTTGAATTTTAATAAGAACAGTACAAGTAATTTACTGATTATTAAGGTATATCGTAAAGAAATAGACTTTTCTCCTTAGTGTACTTTATCTTGGACCTTTTTTCCTCTAGGTTACCAAACACTTGGCAGAATCAAATTATGTAGCATCTAAATCACCAATGCCAGGGGTGCGCAGAGCAGCGGCAAATAAATTAATGGACAAAGAAAATGTGTGCACTCCCAAGTCTTCTGTGAAGAATGAAGAGCAGTTTGTATTCTCTGAGCCGAAGACTCCAGTTAGTAAGAAGCAGTATAAGAGAGAAATACTCACCTCGCCAACCCGCTTCACAACACCTGCTAAAGGTATTTGATAGGAAGTAAGCCGAGATATAAAGGTTCAAATGTAACTCTTAATGTTATAAATAATACACTGGCTTTTGGAAATATGTAGCCTTGTTGGCTGGCTTCAGGGGTGGGTCAGCTGCCTTTATCTCAGATACTTGAATTAGTGGAAATGGAGATAATACCTAACTTGTAATTCACAGTGGTGCCGTTACTTTCTTTTCCACATCTAAAGATTTATTTTAGGGGTGTGTGCGTGCGTGTGCGTGTGTGCACCCAAGGAGTCTTGCAGAGAGAGGAAGGAGTCCCTGGAGATGGGGTTACAGGTGGGTGTCAGCCACCAATGTGGGTGCTGGGAACCAGACTCTGGCCCTCACTGGAAGCACAGCCAACGCTCTTAGCTGCTATGCCATCTCTCCAGCCCCTCTGTCACATTTGTGTGACTGAGTCATTGCAGTAGGATAGCAACTTAGAGCTTGCCGTGTTTTCATGTGTAGTAATGGAGACTTAGAGGAGTGGGGTGCTTTGCTGAGGCCCTGCATCCAGGCTCAGCCTACTTCACCCTCACTGGGACTCAGTCAGGCTGGCGTTTCTGCTGAGCTCTTCTTACTGTCTGGTTCTACGTCCTGGTAATCTGGTCCTGCCCTGCCCCTCAGTAGTGTCCTGGAGTTCAGAAGGCAGGGGAGTCTGTGACTCCTTCCCAGACTTCAGGTGACGCTTCTTTCTCTTGGTGTCCTCTTTGGTGTAATATCTACCAGTTTTTAGACCATTTCTCCAGGACACTTAGTGTTTTGGTTGCTGTCTCATCTGGACACATTCTGCTGTGTCAGTGTGAGGCCAGTTTGCTGGGATCAGGTCTCCCCATGACAAGTAATCCATGTTCACAGCAGAGTGCTGGGACTGAAGGTACGTGACACCACTGCCCAGCTTATCTTTGCGTTTTCAGACTCTCATGTAGCCCAGGCCAGCCATACACTTGATGGCATTGTGTGAGACTCTGAACCTCCCAGGTGCTAGGCTTGTAGATTGCACCATTTTGCCTGGTGGAGAGAGGCGGGGATAGAGAGGGGGAGCGCGAGAGGGGATGAGAATGAGAGAGAATGAATATGTAGGCCAGAAGTCATCCTTGACTGTATTCTTCAGGAGCCACCTACTTTACTGAGACAGAAAGTTTTAGTGGGCTCTGAAGTTTATTTGGCTAAGCTGGTCGGACATCACACATGAGGAGCCCACCTATCTCTGCCTCTACCTCTCTAGTGATGGAATTACAAGTTCATTCAAAACCACACCAGGCTTTCTTTTCCCCACTGGGTGCTGAGGACCTAAGCTCAGGTTTTCATGTTTTTATAGCCGGTGACTGTCTTAGTTAGGGTTTCATTGCTGTGAAGAGTCACTGTGACCAAGGTAACTAATAAAAGCAAACATTTAATTGGGGCTGGCTTACAGGCTCCAGGCTTCAGTCCATTGTCACCATGGAGGGAAGCATGGCAGTGTGCAGGCAGGATGGCACAGGAGGAGCTGAGAGTTCTAGATCTTGTTCCAAAGGAAAACAGGAGAAGACTGGCTTCCACCCAGTTAGGATGAGGGTCTCAGAGCCCACTCCCACAGTGACACACTTTCTCAAGCAAGGCAACACCCACTCCAACAAGGTCATACCTCCTAATAGTGCCACTCCCTGGGCCAAGCATATTCAAACCACCACACTAATCCAGCCATTTCTCAAACCTCATTCAGGGATTAAAAGAAACAGACAAAACAACAACAGAAAACCTCTTGGCCATACAGGGCTTTTTAATACTTTATTATTATTATTATTATTATTGATACTTTTCAAAGTGATTGTAAAGGTTTTGGAATGTGGACAGTTTGCAGTGTAGTTTACACAGCTTATCCTTGCAACATTGTGTTAGTGAAAAGCTTGATATTAGCGATTTTTCTTTAAATACAAGAGCTTCCACAGAGAGCAAGTGGCTGAAGATGCAATTGGCAGCTCCCACGAGTACATCTTACGTTTTTTTGGCGTGAATATTAATCCCTGCGTGTGACTCCTATGTGTCCAGGCAGTGGTAGTTGTCACAGGACAGCTATGGATGGTAACATGTTCTGTTAGAATACAAAGATAAAGACTTTTTAAATAGCCACTTTTAGTTAGCTTTTTTTGTTGTTGTTGTTCCTGTGAAACTAGGGAAAATAGAATTAATTAGTTAAAAACAAAACAAAACCCCCACTTAATAAATGTTATCAATATTACCATTAAAGGGAATAAAGCCTATGTACTTTTACTGGGGCTTGAACACAGGACGTTGAGCATGCTAAGCAAGTGCTCTTCCACTCAGTACAGCTGACAGAGCTGTAGAGCGCTCAGCCACCATGCCAGCAGTATAAAACTTAGACCAGAAAAGACGTTAGTCAGTAGTAACCAGATCTGTTGATGTGTGTCTGTTGCGGACCATGCTGGAGCCCTGTCAGCTACATGTGGTTTCTGTTTATTTTTCTAATAGCTACAGCCCAGTGCCCGAGAGAAGCCCTGGTTAGAACACCAGGGAATTCCACAGGAGCAGACACACTAACGACAGGTGTCATTAGCCCCGAGAGGAGGTAAGTGCTGCTCTTCCGACTCCATTCTTTAGTGTAGGCCATGGGATTACTCTTCTCATCGGGGAGAAAAATCGGCAGAGGGAGCCAAGACGGATGCTGCTGGAAGCGGGCAGATCTGTGTGAGGACGGCCTGGGGCTGAGCATGGCTACTGGAACAGCATGGAGTCAGAAACTGATGACTTCCAGCACAGTGAGCCAGGAAGGCAGGGACCCTGCCTCTGGCCATCACTTCCTTCTCCAAGGCCACTTAGGTCCATTTCTCTGCCAGTGGAGTACAGGTGCACTAACCATCAGCATGCCCCCAAATGGTAAAATACTAATTTAGACCACAAAGAGAACTACCTCGCTGCTCTTAGATGGAGAGTCCCAAGGCATAGGTGAACCTTCATTGCTTTTGTAATTATTTTTAGATGCATGATCTATTTGGGAGAAAATAGAATATAAACTGGTTATTGGACGCTGCTGCAGTGTTTCAGAATAGAAGAATTATGATACCTTCTGGTGGCTAAGCAAGTATGTAAATGTACTTCATCTGTGTAGTGTCTATATGCACAGAGAAAGCCACTGACCAAATATTAGCAGTTGTTGGCCCTAGGAGGATATGTGGTATTCTGATGTCTCTATGTTTGATTTAAACAAAAAAGTGAAGGGGCTGAGCCTGTGGCATAGCATAGGCCTGGATCTCACCTACTTGGGAGGCTGAGGCAGGACCACAAGTTCAAGGTCAGCCCATGTAACCTAATGAAGATCCTATCACAAAAATAAAAAGTAAAAAGAAGCATTGGTAGAATGCTTTCCCAGTATAAATGAGGACCTAGGTTCAATCCCCGACATCTCCCAAAAATAGAAACAAAATGAAAGGAAAGGGAGACTGATGCGGCAGGCGGAGGCCCTGTCTGTGGGAGATGGCTTTAGTGTCCCCTCCCCAGGAGGATTGAGGTGACCTGGCTGGCTCACCTGCCTATGGCCCTTGGTGTATGGAGGGTCAGGCACGGGAACTGTGAGGGCAGCAGGGCAGTGCCATTAGTGCTCTGTTGGTTTTTAAGGTGCCGTTCAATGGACGTGGATCTCAACCAGGCACACATGGAGGATACCCCGAAAAGGAAAGGAGCCAATGTGTTTGGGAGCCTTGAGAGAGGACTGGATAAGGTTCTCACAGCGCTCACAAGGAGCAAGAAGAAGGGCTCTGCCAAAGATGGGCCCAGAAGGCGAAAGGTAGGTGGGCCAGAGTCTGTTACAGATTTCAGAAGCTGACTCTTAATAGGTGTATCGAGCCCCACCCTTCTCTGTTTGGTTGGGTCTCTAGCCCAGGCTGGTCTTAAACCAGGGCAGTCTTCTTCCCTCAGCCTGCCAAATGCTGGGGTCACAGGCATGTGCTGCCATGTGTCGTGCTTGTCTGTCTGGGGTGTTTCCATCCCACCTCCCATGTCCCTGTGTGTGCACACATGCATGTGTGTACATGTGTGTACATGTTACTGTTGATCCAGGGGCTAACACAGGGTGTCAGGTTTGCGGATCTGGGGCCCTCAGCCCCTTGAGATCGTCCTTGGTAGGGGGTAAGAAGGTGCAGAGTCAATGACAGTCAGGTCAGAGGCAGAAGCAGACTGGTTTATTGCAGGACGGATAGTGCCTTTGTACCTTCCACCCGTGTCCTATTGGTCCATGACATCTCGTTCCCTGGAGCCGGCACCGTCTGATTAGTTGTTCCAGTCATGGGCTCTGTCGTCATTTGTTTCCAGGACTCAGGCGGATTTCATAGTTGCCAGAGGGAGAGGTAGCTGGCGTGCGTGCGTGGGATATCCACTATGGGCCACCAGTCAGGATAGGCTGACTGGCTCCTCCTACACATGTCACACGCTCTGACCTACTTAGGTGTCTTGCCAGTAGATCTTTTTGCTTTTTAAAAACAACTATATCAAGTAACTTTACTGTTCTTTTAAAAAATTACTTATTAGTTCATTTATGCACTTTTTTTGAGTAGTTAATACTTGCATGTTCTTATATGGTAGATTTTAAGAATGCAGAGGTGGACTGGAGAGATGGCTCGGTGGTTAAGAACATTTGTCTTGCAGAGGACCTGAGTTCATTTCCCAGCACCTACATGGTGGCTCATAACCACCCACAATTCTAGTTTCAGAAGATCTGGTGCCCTCTGTAGCCTCTGCAGACACGAGGCACACATATCATAAATATCGTGCACAGACGTGCAGACAGAACAGTCATACACATAACATAAAGTAAAAACCTAAAAAATATTTTCTTAAAGACTGCAGAGGTAATTTAGGTATAGTCTCCCTCTTCAAAGAACATATAACTAGAATTCAAATACTTTAAAATCATACAGATTGATCACAGGACAACATAGAGGTGGGGTACATGGCATATATATGGGAAAGGAAGATCTGCCTTCAGGCTGGAGACCTGAGCTTGGCTGGCACATTACAGAGTCCCTGACACACAGATACCTTTATAGGTTCTCATGAAATATTTACATTCAAGGAAAGTAAATTTGAATTTTTAAAAAACAGTTGTTTAAAAATAGTTCTGCTTATGGAGGTCAGAGGACAGCTTGTGAGAATCTGGCTTCTGCTTCTACTGTGTGGTTTCTGAATAGCAAACTCTGGTCGTCCTGCTTGGGAGTAAACTCTTACTCACGGAGCCATCTTTGCTGTCCTAATTTGAACTTTGCATTGTAGTATGTTTGGGTAAAACAGTGAGGCAGGATGGGAAGGTAGACTGGAAGGCCCCAAAGTCTGGCTAAGAGGTTCGCTTCTTATTTAATAACCCTGTTACACTTTAAAATAGTTAAGCTGTTGGTGTAGACAAGATACTTGGTGGGGAAGGGGAAAACAACCTATTAGAAGTGTCTCACCGGGCGCACACCTTTAATCCCAGCACTCGGGAGGCAGGCGGATTTCTGAGTTCGAGGCCAGCCTGGTCTACAAAGTGAGTTCCAAGGACAGCCAGGGCTACACAGAGAAACCCTGTCTTGAAAAACAAAAACAAAAACAAAAAAGTGTCTCATCACTGTTTTATGTCGTGATGAGATACTATGCCGAAGGCAACTCTTATAAAAGAAAGCATTTAGTTGAGTCTTGCTAACAGAGGTTTAGCCCATTATCATCATGGTGGGAAGCATGGCAGCTGGCATGGTAGGCATGGTGTTGGAGAGGTAGCTGTGATCTGCAGTCAGCAGGAAGAGAGCCTCTGGATCGTGCATGTGCTTCTGAACCCCAAAGCCCACCCCCAGTGACACAGTTTCCCCAGCAAAGCCACGCTCCTAATCCTCACAGTCTTTTGAAATCGTTCCACTTTCTGGTGACTAGTCAAAGATATGAGTTCACGCGGCTGTTCTTATTCAGACCAGTGGTGACATTCTGTTGGTCCTCATAGGGCTTGTAGCTATATCATAATGAAAACACAAATTCAGTTCAACTTTGAAAATCCCAAAGTCTTTCATAGTCTTAACATTACTTAAAGTCCAAAGTTTAAAGTCTCTTCTGATATTTACACTAATCTCTTCAACTGTTAACCCCCCAGAACGCAGGTCACACACTTTCAACATACAATGATACGGATGTACATTACCATTCCAATAGCGTGGGAAGGGAACATAGCAAGTAAAGTCTGGGTCAGAGCTAAGAAACCAGCAGGGCAGATGCCAAATTCTGCATCTCTGTGTCTGGTGTCAAAGTTCTTCAGCTCTCTGACTCCCTTTCGCTTTGGTGACCGCAGCACTCTTCTCTCTTGGGCTGGTTCCACTCCCTGTTTGCAGCTCTCCTTGGCCCTGGAGGGAGATTTCACACCCTCCTTTTTTATCCTTGTTTCTAAAGACAAGTGTACACACTCACACACACACACACACACACAGTGAAAATGTAAGTTGAAAAATGTAAAAGGTTGGTAAGACAGGAAGATGAACATGTAACAGTTGACATGAGGCTGGTGAGAGGCTCAGTGGGTAAAGATGCTACTGTGGAAGCTCAGAGAGCTGAGTTCAGTGTTCAGTCCCCGGAGCTCACAGAACAGCCAACGGGGAGCAATGTCATACACAGTGCGGTTCACTCATGCTCACATGTATGTCACGTCTACACACACGCACTTTTTATTTGAATGGGGATGTTTCTGATGAAGCCAGTCTCCCTGGCTACCCCGCTGCTGTGCTAATGCAGCTGGCTGGCTGGCTGGCCCTCCTGTGTTTTCTTCAAGTGTTCTTATTTGAAAAGGTGTTGTCTTGGGTTTTTGTATCGCTGCGGAGTTCAAGTCCTCAACCTTTCTCTCTCTAAGCTGCACTACAATGTGACTACAACTCGCCTGGTGAACCCCGACCAGCTCCTGAGTGAAATCATGGCTATTCTTCCAAAGAAGAACGTGGACTTCGTACAGAAAGGGTAAGAAGCTCACCGACTGCCACCGATGCTGCCACTCTCCCCCTTCCTGTCAGCGCACTGTGGCTCTCTCTCCCTCCTGCCCCGCTGAGAATGCCCTGCGACCGCCGCTCTCCAGAGGGGGCTGTGCTGGTGCCATTGCTCATGCGGATTGTCTTATGAGCTGAGAACACTCATGGTCACCACTTTCAAGGTTGGACTTCCATCTCAGAATTGGGAAACCGGGACTTGCATTTGTTGTAAGACAATCCTGTACATCTTATAATTTTCTGCTTTATTTTTACTATTTATCAGTTGAATTATTAACCAGTAAGACACTTTGGACAAGTAAAAATTTGTAGCTCACGTCTTTGTGACTACCTCATGGAGTTTTGGTAAATTAAGGAAGTTATTTTGACTGAGTGTCCCTGCTGAGAGGCTCCGAGTGTGCCTCATGGTCTGAGGAGGTAGGTCTCTTCTGATCATGTGAATTGTTTCTAAGAATTTCAATAATGTATGTCTTTAAATTTTTATATTTATTTCATGTGCATGGCTGTTTTGCCTGCATGTACATATGTCTATCACATATGTGTGCCTGGTGCCTACAGAGGCCAGGAGAGGGGCATCAGACTCCTAGAGCTAGAGTCACAGATCACTGTGAGCTGAGAATTGAGCCTGGGTTACGAGCAATGTTTGCTCCTAGCCATTGAGCCGTCTCTTCAGCCCTACTCATTTATCCGAAACACAGCCTTACTGCGTAGCCCAGGCCAGCCTGGAACTCCCGATCTGGACCGCCTCCACCTCACAAGCACTGGGATTACAAGTA
Organism: Mus caroli; assembly: GCF_978045245.1. Classification (NCBI taxonomy): domain Eukaryota; kingdom Metazoa; phylum Chordata; class Mammalia; order Rodentia; family Muridae; genus Mus; species Mus caroli. Next base: position 110,329,009 of record NW_028227261.1, on the reverse strand, counting down.
TGCTATCACAGCAGCTTCTAAATGCCTTTATTACAGCAGCTGTGTACATACTGACCGCATGCAGATAGGATCATTTAGATGGAGTTGAATTTCTTTGTTTAGCCTTTTGAGACAGGACCTTGTACTGTATGTAGTCCAGGCTGGCCTCAACTTTTGATCCTTCTGCCTCAGCACCCCGAGTTCTAGGTTATCTCCGGTTGGCCTGGAACTCAGTTAACTAATCCAGGATGGCCTTAACCTTTCGATTCTTACCTCTCCCTCCCAACTCTGGGTCTACAGGCTTGTGTGGCTGTGGCCGTGAGTAAGACTTTAGGCAGTCCTTTGTGAAGGGATCATTACTCAGGCGCTGCAGGTGTGCTACCTATGTGAACTCTTGCTTTTCTCTTTTCAGCTTCATTAGAACATGTTTCTCTGACTCACTCTTGCTGTTTCCTTGGTCCCAGAAGCTCTGGCTGACTCTCCGAGGCCTGGGGATGATCGCTCCTTTTGGCTTGTGATTCGGCAGCAGATCACTAGCTGACATCCACCCAGTGTTTTGACCTCCTGATGTCCTGAGCCACCAAGGGTCTTGACTCTGTTCTGTTCCTTTCTGTTTGTTTTTACCTTGTGACAAAGCAAAGGGCAGCTTTCCTATGTGATGTGGTAGCTCATTCTCTCTGGTAAGGATGGACCACGTCTCACAGAGCCACACTGCTTCATTTGCCTGTGAAGACCCTTCGCCATAGGGTGTTCCTTACGACATTTCTCAGACTCGTTGTTTATTTCTAAGGCATTATGTCCCCTTTCCCCAAGTCACTCTAACTAAGGAAGACAAATTGTAATGTTTTGTGAAACTTGATAAGTGATAAAATCAGTTGCAGTTGTGCCTAGTAGCACATAAGTTATTGTGAGTTTAAGGCCGGACTGAACTATACAGTAACTTCCAGGCTAGTCTGGGCTACATGGAAAGATACTATTTCTTGTTGTTTGGTGGTTTTCTGTTAGTTAGTTAGTTTGTTTGTTTGTTTTTGAGTCAATCTCAGGTAGCTCCGCTGACCTCAAGGGTCCTAAGTAGCAGTGTGGAGCAGGGGATGACCTTGAACTGTCTCTGTCTTACAAGTTCTAGGAGTCCATGGCTACAAGACCCTGTGTCAAAAAACAAACCAGAAATGTCCATACTTCTGAGGAATGATGCCTAATCATACGCTTAAATGGTTAAGAGAACTTAAATCTAAAATAAACTCTAGTGTTTCTTGTGGCTGTTATGTGTTGAAGATCAGTAAGACATAACTCATTTAAAATATAAAGTAAATAATAATTTTATTTATATGAGTTCAATTTGTGCCACTTTCATAGTCAAGGCCCTGTTTTGTGTCGCTAGGGAAGGGAACCTGGCAACTTTGATATGCATGCCCTATGCTTCCAGCAGGACCATCTCCCGGTCTTTTGCTTTCCTTTCTACTGTAAAGTGTTACAGTAATCATAATGTCTACACATGTATTAGAGAAACCTGAAGGCAAGTCTTTTCCTAGAAAGTTAACTGCTTCAGCTGTACGCCAGTGAAAGTCACACATCTCAGAGAGAAGAATATTCTAAAGTTCCCTTGTTTTCTTTTGTTGGGAACGTTGTAGAAATGGCCTCATGTTCCTGGACTACACATAAAATGCCAGGCTGCCGGGGCATGTGTGTCATGTGCAGCTGGGAGAGGAGGAAGGCTTTCCTGTGGTCTGAGAGCCGAGCACTGTGATCACGGCTCTCTTAGGGTCGCCACTCAGCACTGTAGCACAGCCAGGCCAGTGGGAAACTATGGGGAGTGGATTGCTAGAGCAAAAGAATGCCTCACTTTCCCCCAGCTCCTGGGGCTCAGGAACCCTCTTGCATCATCCAGAACACTTAGGGCTCCCTAACTGCTGGTGTCTTGTGTCTTACAGTTACACACTAAAGTGTCAAACGCAGTCTGATTTTGGCAAAGTGACAATGCAGTTTGAACTAGAAGTGTGCCTGCTGCAGAGACCTGACGTGGTGGGCATCCGGAGACAGCGGTTGAAGGGTGATGCCTGGGTTTACAAGAGATTAGTGGAAGATATCTTGTCTGGCTGCAAGATGTGACCGATGACACTGTCCGCCTGCCCGGATGAATGTGGGTGTGATGCTGCACACAGGAAGACTCTGAGATTGGTTCAATTTGGGGGCCCATTGGATCTATGGAACTACAAGCTCATCTAAATAGCCATCTTCAAGACCAGTGTATTTTTGCTTTTTCAACAAAAATTTTTACTTTGTGGCTGAATCCAAGGCAACTGTTCTGTCATTATCAATTACTCTCTGTTCTAATCATGGGCTTGGTGTGTCAGTAACTGTTTTTATATTCACTTCCGTCAGGGGATGCCAGCTCTTCACTGTGACTCATTTTGATGTACAGTTTCTTTCTGAACTAAAACCATTTGTGAATATATCAAGCTCTTTTTTGTATCTGATTTTGATCCAAATAAAACCTCAAATGGCTTCCTGACTGTTAAGTGGAGACTATTTGGAGTGTGTTTTATCTGTTATCAAATATGCCGTGGGCAGAAAAACAGATAAGAATTCATTTGCATAATTTTTCCCTGTCTCTGATTTAAGTAGGATTTATTGAGATCGTTAACTAAGTCACAGCTGTGGTTACCAGAGTTAAACAACACATTTAATATGTGGAATAAAAGCGTATTGACTTCAGTAAGTATGTCCAGTCAACAGTGATAAGTATCCGAACTGCAGGCCCCGGGAAATGGTACTTTATGGTAATCTCTAAGTCTCAACGATGGCCCCAAATTTGTATTTTTATTTCATTTTATTGGTCTCTAAAGGCCAGAACTCAAGTTACATTTGTATGGATTTTACCAATTAAACTAGTTGGAGAAAAAAATAGCACTGTTTCTGGTCAGTAGCAAGAGGGTGTTTGTCATTCATTTATTCACTAAACATTTACTGAGTGCTTACATGCGTTTGCTTCTGGGGCTGGAGCTGGTACTGTCTAGCAAACCAGGGAGTTCAGAGTCTGCCATGAGGGCCAGATGTTTTCGTATTCACACATGATCCGAAGGTAGGTGGTGTCTTGGGGAAAATAGCATTTATTCTTGACAGATCTACAGGGAGACACTGGACAGAGGTGGGGCGTGTGCTGTTCTTAACAGAAGTTACGCGGAGGCAAAGCAGTTTCAGGTAAAGGAAAATAGAAATGACATTAAGTATTGCAAGAAAATAGATGAGATAGAAGCTTAGCCAAGAATAAACCCTGGAGGAACTGAACCCCCTACTGAAGAGAATACCTTGGGTAAGGAAAGCCGACGGCAGGATCTTATACTTTGTAGTGACAGCTTTATTGACATATAAGTCACACACTACAGGCTCCACCTTTTAAAATATTGACAATTCAGTGGTTTTTAAAAAGCGTACTCATGGAACAGTGAGATGATTCAGCAGGTAACAGTGCCCGCTGCCAAGCATCCCTGAGCCCACATGGTGCAGAGAACTGATCCCATTTAAAAGAAATCTTAAAAAAAAAAATAAATAAGGACTGGGGTATGGCATCTGAGAGTGAGAGCCGGAGTTGGGATCCCCAGGACCCCTGCAAATGTCTACCTGGAATTGTAGTCTAAATTTGACCGAGAGACCTTGCTCAATGAATATGGCAGGAGAGTGATGAAAGATGGTTGCTAGTGCCAACCTCAGACTCTGATGTGCACACATGCGGACATAATGAAAATGGGGAAAGCTTGCTCACAGTTCTGCCAGCACCACCACCACAGTCTGACTCTGTAAGATTCATCCTCACACGAACTGCACTGCAAAGACTTGCTCTCCATTCCCCCATTGCTCATCCGTACCCCCGATGGGCACGACTCCGCTTTCTGCCTTTTCAGACTACCTATTCTGCATAACTCATATAAATGTGCTCCAGTTTCACTCTTGCTTTGGCAAATAGCACAACCCCAAAGCAACTTAGGCATGCTTCAGGTTACACTTCTGGGTCACAGTCCATCACTGAAGGAAATCCAGGCAGGAACTCAAAAAGCAGAAATCACGAGGAAACACTATTTGCTGGCTTTCTTACAGACCCCTGCTTACTGTCTCTAGGATTTTTTTTTTTAATTATTTATATGTGTATGTCTATGTGTGGACTTGCGGATGTTAGTGCAGGTGCCCTTGGACGTTAGAAGAGGGCATTGAATTCCTTAGAGATGGGCATACGTTGTGAGCCGCTTGAATTTGGAATTGGATTGAATTTGAATTTGGAAATTGAATTTGGGTCCTCTGGAACAATGTGTGCTTTTAACCACTAAGCCATCTCTTCAGCTCCAGTTAGCTTTCTTTTCTCTTCTTTTCTTTTCTTTTCTTTTCTTTTCTTTTCTTTTCTTTTCTTTTCTTTTCTTTTCTTTTCTTTTCTTTTCTTTTCTTTCTCTTCTTTTCGAATTATTTATTGTATGTATGTACATTGTCTTCAGACACACCAGAAGAGGGTGTTAGATCCCATTACAGATGGTTGTGAGTCACCATGTGGTTGCTGGGAATTGAACTCAGGACCTCTGGAAGAGCAGTCAGTGCCCTTAATAGCTGAGACATCTCTCCAAACCTCCCCACCCCCCCCCCCCCAAGCTAGCTTTCTTAAATGGCTCAGAACCACCTACGTGAGGAATGGTGCTGCCCATGGTGGGCTGGGCCTTTCGGATCCATTAATGATTAAGGTCATTCCTCACAGAAGTGTCCACAGGCCATTCTGATCTAGGTGATTGTTCAGTCGAGGCTTTCAGATGATTCGAGGCTGTGTCAGGTTGGCAAAGCTATCAAGGACAAAAGGGGGTTTGAAAGATAGCTCAGTGGTTGAGAGCACTTGCTGCTCTGTCAGGAGGTCTGGGGTTCAGATCCCCACACCCACGGCGGCCAGCTCATAGACACCTGCAACTCCACCTCCAATAGAACATATGCACACACACAAATCTTTTTAAAAAAGAAAGCAAAGATAATTAGGACAAAATTGGGTCACGTGTTACTTTTGGGATCTAATTTTTTCTTTTTTTTTTATTAAATATTTCTTTTTATTACGTATTTTCCTCAATTACATTTCCAATGCTATCCCAAAAGTCCCCCATACCCTCCCCTCCACTCCCCTACCCACCCATTCCCATTTTTTTGGCCCTGGCGTTCCCCTGTACTGGGGCATATAAAGTTTGCAAGTCCAATGGGCCTCTCTTTCCAGTGATGGCCGACTAGGCCATCTTTTGATACATATGCAGCTAGAGTCAAGAGCTCCGGGGTACTGGTTAGTTCATAATGTTGTTGCACCTACAGGGTTGCAGATCTCTTTAGCTCCTTGGGTACTTTCTCTAGCTCCTCCATTGGGGGCCCTGTGATCCATCCAATAGTGGACTGTGAGCATCCACTTATGTGTTTGCTAGGCCCCGGCGGGATCTAATTTCTTAATGATTCCAAGACTTATTATGATGCCTGTATTAGTACTTCATCCTAATCCATAGCTGAGTAATACTCCATTGATGTTTACAAGAGCGATAAGCACTCTATAAACTCCTGAGCCATCTCACCAGCACCTTAGTCTGTGTGACTAAGTCTCTTTTGTTTGTTTGCTTGTTTATCTTTTTTATGTCTGTGGGTTTCCTAACTTGGTGGTGAATTTTGAGGAGAAAAAGTTGTAATTTTCTGAAGCCCAGGTTACTTGTTCTTGGAAGGCATAAGACAGTGAAGGCATTCTACCTCTACCTCTGTGGGGAATTGCGTCGTCTAGAAAGTGAGTCTCAGAACTATGTTTACCAAAACCCACAGTAAATTCATATAATGCAAGCCCCTATATGTTAGTATCTCACTTGGGGATTTTGACGAGAGAGTTTAGGGGAGCATAGAAGCCACCAGATCCATTAAGAGTCCTGAGCATAAGAGGGTCTTCACCGGTGAGGCTTCCAAGTCAAAGAACAAATAGCAGAGAGAAGATCAGCCGATCTCCCGCTCAGAAGTTTTGTGTATGAAGAGCATTACACAGTCATTTACCATGCGGAATTTCTGGAGTGTAACTTCTTTCATTTAACATGATTCTGAGATTTGTTCATGCCATTGTCTATATTAGTAACTCATTTTTATTGTTGAATAATGTCTATTAGTGCATCCTAATCAAAAAATCTAAAGTACTCCAAAATGGTGTGTGTGTGTGTATGCATATGTGTGTCCAGCCCCTTGGTTCTATTCTTCTAGAGAACCATTACAAATGATATTTAAGGAAAGTCTCTATCTATCTATCCATCTATCTACCATCTATCTATTCCTCTATCTATCATCTGTCTATCATTCATCTATGTAGTGACTTTCCTAAATTTATATTATATATTCTAGTAGCTTTTTGAGGTAGACTTGTAAGTGTTTTCTGTACATGTAACTATGTCATTTGTGAGCACAGACATCTTTTGCCTTTTCAAATCTGCATGCCCCTTTTCCATTTCTTATTATATCATTTGGGCTAGGACCTCCAGTTGTTATGGTTAGTATTAATTATCAACTGAACAGAATGTAGAATTGCCTGTGGGGTATTGTCTTGACTGGATTAATTGGGTGGGAAGGCACCCCCTTAAATATGGATGGCACCTTTTCTTGGGCTGGGTCCTGGACTGGCTGAGTTGTCGATCTCTGCTTTGTGCCTGTGGATCCTGTGTGATCAGGTACAGTGACTGTTAGCTCTTCCAGAATAAACCCTTTCCCGCCTAAGTTTTATCACACTGTCAGGAAAAGAGACTAAGACACCAGGATATTGTTGTAATAAAAGTGACTTTAAAAGATAACCTTCTGCCAGGCAGTGGTGGTGCACGCCTTTAATCCCAGCACTCTGGAGGCAGAGACAGGTGGATTTCTGAGTTCGAGGCCAGCCTGGTCTACAGAGTGAGTTCCAGGACATCCAGGGCTATACAGAGAAACCCTGTCTTGAAAACAAAAACAAAAACAAAACAATAACAACAACAACAAAAAGATAACCTTCTGCATATTCTGATATTCAGCACCATGTCTACCTGCACACTGCCATGTTTCCTGTCATAGTGATAAAGGACTGAACCTCTGAATTGTAAGCCAATCTGGCCCCAATTAGACATTTTTTTTATATAAGTTGCCATGGGCATGGTGCCTCTTCACAGCAATCAAACCCTATCTAAGACCCTCCCTCCCCCGCCTCTTGCCATTTGCCTTGTTTTTTTTTTTTTTTAAGATTTAATTATTTTATGTACCTGACTACACTGTAGCTGTCCACCAGAAGAGGGTATCAGATTCCATCACAGATGGTTATGAGCCACCATGTGGATGCTGGGAATTGAACTCAGGACCTCTGGAAGGGCAGACAGTGCTCCTAACCGCTGAGCCATCCATCTCTCCAGCCCCATTTGCCTTATTTGTGTTGCCTACATCTTGAGCTCAATCTGCCCGGCTGTTGCTGTGTTTCCTAGCTTTCTATTTACCCACATGTCTACCCTTTCCATTGCACTATGGGTCAATGGAAAGGGTAGACTATGTCACCTTGGGTCAGCTATGGTCGGTCACCATGGCTTTTGACCTCTGCGTGAAGTGCTCTTGTTGATTTTAGAGCAGCTTTTCCAGGATAAATTCTTCTGTTTTCTGTTTATCTGAAGCCATCTTTACCTTGTTTGTATTTTTAAAGCTTTCCCCATGACTATAGAATTCTAAATGGGTACAGTTGCTTCTCTGTTGTCGGAAGTTTAACGGTGTAGATTCCACTGTAACCTGGATCCTAGAATTAACTTTTGGGAGACATTAGCATCTGTCTTACTTGGAGGAGGATGCTTGCTGCATTTCTCAACATATTTCTCTTGTCTTTAATTTTTTTTCCAAGTAGGGTGATGATGTAATTGTTTTGTTTTTTCTTGAAATTTATGCTGTCTGGGCTTTGTTGGTAATTTTCTGCTATCTTTTATTAGTTTAATTTTTTTTTTTAGGTGTTACCTTTTAAAATGGCACTTTTACTCCCCCCGCCCCTTTCCAGTCTGATTCAACCCAGAGCCTTGTACATGTTAGGCTAATGCCATGTCAGAGGTAAAGCTCCAGCCACTCCCCACCCCTCGTCCCCTGGGACTGCAGTCACATGTAAGTGACACTTTCCCTGCTGTCTTACATCTTTGGTACTTTTTGTTGGTTTTCTCTGTGCACCTCACTTTGCTGACCTATCTTCCTATTCATTCATTTTGTCATCTTTTATGTCTAAATTGTAGCCATACTGATCAGTCGGTATATAGAAATTATAAATGTAGAAATTATACACACACATACACACACATATATATATATACAAACTTTTTATTGATTCTTTCTGAATTTCACATCATGCACATGAGCCCCATTCATCTCCCCATCCCTTCATATCCACCCTCAGCCTTTATAGCCTCCCCCCCCAACAAAATAAAATAAGTTAGAATAAACAAAACAAATTTAAAGCCAACTTGTCATAGAAGCTGCAGTGTGACACAGTATACCCTTTACACAGTATACACATCTTTACTTGCGAATGTCCATTGCAAAGAGTCACGGTCTGTTTGAGGCCTCTGGCTTCTGCAGTACCATTAATACTGGATCCTCACCAGGACTTCTCTCTGATATCCTGTTGTTGTCTAGTGTCATGGAGGTCCTGCAGCTTTGGATATGCAGGACCGTCTCTTTCACTTGAGTTAGCAGATCCTAGACGGGGTAGATGTTGGGGTGGGCTCCCCCAAAACTCCGATCTGGGCCTGGGTGCAGCTGAGTTGCTCAGCCTCCAGTGCTCTCACACCTAAATCACTGGGGCGAGCTTGCCAGCACTGCCCCAGCTAGCTTGCCTAATGTTTCAGCAGGCAGGGTCAGCTGCCCTGTGCAATGCCCTTGGGGTACCAGGGCCAGCTCTGCTGTGCTGCCCAAACAAGGTGCAGGGCCTGCTCTTCTGAGGGCTGTATCAAGTGAGGGGTGGGGCCAGCTCTCATGACCTCAGGGCCAGTCCCCCCTGCCTTCGAAATTATATTTTTAACCTTTAAATTTATTTATTTCAAAATATGATTGTTGGGACTGGTGAGATGGCTCAGCAGTTAAGAGCACAGGTTGCTCTTCCAGAGGACCCAGGTTCAATTCCCAGCACTCACATGGCAGCTCACAGCTGTCTGTAACTCCAGTTCTGGGGCATCTGACACCCTCACATAGACATACAATACCAATACACAAATAAATCATTTTAAAAAATGATGGTCTTGAACATAAAATTAATAGATTCTCTTTTCAGTCTTTGCTCGGAAGGGTAGGTTTTGTTTTGTTTTTTGTTTTTTGTTTTGTTTCTGGTGGTAAGGATCCAGTCCCAGGTAAGCACTCCGTGTAAGCTATATCTTCAGCCCACAGTTTTTTCTTTTAATCCCCCTTTTCAGTGATGGAAATGGAGCCCAGGTCTTCACACATGCTAGGCAAGTGCTCTACCACAGAGTTGCAGTTCACGCCTTCTTTCTGAGGGGAGCTCTCACTCAGTTGTCCAGGCTAGCCTTGAACTTACTTCAGAGTCCCAGCTGGCCTTGAGTTCCATATAAAGCCAAGGATGGACTTGAACCCAGATTCTCCTGTCATGTATTGGAGTTACAGGCGTATGCCGCCACACCCATCTTTATTTTCATCTTTTTTAGTAATTACTTTAAATAATCTAATTTAATAAAATTAGATCTTTATATATTAAAGGTTGTCGGAATTGTAGGTGATACCTTCTTTCAAAAGGATTTATTTATCATTTATTTTTTGGTGTTTCAAGACAGGGTTCCTCTGTATAGTCCTGTCTGTCCTGGAATTCACTCTGTAGGCCAGGCTGGCCTCGAACTTGGAAATCCGCCTGCCTCTGCCTCCCAAGTGCTGGGATTAAAGGTGTGCGCCACCACTGCCCAGCTCTACTCTTTTCTTACAGCAAGAAAATCAAGGGCAGACACTTCCATCCTGTGAAGCCTGAACTGAGGCTTGCAGTGGGCCAGGGCTTCTGACGGATGTCCAGGGTGTCCAGTAGGTCTCATCCTCAAAGTAGATCCTGACGTCTAAATTTTGCCTTCTGAGGCCTCTAATGTTATAGGAACTATTTGTAAGTAGCTGTTTGGCTTATTGATTTTGACTTTTACCCTTACATAGCTCCAGAATTTACAAATACTTCAACATTTTTATTATTTTATTTCGTATTGGGGAGTTAGCACATGTATCCCCATCCCTTTAAAACAATTTTACTTCGTTTTGGGGTAGGGTCTTGGTGGTGGGAGGCGGAATGCTTTTGCCTTAAGATCAAGTATACCGGAATGCAAGGTGGGTCTGCTCAGAGCTGTTGGGCCGTGAAGTGAAAAGATCTTAGTATTGGAAGTGGGAGCAAGAGCTGTCGTTGTAGACGATATGACCTCGTGGGTAGAAAACACTACACACAAAACTACCTGGGTGAGTAAGCGCAGCAGGGTCGCTGGATAATGTCAAAACCAGCTGTGTTTCTATGTGTGAACAAGTCAGTCGGAAGGTGAAATTACAGTAAACAATTTTAAATAGAAACTACTTAAGAAATAACTATATAAGGTTGTACTCTCTGGGGCTGGAGAGATGGCTCAGTGGTTAAGAGCACCGACTGCTCTAGAGGTTCAGAGTTCAATTCCCAGCAACCACATGGTGGCTCACAACCATCTGTAATGGGATCTGATGCCCTCTTCTGGTGTGTCTGAAGGCAGCTACAGTGCACTCACATACATAAAATAAATAAATAAATCTTTTAAAAAAGGTTTGTACTCTTAAAGCCATAAAGTAATATCCCGTGCTCACGGATATGGGAGGAGTTAGTGTTCCTGAGATGGTGGTGTCCCCAGCTGGTCTCCAGTGTGAGCATCCTCACAATCCCATGTGGTGCTTTTCAGAATCAGACAGGCTGATTCTAAGATTCATGTGCGTATGCAAGGGACCGAGACTAGCCAAAACACCTTTGAAAAGGAGCGGGATTGGAGGATTCACACTCCTCTCAAAGCCAAAGCCTCAGAGATCAAGACAGGGCTGCCGGGAATGGCTGGAGGATATAAATGCTGGTCTCAGAGCAGAGTTCAGAAGTGAATGTGTTTATTAATTTACTAGTTTTCAAATTCTGCTGTCAGATTTAGTGGCTAGCCCTCTTCCCACTCATCACCACCATCATTAGCTTACAGCTCTATAGGTCAGAGGTCGACCACAGGTCTCACTAGGTTCAAATGAAGGCCCTGATAAACCTGGATCATTTTCTCTAGACTCTGGATAGATACATTTGCTTATTTTCCCCTAAAGCGTTCCACATTCCCTGACTCATGGATCCCTTCCTTCAGGTGGGAAGTCAGCACAGGTGGTTTCTCTTCACAACGCGCTGATCTGAATCTGTCGCGAGAGACCACCTTCCGCCTGGTTCAACTCACTTAACATTCCAGAAGAGGAACTAGAGGCTCTCAAATGGTTGGTGACTGTGTGGCGGTGACAGCAATGAACAGGGAGCACGGGGAAGTCCTACGTGGTTAAATTATATGTGGCAGGTGCTACATATATATCTGGTCACCTCTACATGGGGGACACTTGGATTTATCAAAAATCTGTAGAACTTTATAGCACAAAGAGTGTATCTTTGTGTATGAAATCTTGTTTTTAAACCCACTCCCAAGGTTGGGAGATGCCCGGAGGAGTGTATGCTGTGATGAGAGACTCTCTGTGAGCAGGTCTAGGAAGCACGCTGATGTGAGCCACTGCAAATGAACGTCTGTGATACAAAAGACCAAGAGGCCAGACGCTGCATGTTAGTTGAGAAGGCCGTTTGCCTTGCAAACCCAAGTTACTCATAGAATTGAGCCCTGAAGTCAATGAATGGCAGGTGGTGAAAGTCAGGTTTCTCACATGGGTGGGAATTTACTGAGCTGGGAGCTAGAAGGATCCACCTGGTGATGGACTGTGGTGGGACCCCCTGAAGCTTATTATGGACACAATGGGTATGTGTGGGAATGTCTGTCTGTTCATCTATCTATCTATCTATCTATCTATCTATCTATCTATCTATCTATCTATCTATCTATCTATCTATCTATCTATGTGAGTTAGTGTCTCACTATGTAGCCCTGGCTAGCCCTGTACTATGTCAAGCCAGGCTCCCCTCAAACTCTCTATGTACCTGAAGATGGCCTTAACTCCTGATTCTCCTGTCTACACCTCCTGAGTGCTGGAATTACAGGTATATGCCACCACACTCAACTTGAATCTTGGTTTCCAATACAATTCTCTAACAAAAAGAATCAGGACTTGTTATAGGATGACTTGTTATAGTCATTTAGATGGGGGGAAACATACAAAATATGCCTGGAATACTGGACTAGAAAAAGCAACAGTAGAACCCACATTGCCGGGTTTATGTCACTAGTGGAAGAGAGCAAGTAAGATTTGGGGAGTGTTTAAATTTTTAGAGTATATGGAATGGCAGGTACTCCAGAAGTTCTGTTATGTCCTGCTAGAGTGATGTTGAGCAACTGGGCGTCTCCTCAAAGCGTCAGATGCTCAGCTTCACAGAGAACAAAACAGCGCCTTCTTCCAGGGAGGCTGTAAGCTCAGTGAGAATGAATGGGCAGCATAGGGGTTGCCCAGAGAGAGAACGCTGGAAGCCCACTGACCAATGAGTGTGCTCCAACCCCACTCTCGATCTCTCTACCAGGAAATTCAGCTGTCCACACCCCACAATGGTCTGCTAGTTCACCCCATACCCTTCACTGAATATTCATTCTAAGGCCAGCTGTGGGGTACTTAAGTACTGGCCTTTACTTTGAACGTTAGCAGAAAGACCATTGGATTTGGGTCCAGACCGGTTTCTGCTTTGTGACTTTGGATAAGTCACTGCCTATTTCTGGAGTGCTTATATAGACCTCACACACATCCCTATTTTGGGGTCCCTTTAAGCAGACCCTACAGATACAGGCTGCCTTTGTAATTTGTTTTCTAAGATTTAGTTATTTTATGTATCTGAGTACACTGTAGCTGTATAGACGGTTGTGAGCCATCTTGCTGGGAATTGAACTCAGGACCTCTGTTCTCTCCAGCTCCTGATCGTTCAGGACCAAAGATTTATTTATAACTATATGTAAGTACACTGTAGCTGTCTTCAGACACACCAGAAGAAGGCGTCAGATCTCATTACGGATGGTTGTGAGCCACCATGTGGTTGCTGGGATTTGAACTCAGGACTTTCAGAAGAGCAGTCAGTGCTCTTAACCGCTGAACCATCTCTCCAGCCCTGCCTTTGTAACTTGTAATGACAGAAGAGATTTAACCAAGATAGCCAATGGGGCATCTTAAACACTTCACTGTGTGCCATGGCACAGGCTCAAATCCAGGGTTCCTTTCCAGGACCCTCAGGCCTGGGCATCTACCCCTCCATTAGAAGTGCTGGTCCTGTGACCTTAGTGGCATTCTGGTCTGGTTTTTATACTCTGAGAAAACCCAACCTTTTTCCTTTATGGAAAAAAATAACTTGCATAGAAAGCCATCTGAGCAATGAGACAGTCACAGAACAGAAAGACAGAACTTCATAGGAGACTCTCAAAGAAGTGGGACTGTTATTAATACTGTTCTTGGATTGACCCAGAGATAAAGGAGCTCCCAGAAGGCCCTGGCTGTGCTATGTCTGAATGTGTTCATGTCCAAGGTTTAAAAAAAAAAAAAAAAAAAAGAAAAAGAAAAAGGAGAATGTATTTCAAGAAGGAGCTGTCCATCAGGGTTTAATATCCTAATTTTGTTTTTCCATTTTAAATCTGCTTAATGGTCAATTGGGTTTTGTGTGGGGCTAGCTGTTAGAACCAGGAAGCAACGATGTTTTCAGGATTTCAGAGACCGGGCCTTGGTACGAAGGTCTGCTTCCCTCCTCACCCTCTCCTCACCCTGCCAAGTCCTTCCTGAGAGAGTTGGTTTTTTTTGTTTTTTGTCTTTTTTTGTTTTTTGAGAGAGAGAGAGAGAGAGGGAGAGGGGGAGAGGGGGAGAGGGAGAGAGAGAGAGAGAGAGAGAGAGAGAGAGAGAGAGAGAGAGAGAGAGAGAGAGAGAGGTGAAACGGAATCACAGGGAACAAGCCCAGGGTGGCGAGATTTCCCATCCATCCTGGCTTCTGACCGTGAACAGTTGGCGCCTTTCTCTCTACACTGGGAGGTTTTTTTTTTAATTAACCTTTTTTCATTTTTCCTACTTTAGATCTTCACATTATAGTCCTTTGTTCATCCTCTTCTTTCCTCTAGATAATGAAAATGGATCTAATATGAACTTAAGCTCACTTGCCCTGGGTCATTGCCAGTGCTTAATAAACTGTATTAGTATTTGTAGTAATGATAATAACCCACAGATAATGATGTCGCTAAAGACCAAAGGGTCCCCTTGCATGAGACACCCCCGCTTCCAGTCACCTAGCCCTGCCAGATTTAACGGGGACCTTGACTGCTTCAGATAGTCATTGTCCCCTTTAAATTACAAAGGTTTCATGGAGACAGGCATTCTTCACTTAAGGTTTTCTGGACGGTCTGATGTGCTGGGCTCTGGATAACCTTGTCCGATGTCACCATATGTCATACTGCCTCTCAGAAAATTGTTCCCTGATGTTTGCAAAAATGAACTACTTAAAAGAAAACTAGAAGAAATCCCTTTTGTGCACCGAACAACACACTTCACTATTGGAAATGATTACACTCAGGAGAGCGGGGTAGGCCGCACGGGGACTGGAATCTGTGTGGCAAGAGGAATGGCGGAAGGGATGGAGGTGACCCAGGTGACCCAGCAGTCTGTGGAAGCATGGAAGAGGGGTTTGACTTCTTCTGGGTGGTTTTGCGGGATACACAGAATACCAAATGTGGGTGTGGCTCTGTGTGATTTTACCTTTAGCTGTCTGGAAGGAAAAAAGTACTTGTCCTGAAAGTGACAAATTCCCAGTCACCGTGTACTTAGGCAGAGCGTCCGCTGGATGCTGGGCACGAGGCTTACAGCTCCAGGTCTCAGTCACTCCAAGTTCCCTCTGAATCCTGAGAGTCAGGAACTGTGGGTTTTTCATACATATTTTAAAAAAGATTTTTAAGGCTTGGAGAGATGGCTCAGTGGTTAAGAGCACTGACTGCTCTTCCAAAGGCCCTGAGTTCAAATCCTATCAACCACATGGTGGCTCACAACCATCTGTGATGGGATTTGATGCCCACTTCTGGTGTGTCTGAAGACAGCTCTAGTGCATTCATATAAAATAAATAAATAAATCTTAAAAAGATTTTAAAATTTTATTTCATATGTATTGGTGTATTGCCTTTGTGTCTATCTGTGCACTACTTCTGGTCAGGGCCAGAAGAGGGGGGCATTAGATCCCCTAGACAGAGAGTTGTGAGCTGCCATGTGGATGCTGGGAGTCAAACCTGGGTCCCTTGGAAGAGCAGCCAGTTCTCTAAGCCACTAACCTACTGTTGAATTTTTGCAGCCAAGTCCATCACAGCCTTCCATGAATGTGCACCATGCTGAGGGTTCTGTGGTATCTCTCATGCTTAGCTTACACGGTGTGTTTGTGTATTCACATGTGTGTGGGTGCACACAGGTGCATATGTGTGCATATATGTGTGCCTGCTCATGTGGGGGGCTGAGGCTGACACTGGGTGTCTTCCGTGATCGCTTTCCACCTTTCTCACCGATTCCAGATAATCTAGCCAGGCAGTTTACCCATGGGATCTCCTGCCTCTGCCCCTTGGGTGCTGAGGTCCATGCCTGCCTAGTCTTTTACACACATCTGGGGGATCTGAACTCAAGGCTTCACACTTGCACAGTAAGTGCTTTATCCACGAAACCATCTCTCCAGACCTCCAACATGATTCTAGGGATCTGAGTTGACTCGTTCAAAGCAATATGATCAGCATTCCGACAGTTTTCTCTGGGCGGCATCTTCCTCCTCCAGCATGGAGTGCTCATGGGTTATTAGCAAGCCATTTTTGGACAGTGCCAATTATCTCGGCAGCACTCCATTTTCAGTATATGTGCTAAGCACATCTTACATTCTTAACACAGTCTGGCAAAACTGAAAACCACGTCTGATCTCTTAGTATCTCTCCAGTTTTGTTTAATTATTACTTTTTTGAACAGGTCTCACTTATCCAAGGCTGGCCTTGATGGTGTAGCCTAAGATGACCTTGAACTTCTGAGTCTCTCCTTTCATGTGGGTGCTGTGATTACAGATGTGTGCCACCATGCTCAGCCTGTGTGATGCTGGGGACTGAGCCTAGGGGTTTGTGCATGCAAGGCAAGCACTCGGCCAACTGAGCCAGGTATGTCTCCAGCTCTACTTTGTTTTATTTTATTTTATTTTTGGTTTTCCGAGACAGGGTTTCTCTGTGTAGCCCTGGCTGGCCTGGAACTCACTCTGTAGACCAGGCTGGCCTCGAACTCAGAAATCTGCCTGCCTCTGCCTCCCAAGTGCTGGGTCTAAAGGCGTGCGCCACCACTGCCTGGCAGCTTCGTTTTTAAGCTAAGCATGAGATCGCACGAAATGCCTCAGCACAGCACAACTTCATAGGGGGTGGGGGGTGGGCATGATACACTTTGCTGCTCAGTTTGTTACCTGAGTGTTCCCCCAACCCCTGGGGAGGGCGGTGTCCATTTGACAGAATGGGACATGGGATGGGACAGGGCAAGAAGGCTCTGGGATGGTCTTTACAGAATTCTTTCTGTTTTCTTTTTCTTCACTGCTGATCGTTCTTTGATCTTAGCTGATAAGTCATCTGACTTGGAAAAATAAAAACCACGTCTCTTTTCTGAGCCCCGTATCCCTCCTTGATAGATGAGCAGGTTACACTAGTTAGACTCTGGCGGCTCTGTCACTGAGTGCCCCTCCCCATTGCGTGAGGAAATCTAGACATTTATGCCAGCCATTTATGTCCTATCTATGCATATATTTAAGCTATCAAAATCGACTTTGTTCTTGGCTGAATGCTGTCTCTCCTCTTCATGCACTTGATTCTTAAGCTCGCCATCCCTTAAATGTCGAATCTTCTTTCCCCCCTAAATTCTCTAATAAAGCTTATTATTCCCACCATTTATGTTTAACATTAAAGTTTAATCATGAAGTTGTTCACCATAGAAAATTATTAAATAAGTGAGTTTGGAATGAGCTTCAGCAGCTGAAAAACATGAGCGAGTATTTTAGAATAAGCTCAGAAAAGACATTTATGCATAGAAAACAATGGAGAATCACAATTAAGAGCTCTGGGGAGCTCAAGCCGATTTGTCCAGCCATTACATAGTCATTTCAATTTAAATTAAAATTGTAACTATTTTCTAGTCTACTAAAATATGAGGTGTCACATTAAGAGTTTTAATGGTGCGGTCTCTGGGGAATGCAGAAGCGGGAGACTGTAGCTCATAAATAGCGATACGGTGCAGGGAGAATAAATTCTTGGCCCAAAATGAATATGATCAAAACAGAAATGACAGCGGATTATCTTATTCCCTCTAGTGAAGCGCAGCTCACACATTAGAGCACAGAGACAGTTCGCAGGGTGCCCAGCTCCATCTCACTTTGTCAGAACTGACGGGGAGAACACAAAACATTTGAATGGGTTGGTAGACAGGCCAAAGCGAGGCTGTGTGTTTTGTTCCCAAAGTAAAGTATGGTTTTAACCACAGAAAGTAACATTTGATATTTCTGAACCAGTAGGGAACTGAGCCAGTCTAGGTTTTAACCACTGTAGAACATGCTCACGGCAATTCTGATTCTGGAGGAGGGTGGATAAGGACATCAGAAGCAGTCACATAGCTCGACGGAGTAAGCGGACCTTGGGGGTGTGCGTGCGTGCGTGCGTGCGTGCGTGCGTGCGTGCGTGCGTGCGTGCGTGCATGCGTACTGGAGAGCTGGTCAGGCTGGACGGAGGCCCCGTGACTGGACACAGGCAATTTGGAACCTTGTTAGATTATAAGTGAGTTAAGATGAAAGAACATTTGGAACCTGGAGAACAGGTAAAGCGACAATAGGAATAAAATTTACTATAATGAAAACCGACCGAGCTCCCTGGGAGCCAAATGAAATGGAGAACTTTGTAACTGTGATTCTCAGAAGGTTTTCCTCCTGATGAGTTCCTGGAGCAATGATCCTCAAATATGAATGTCCATTACAGTGATCTGGGGGATAATATTGATAAATGAGCCCCACCCTAGACATTCTGCCTAACTTGGTCATTCGGGCAGGGAATGTACATGTGTGCTCTTAAAAAGCCTCTCATGATGGCTGGGTTCCAGTCACACTTATTCTCCGTGGTTTATGGAAGGCAAATGAATATTCAGTGTTCTGTAGAAGATACAGAGATCCTTTACAAATATTTAAATTCTGTTCTAAATTTTTATTTTTTGTGTGATATGGTGTGTGTGTATAAGAGTTGGGTTGTCTGGGACTGGAGTTATAGATCTTTGTAGCTGCCATGTGGGTTCTGGGAATTGAACTCAGGACCTCCGGAAGAACAGTCAGCACTCACCCTCAACCTCTGAGCCACCTCTCCAGCCCTCCAAATCAAATTCTTTTTAAAAACTAAAAGAAAAAAAGGGGGTGGTGGTGCTTGAGAGATGGCTCAGTGGTTAAGAGCACTGGCTGCTCTTCCAGAGGTCCTGAGTTCAGTTCCCAGCAACCTCATGGTGGCTCACAACCATCTGTAATGGGACCCAATGCCCTCTTCTGGTGTGTCTGAAGACAGCTACAGTGTACTCATATAAAACAAACAAACAAACAAAAAAAACACCTAAAAAAATGTGAAATGCTTACCCATCCATTCAATTATCAGGCTGCTGGCCTACACAGTCCTTGTCACAGTACTGGTTCCTTCTGGTGCTGGCCCCATCTGAGCAGGACTTCTGGATTGTAGTTTCTATGTGCTCTTTAAAATCTGCATATGATTTAGACATTCAAACAACTGGAGCTTATTTTTAATTTTAGTTTTATTTAATGAAGACTTTTTTCATATATGGCTTTATTAATAATGTCACAGTAAGTTTTGGAATTCGTATATGTACAAATTTTCTTCATGATATTGGCTGAAATAATATTCTAGAAGATAAACATTTCCTGTGAAACCTGAGTCTTAAAACTAAGCCATCCCACCCGGAAGAGATTGACAGGAAGGCACTAAGAGTCTACGATGGGAGAATCGGAGCCAGAGTGAGCGAGAGCAGCAAGGCACTGGGAGACTCAGCAGCCAGGAGGAAGATAAACAAAACATGGGCAAACAGGCTGGAGAGATGGCTTAGCGGTTAAGAGCACTGACGACTCTTCCTGAGGTCCTGAGTTCAATTCCCAGCAACCACATGGTGGCTCACAACCATCTGAAATGGGATCTGATGCTCTTTTCTGGGGTGTCTGAAGACAGCTACAGTGAACTCACACACATTAAATAAATAAATAAATAAATAAATAAATAAATAAATGAACCATGGGCAAAGGAGACCCTAAAAAGCGGAAGCAGAGAGGCAAAATGTCCTCATATTCATCTTCACACAAACCTTCTGGGTGGAGCATAAGAAAGAGCACTCGGATGCATTTGCCTTCTCCTTGGTCTTAAGACTTGCATCAGAGAGATGGGACCACCCACGTCTGCTGCTAAAGAAAAGAGGAGATTTGAAGGCGTGGCAAAGGTTATCATGAAAACCTACATCCCCCTGAAATGGGGCACCAAAAAGAAGTTTAAGGACCCCAGTGCGCCAAAGAGGCCTCCTCTTGCCTTCTTGTGTTCTGAGTACCGCCCGCAACCTGCTGATCTTGCGAAGAAGCTAGGAGAGATGTGGAACAGGTATGGCTGCAGGTGACAAGCAACCCTGGGAGGAGAAGGCTACGGAGCTGAGGGGAAAACACAGAAAGGATATTGCTGCCTACAGAGCTAAAGGAAAACCTGGTGTAGCAAGAAAGGGGTGGTCAAGGCTGAAAAGAACAAGAAAAAGAAGGAAGAGGAAGAGGAAGGTGAGGAGAAGGATGAAGATTAATAAGTTGGTTCCAGTGAAGTGTTTTTTCCTTATCTATCAAGCATTTAAACACCCCACCCCATACACAACTCACTCTTTTCAAAGAAAAAAACTGATGTGTAGGGCTGTGTAAGGTTTGTTTTTAGATTGTACAGCATCTTTTTTGTTTGTTTGTTTGTTTGTTTTTGTATCATTAACACAACACTGAATGTGTCTGTAGATAGCCCTGTCCTGGTGGTATTTTCAATACCCACTAACTGTACCTGGCAGAGTCTGGGTTTGTAAATTAGCATGGAAATTTAAAGCAGGTTCTTCTTGGTGCACAGCACAAATTATATATGCTATATATAAATTATATGTTATATATATATATTATATGGGACAGTAGGGTTTTTTGTTTGCTTGTTTTGTTTTTCATCTGCATCTTATATACAGATAATTATTGTTTTTTAACTAAATACCATTCTAATTGCAAAAAAATATACCTGTTTTGTTGATGTTCTGAATGCTTCTAAGTAAATGCAATTTTTTTATTAAAAAAAAAAAAAAAGAGTCCAAGGTGGATGGCCAGGGTTGAGAACTGAGTTAGTAAGAACTTTTGACTGTAAGAAATAGGTCTTCAGTAGAGGAAGTTCAGAGAGTGCACTCAGAGTTGGTCTAGCACAGGCTATCCTCATTCTCACCTGCTTTACCTCTCATGGTGTTGGCAATGTGTCCCCTCATCATCGCAAGGTGGCTGTAGCAGCTCTGAGCACCATGTCTGCTGTCCAGAGCAGGGGAGAGAGCAATGGGCGATCCATCCTGTTAGTCTCTCTCTATAGGAGGAGCAAAACCCTTCTCACAGGATCTGTCATCTCAGTAGCGGAACCTCCTTACCTGGCTGTTCAGACCCATGAAGAGGCTGGGAATGGCGACTGCTTGCTTCCGTTGCTTTAGTCATGCAGAGATGGGAGAGAGAAAAGGCCTCTGGGAAGGCCAATAGCGTCTAAAGGCCACCATACCCTCGAGGGCAAGGTCTCTCAATCTCCATAAATTGCCAGATGTTGTGGAACAGGTCTGCGGTCCAGCACTCCAGAGGTGGAGCAGGAAGACGGGGGAGGGGGGTGGGTGGGGGTGGGGGGGTGGGGGTGGGGTGTAAGTCGCAAGCCAGCCTGAGGTAGGTACGTAGTGAGACCCTGTCTAAAACCAAACCAGAACAGATGCCCAAGAGAAATAAGTGCCCGCCGTAATCGGAAAAGGACTTCTGAGAGCTCTGTAGCTTGCACTTGAAGGTGAGATATGCATGCAGGCTTGACTGGAGAGAATGTCTTTGGTGATTCTCAGGGCACTGAGGCAAGCCCAAGTCTGACAAGTTCTGCAGCAGAAAATAAAGTTTCCTTTATAGCCAGCCCAGTGCTTCAAAATGTCTGACTGTGGCATCTTTTTTTATTAACGTGTAATTGTGTGATGTGTGTGTGTGTGTGTGTCTGTTTGACTGTCTGTCTGACTGACACTGTGTGTGTACACCTCTGCATCATCCTCAAGGAATTCTGTCCACTTTGGTTTGAGACAGCCGGGGAGGCGGGGCAGTGAGCCCTGGGATCCTATTGTCTCCCCCCCAGTCACTGGCGTTATAAGACAGTGCCACCATTCTCTGCATTTCACATGAGTTCTGGGTTTTGAAGTCAGGTCTTCCTCCTTGCAAAGTGAGTGCTTTAGCCATCCCATGAGCCCCACAGTACCTTTAAAAAAAAAAAAAAAAAGGACCAATCAGAAACTCATTACTACGTTGTGGAGCCAGGGCTCTGTGTGAGCTTTGGGTATCATGGCATTGTTAGATTAAACTCACTGAATCTTCACTGTTAACACTTCACACCACTCACATGCCATCTGCCATTCACTCCTTGGTCTCATTGATTCCAATCTCTCTCTCTTTTGCCCTTGCCCTCTCTCCCTCTCTAGTTTATAATCTCCCATCTTCTCCTGACCTTATTTGCTGTGTATCCTGTTCCTGGGGTTTGATATGAAACATCCCCACAGGTCCCTGTGTTCTGCTGAGCACCTGGCCCTAGTGGGCAACACCACCTGAAGAAGTTATGGAATGTTTAGGAGGCAGAGCCTGGCTGGTGGAGGTGGGTCACTGGGGGGCGGGCAGGAGGAGGGGTGGGGAGACCTTTCAGAGTCAGCCTAGCCTGACCACTTCCAGTCCTTTTCTCTGCTTCCTGAATCACCAAGAAGTAAGACGTCACCATGCCTCTCTGGCCACGGTGGACTGGACTCTCAGAAACTGCGAGCCAGAATGAATCTCTCTTCCCTCCAGATGCCTCTTCTGACGTTTTGTCCTATCTGTGGGAAAAGTGACTACTTAAGAGCTGTCCTGTTTGCTTTTATGATACCACAACTGCAAAAACAAGTATGGCGGGTATCATGTGAGAGCAGGGGTGGTGCCTTGGTCATCTCCAGTGACCAGGACAGTGCTAGCACCCAGTAGCTGCCCACTATACATTTGTGAATGAGTCTGTCCCACCCATGGTGGACTCAAGAAGTGTTTGTGTTGAGACGCGTTTTGTTTTCCCAGTCTAATCTTCTGAACGGCATCTTTTAGGATGATGCCCTGGCCTCCTATTTATCCACTGGTAATCGGTCCAGGAGTGGGTACCTACACCAGTGCACCCCATTCCAAAGGCTCTCAGAGTCGGATAGGAAGGGTGGCCATAGTTTTTTTCTTCCCAGTTGGTAGAAAACTAAGAGGTGAAACTTATGAACTCTTGGCTTTCATGTTTCTTTCTCTCCGAGTCAGAGACCTGGAGAAGATGAATCCAAGAAAAGAGAGAGAGAGAGAGGAAGAGGAGAGCCATGGCTTTTACCCAGTTACCCCATCAGAGAAGGAGGATGAAGGAGGGCTCGGGAGAGCCTGAACCTGGGAGTCTTTTCATCTTCCTAACAACGTCACTCTTTTTTGTTTTTGCTTAAGCTTACTTGAGTTTGGTTTTTACCACTTGTGAGTCTTAACTAATAAAATCTACTGAATGAGTTAATTATTGATTATGATTCAAGTAGAAAATGAATGGAGGCCCGAGGCATTTGGGTTTATGGACATAATAAAGAACACAGTGAACCGGGGGAGTCAAATGAAGTGAACCAGGACAGGAGCACAGCAGGCCCGACTCTCGACAAAGGAAAACCCACTCTGTTTATGTCCAAGGTGGTTCTCAGGGTCAAATGAATGAAGAGATGTGATTGGGCTTGGGTATGAAATCAAGCAGAATTGTCTAATAAACCTAAGTATTTATTCTGGGGGGGGGGGGGAGGGTCGGGAGAAGACTACAAAAAGCCAAAGCACAGACATTACCACACAGTCCCCATGGCTTGCCTTCGTAGCTGTCATCATGCCCACACCCCCTGTGCCTTCCCCACAAAGAGCTTTATCCCATGCTGCCAAAGCACCTGTCCCATCTGCATCCTAGAGGTGTATTCAAAGTCACCGGGCTCCTAGTCCCTGGTCTGCCCTACTAGGAGATGCTCTCAGACTGTGAAGGACACACTCGGGCCACTATAGGGTGACTCTTGTGACTGAATAATGCATGAAACCAGCAGATGCCAAGTGGGAGCTTCCTTGAGTGGGTGGTGGGTTGAGAACAGGGTCCTGCCTTCATCAGTGGGGACCTGGCTATCCCATCGTGGCATCTTTGAGGCGAACGATTCAGTCCATATGGATGAAGGATCTTTATGGAGTTTCCTTAAACAGCTCTCAGCTGGCTGGGGGCGGGGGGGGGGGGGATGGGCTGGCAAATAAGACAATGTCATTTAAGCGCACAGAGAGATTCTTAAGTCTCCTAGGGCCACATACTGTCTCAAGGTGGCAGAGAGACCAGGGACAGTAATCTGTCATCTACTGACAAGGAAACCGGGGTCCAAAGAGCATACAAGTGGCTCGGGAGGTGGCCAGTCTTCCAGGTTGGCAGTCTTTCAAAATACTCCTAGGCTGACTAAAGTCACAATTTTTTTTTTCTCAAAATACCTTAGGATATAAAGATGATTCCTCTAGAAAAGAATGTGGCATTCTGTTTCCCAGATCTGTCATCAACCAGAATAACCTAGGGAGAGGCATTTCAGACAATCTCCAACTCCACTCCAGAGGAGGCTGCTTAGGCCTGGCCAGGGGCTGGGAGGCTGGGTGGTTTGATATTTCCTCAGTAATTCCTCATGAGTGGTGCAGCGTGGGGGCTGCTGGATGGGTGAGGGAGGATGGAGTGTGAGTCAGGCCCCTGTGCTGCAGTCTGGACATTACTCAAGTTTTCCCTGTCTTTGAATCTTACATTCTAGGTGACCTCAACATTGTCTCCATGTCTTTTAACACCCCTCCTCCCTCCTCCGCCCCCCCCCCCCCCGAAGGACTGAGCTCAGCAACCCCCTGGCCCCGCAGGGCTCCAGAATAAGGAGAACTCTAGCAGAGCTGACAATGTAGCAGCCGCCGTGTACCTGGTTTCACCCTCGCCCGTGTCTAACGAGCTGGCTCTTTTAAACCACCCACTCCTTTACCACACAGCCACCCACCTTGGGGAACACTGAGTCAGTTTGGTTATATAAGGCACACGGAATGACTGCACCTCCCTAGGGAATGTGATTGATCGTGAACATGTGACCCACTGGGGGCCAATGCAGCAGCAGGAGGGTTTACTAGGGGCTTCTGGGAAAGGAGGGTATTGTGTGTTAATAGGGAGATTCCAGAAGGGACACTTTATGTCTTTGTTTTGTTGGGTTTTTTTGAGACAGGGTTTCACTATATAGCCCTGGCTATCCTGGAACTCACTCTATAGACCACACTAGTCTCAAACTCAGTGACTGACTGTTTCTGCATCCCCAATATTGGGATTAAAGGCTGCACCACCACCACCTGGTTTTGTTTTGTTTTTGTTTTTTGTTTTTTGTTTTTTGTTTTTTTGTTTTTTTGTTTTTTTGTTTTTTTGAGACAAAGTCTCACAATCTGCAGGCCAGGATTGTCTGGAACTTAAAATAACCTCTTGAGTTCTTGGATTATAGGTGTGAACTGTGAGCTGCCACGCCTGGATGCGGCTCTTTTTTCCTTACAGATGGAAGCAGAAAGCACACACATCTCTCACAGGAACTTTTGGATGAAGCTATTGACCACAGAGTTGAAAAGCATCCTCCTGTTTACTGGTCAAGGCGATTGATCACCTTCGAGTGTTTAATCAGTTCCCAAATCCGAATCCTTTAACACCACAGCCATTTCCTCCTTGATCACGTGAACATCCATTGGAAAAACCTTTCACGATCATGGACTGAACTGTACATGTGCTCCCAAAAATTCATACGTTGAAATCATATGTCAGAATGTGAGGGCTGATTCAGTTAGGGTAGAATCTACCCAATGGGACCCGTGTCCTTATGAGGACAGGAAGATGGGGTGTGCAGAAATGCACCTGGGGAAAGACCAGTGGAGACACCGGGCAGAGAGTCATCTCTAAGCCCCACTGTCCCATCTTGATCTTGAACTTTTGGTCTCCAGAACATGAGGAAATACATTCATCTAATCTGAACCACCTAGTCCTGTTCTGTGGTCCCTGAAAACTAATACTCCAGACATCTAACTCCCTCCCCCAGACACTTCTGACATCCCATTGGATGATGGGGTCCTCTGATCTGGCTGCAGACAAGAGAAGACATAGTAGACTGCATAGGAAAGTTTCTGAATGTGAGGCTGGGGGTGGCTCACTTCATCAGCTATCCACTTTCAGTCACCTGTGCACGTTCAAATGCGTGGGAGACTGGGAAATGAGCTACCTGCTCTGGCCAAAGAGAAAATGGAGGCTGGGGAGGTACTGTAGTTGGTAGAATGTTTGCCTAGCGTGTGTGACATCCTAGATTAAATACCCAACACCGTGGTACATGTCTGTAATCCCAGCCTTTAGGATTTAGAAGCAAGAGGATCAGAAGTCCAAGGTCAGAGCTGTGGAGACGGCTAGAGGGGTAAAATGTTTCCTGAGCAAGTGTGAGTCCCTAGGTTTGGCTCCCCAGGGCCCATAGAAAAGCCGAGTGTGGTAGCATCCTTCTGTAACTTCACTAGTGAAGGCAGAGGAGTAGAACCCAGGAACTCAATGGCCATCCCGTCTAGCCAATCAGTGAACTCCAAGGTTAGTGAGAGACACGGTTGCAAAAACTAGAGCAGAAGTGTTGACATTGATCTCTGGCTTCTACACACACACACACACACACACACGCACACGCACGCACACACACACACACACACACACACACGCACACACACACACACGTTCAAGCTCACCCTAGGCTACTGCAGTGGTTTGAATAGGAATGATCTCATTAGGCTCATAGATTTGAATGCTTGATCACCAGGGAGTGGCACCATTAGGAGGCATGGCCTTGCGGGAGGAAGTGTGTCACTGGGGTGGGCTTTGAGGTTTCAAATGCTCAAGCCAGGCCCAGTGGCTCACTCTTCCTGCTGCCTGTGTGTGAATCCGGGTGTAGAACTCTCAGCTACCTCTCTAGCACCATATCCACCCGTGTCTTTCCATGCTTCCTTCCATGATGACAATGGACTAAACCTATGAAACTGTAAGCCAGCCCCAATTAAATGCTTTCCTTGAAAAGAGTCGCTGTGGTCATGGTGCCTCTTCAGAGCAACTGCCCACTAGGATAGCTACATTGTGAGTGTGAAGCCAGTCTGTAACACAGGGGACGCCATTAAAGAAAAGAAGAAAGAAGAAAGTCAGGAAAGGAATTGGTTTGTGATTCTCTAGAATCTCTAGCCTCACCAGAGAGAGAAGGCTCTAGAATGTGTGCTGTTGAATCCACCACCAGTCTGATGCTGGCTTCCAGGACAGCACCCTGCCCTTTACCACTGAACATTTTGTGCGGGTGTGTGAGCACATCGCAGGATTAGCAGATAGCAGCCACTCTGCATGAGAGTAGAAGTTAGCCTTGTGGTGGAATGGCTACTGGCTTTCCTTTCTCCATAGAGTGAGTCAGTGAGACATCTTGTAAGATGATCTTAAATCTGATAGTACAAAGCCAAGGAGGGGGAAGTTGTTGTATTAACAACCCCACCCCTTGCTTTCAAAGCAGAGCGATGTAACTCAATAGTCAAGCCAAGCCTTTATTATCATGTGCAACGAGAGAAAACAATAAAAACTCTATATCTTCCTATCTTCTTGAAATTTTTAGAAAATTTAGATTCATTTGTTTTATGTGTATGAGTGTTTTGTCTGCATGTCTGTCTGAACAGTACACAGTGCCTGTGGAGGTCAGAGAGGAGGTGGGTTTCCTTGGAACTGTAGTTACAGTTGTGAGCTGCCTGTGTGAGTGGTGAGACTTGAACCCAGGACCTCTGCAAGAGCAGCAGGTACTCTGAGCCACTGAGCCTTCTTTCCAGCCCTTCTGCAGACTGGACAGAGCATGCTTGATGGCTGAGGACATCACCTGTTCTCTGGTTCTGTGCTGTCCTCCCCAGCGCAGTGGGGTCCTGCTGCACAGTCAGGCAGCTTCTTGTTGCATACTTTCTTCGGCTCTCGGGCCAGATCTTCCTTAAGTTCTTGTCTCCCTCACTGGAAGGAGCATGCTGAGGTTAACCTGTCCTTTACCAACAACGTGAGTTCTGTGGGCTCCCACAGTTGTGTTCATAGTGAGTATGTGTTTGTGTTGTGTGTATGTGGTGTGTGTGTGTGGTGTGTTTGCATGTGTTGTGTGTTATGTGTGTTGTGTTATGTGTGTAGTATGTGTGTTTTGTTATGTGTGTAGTGTGTGTGTGTGTGGTGTGTGTTATATGTGTTGTGTTATGTGTGTAGTCTATGTGTGGTGTGTTTGTGTGTGTGTAATATGTGTGTGGTGTGTGGTATGTGTGTGTGTGTGGTATATGTGTTGTGTGGTGTGTGTGTTGTGTTGTGTATGTGTGGTGTGTGTGGTGCATTTGTGTGTGGTATATGTGTTGTGTAGGGTGGTGTTATGTGTGTTGTGTGTGTGTTGTGTGTGTGTGGTCTGTGTGTGGGGTATATAGTCTGTGTGTGGGGAGTGTGTTTGTGTGGTGTATGTGTGGTGTGTATGATTTGTGTTTGGTGTGTGTGGTGTGTGTGTGTGATGTGTAGGGGTGTGTATGGTCTGTGTGGTGGGTGTGGGTGGTGTGTTTTTTTCCATCAGTAGAATGACAGCTCTGCCCTTTGAGTGCAGGTGTGGCCTGACCCACATTCACCCCTCATCCAGCCTTGTTTTCCACAGAGGAGAGCACAGTAACTGAGGGGCAGAAGTCCAGAGCAGCAGCATGCCTGGGAAACCTGCTTGTGGGAAGCGGCCTCCAATGTGCTGAGGTGACACACACTAGGTCACCACCATCTTCGTTCCTGGCAATGCTCTGTTTTGTGACTACCTTACTGCAGTTGGCATGATGCATGCCATGTTCATCCGTGTAGCATGTACCAGTGTATCCTTCTTCAAGGCTGGATACTAACCTGTTATCTGCACCTTGTGAGTTTTGTATACTCTCATGTGTCAAGGGTGTTTGGGGTGCTTCTACTTTGTGAGTATTGCTGCTGTGAACTTGGCTATACGATGTCTGTTTAGGCCTTTGCCTTCAAGTCTTTTGAGGTGATACCTGGGACTGGACACCCACCCCTCGCCCAGATCCTCCGGCAGTCATACCTGTGACTTTTTAAAGGGCAGCTGTACTGTTCTCCATGGTGGCTTCACCATTTCCTATCTCTCCCTTCTGTTTTAAAGCTGGAGTCCATCTTCTCCAGCATCCCCCTTCCGTTCCCCAGCCCAGACACCCACCCCGCGCATGGAGCTCGCGTGCCCGCCCGCCCGTCCTACTTATTAGAGAAACAAAGTTGCATTAATAGTTAAAAGTGTGGTAAGGTTGGGCTTGGGTCTGGCAGGGGGTGATTGATGGCCTCCATTACACCCCATTAGATATTTTATTCTTGTTAAATGAAGAGCAGCCAACTTTGTCAAGTATTTTTAGTTCCCTCTGGTCTTATTGGTCCGATCTATTCTTCAGGATGGTCTGCAAA